>NC_085872.1:33620087-33800087 GCF_034702125.1 Engraulis encrasicolus
GAGAGGCATTCTGTTGACACATCATACCTTATAATCGATGATGACACAGTTTATGCATAACGAACATATGTATAGATTAGCCAATGAAACAGAAAACCTGCCATGACTTATTTGTTACTGTGGTATTCGTTCTACTGTCTTCCTTTTACTGTGTGTATCAATTCTATTTTCATGCTCTGGAAAAAAAAGAGACAAGAGGTTTGTCAACACGGCAATGCCCGTCATGTTTGTCTTTGTTTATGTGTACACTTCATCGTCCTTGGAAAGAATGTTCAGAAACTGATGCTGTCAGTTTTATATCAGTAGTCCCTCTAGCTTTTGATATTCCACGTCATGCCCTGATCAGTTGTAGTCGCCTCTGATAGTAGTGGGTCCCACTGCACAGAACTTCATCCGCCTTACAATAACAATGGGAAATTGTTGTGTTTCAAGTAGATATGAGTATCACAGTTGCAGACACATTGATTCAGCATGAAATCAGCAGGAAATGACATCAAATCAGTCGTCAGAGCCAGTGTGATTCTGAGTTTGTCTGATTCTGAGGGCAGAAATTGAGACCTCAGAGCTTCTGAAAAGCACATGCTAAATGTTCAAGTAGTGAAGATGGATCATTTTTCTTGACACAAGTCATTCTTTAGACTTTAGATCTCTGGTTCTGGTCACTGCGTTTCCTTCCATGCCACCCTCTGAAAATGAATCACTGTGGACTGGTTAAGTTTAGGGCAGCCCTCCTTTAGGATACATCGTAAGAAAGAAAATAAGAGACAAAAGACTACATTCCTCAGTTGTCCTTTGGAGCTCTGAGAGTCTGGCCTTGCGGTGGAGTGGAGTGCTCCAGGGGTGGCTGGGAAGGCCCCAGCGGAGATGGCAGCATGCCTCAGTGCACTCCTTTAGGCCCAGGCCTTGTGGCCCAGGGCTCCCCTGTCCTCCTGTTTGCACTGGAGGTATCAGGTTCATTTTGTGTGTGTGTGTGTGTGTGTGTGTGTGTGTGTGTGTGTGTGTGTGTGTGTGTGTGTGTGTGTGTGTGTGTGTGTGTGTGTGTGTGTGTGTGTGTGTGTGTGTGTGTGTGTGTGTCTCCATCTGTGTGTATAAGAATACATGTGGAACAGAATAGTCACTAGCTTGAACATACCCTCATCAATTTTCATTTGCGAATGTGTGTGAGTGGAAAAGAATGTGTGTGATTGTAGTCCACGCCCCACACCATCGCCTACCCCACCCCCACTATGCACACACAAGCCTCAGTCCATCTATCGGTGTGTTTGTCTGAAGCATTTTACCCATCATTACACGTGTTATCTCTCTTGAACTACAGCAGGTAGGGAAGTTAAATGCTTCCTTCTCTGTTAACACCTCTGACCTGCTAGAGTACACAGAGGGGCTCGGCGCTCAGGTTCCCCTCGCCTCTGTCACCCTTATTCAGGCTGGACCCTGTTGCCAGCACTGCACATCCATCTTAACGTCCTGACACAGCCTGTGTAAGGGAGGGGGAAAAGCAGGAGTTAAAGTGTAGTTATCATCTCTGGGGAGGAAGATTGTTCCGTATATTGCGCGAGGTGAGCTGAGTTTGAAGTTGTATTTTAGACTTGTTTTAAGCAATAAACCGTCAAATAAATCCACAGTGATCAGTAAGTTGTGGGCCTACTATCTGCGTCGAAAGGCAGATTTCCAGCTCATCACTATATCACTATGGGCTGATCATGGGCGTTTGTTACTCCTCAAGTTCTGTATGAATGTGTGCAGTGCTCAAGACCGGTTTCTTTTAAAAAAAGGACGTATGTGTAGAGCGGAGACAACCCTTCACTAACTACCAGCACAATGAATAGCCAGCCAAGTATATAAACGGAGCACTCTTTCATTGTAGAGGTGGTCTCCACAGGTGCACTGAAGCATCCCTATCCTCCCCATCAGAAAGCTGAGAACACATTGCCTGGTACCCCCACAAAAGACCTCTGTCGCCACCGCCGTCATTGATGTCAGTGCACGGCATATCGAGGGCACGACCCAAGCCTCTTGTCTTTGTGTGTGTGTGTGTGTGTGTGTTTTTGTTTGTTTGTTTGTTTGTTTTTATTTTACTTGTGTTACTTGTGTCATGTTCTTACATCATGCAGCTGAGTCTGGACATTAAGGTGAGGCAACCTAGGGCAGATAAGTGGCTGCGTGTCTCTGGGCCATCATCTCTTACGATGGTAGGGAGAACATGCATGAGCTAAGTGTTCTCGTAAAAAAAGCGCGTCACACACAGCTGGGAGACTGGACACTTTGAGCCTGAGTCACGCCTGTTCTATCTTGTATTTTGGTTTTCGTTTTTTTGGGCGAGTTGTGAACACGGGGCTGACACACTCCCACACACACAGACGCACGCTCACACACGCATGTATGCAAAGTAATGCTTGTCTGATGGCATGCCATAGACAGTGTGTCACTTTCTGCTTGTCTGGTGAGTAAATGTCTTTTCATTTCTCTCCCCATTTACGCACACTCCTGCATACCTTCTCTGTCTTCCTCTCTTTTCCTTTTATTTCCTTTTTGTCTTTCTCTCTTCTTTGCTTTTCTCAGGGAATCACCTTTGAGGAGTTCAGGTCATTCTTTCAGTTTCTAAACAACCTGGAGGATTTCACAATCGCAATGCAGATGTACAACTTTGCCAGCCGCTCTATTGGACAAGGTACTTCTATTATATGTCAATGTTCACCTCGGATGCACATAGCATGCCATCACAAGGCACATCTGTCTTATTTTTTTTAAGAAAAAGAAAAGCTTTCAATTATACACAAGTAAAATGTCTCCTTCTGCAAACTTCCATTGTCTCTTTTCCATCTCCCTCACAACACAGATGAATTTGCCAGAGCGGTGTATGTGGCCACGGGCCTGAAGCTGACCCGTCACCTGGTGAACACTATTTTTAAGATCTTTGACGTGGACCATGATGACCAGCTGAGCTACAAAGAATTCATTGGCATCATGAAGGACCGTCTACATCGTGGATCACGGGTAACAGAGATATACTGTATAGACAGAGAGATAGAAAGAGTGGAGAGGAGGACCAAGAGAGGTCTAATAATATTGACGTATAAATGTATTTTATATATTATAAACACGGGGTATTTATGCGATTTTTTTTTCCCTTTTAAAATGAACACACTTGATCTTTTTTTTCTGCTATGGATCTCTGAAAGGCTTCGAAGAAATGATTGCCAGGGCTTTACTGCCCCCTAGTGGAGAATGACTAAAGCATTGTTTGTTACATTATGCAGGATAATTAATCTACTACCACTGTCCTAAAAGCATAAAGTAACAAATACACCTGATATTCCTCTTTATGTGCCCGCGACTCTTGTCTCTCCTAAACTAACCTAGGATGTTGCCTGGCCTCACTGTTTTGGCTTTATTTTCATACTATATTCCACTAATCTCTATCTCTCTCTCTCTCTCTCTCTCTCTCTCTCTCTCTCTCTCTCTCTCTCTCTCTCTCTCTCTCTCTCTCTCTCTCTCTCTCTCCTTTGCCTCTCTGCATGATTTTCCTCTATCCTGTGCCAGGGCTACAAGACTGTGGAGCATTTCACTTCCTTTAGGTCATGTTTGAAGAAGGAGCTGGCTGCCAGATAAGTAATGTGCAATATTCTGTGTTCTTTTTGATGCCTGTGCCAGGTTGGTGCTCTGAGTCTTACAGCTATACGTTAATAAACAAGGCTGCAATTCAGTTGATGTTGTCAAAAAACCCACTAATGAGAGTGAAATTTACTTCCAGTAACACTTTTGGCCGGTGCCTCAATCATTCTGTTTCGCATACCGACATAATTTGTCAGGTGCCTGTTGCGGTTTTAATGTTAAAGAAAGACCGTAGTTCTCCCTCTGCAGGTGATGTGACTCTCTGCTCTCTGCTTTGATCCATGTTCACTAGGTGAAAAGCCACACTACTGGTTCCTTCTCCATGTGCATTCGTTCTGAAGCTGGGAAGCATGTTCGCCAGCTCTGGAAGAGATTCGAGGAGAAGGCTTAAGATGGCGGGAGAGGAGTTGAAAAGGGAAGGAATGAAAGGCCAGAGGACACCAAGCATACGGGACACAAAACAACTCACATGAAATACACTGAGACGCCTGCAATACTTACACTTAAAGACTGCACTACAGAGAATAAGGCTAGTTTACATTATAAGTTTGAATATCGGCTGTACAGACTTATGAGGTTGATTGGAAATACTAGTATTTTTTGTAGGGGAAACTGGGTATGATTTTACAAAGAAGGCAAAAAAAGCATGCTTAATTGTGTTGCTTGTGTAAGCAAACAACAAACCAAGTTACAAGTTGTAGCACACTCCACTCACTGTAAGACTTGTAGCCAAGTAGCAGTGTACCACATGTTAAACACGACAACGTCTTAAACTAAGATCTTTCTGCACCACAGATGAGGTTTTAAACATGCATGGCCCTTTCTAGGCAGTATATGAGAACTGCCTTCAGCCATTGTTATAGCAGATACAATAGTATTGAATAATAAACAGTTAAGTTTTATAGTTTTATTCTCTGGACAGTAATGATAATATACCGTAGACTATTGCATGTGGGTATAAATGAAAGCTATCTCCCTTTGTTGACCATTTGCATGCAGTTACAAACAGAATCTAGTGACCAGTTGTACCCAGGCAACCCCTATGAGAGTCCTTTGGAATATGGAATTTTATCATCTGAGTTCACTCTGGTCTCAGCCTTTGCCTTTAGGCACTTTATATAACAAGAATAACACAAAATATTTACATTTTTTAAATATATAAAGTTTTCTTTTGAAATAGTTTTCAGTATGTGAAATTACACATTATGTTACTGAAAAATATGATGTAGCGCAACGTGATCAAGAAGGTTTTATTGTTGTTCATATTTTCTCCATCCTAAAAACTGGAAATATCTTTGGTTTGACACATTCCATTTTATACATGCATGTTGTAATCTGAACTATATCAGCATTTAAAGATTTTTTTTTTATTTAACATGAAGATGGCTAGATAAATTATAGAGTAGGTTATTTAATTTGATATTGCCCAGGATATGCATGATAGTGAAGAACAGCAGATATTTCCACCGTCATGCTTCCAAGCTACTGTTACATCTTATATTTTGTCCCTGAATACCAAAATGTCTTCAAATTTATTAATAGTAATGATTTTAAATGATGCATTATTTATTTGTATGTATACCAGATTAAGTTTCTGAATACATCATATGTAAGAGCAAGAAGGATGTTGACAGAAAATATAACATAAACTGTCCCCAGCATAAATCAATTTGTGTGTTCTTGTCATTTCTTATGGTTGAAGAAACTATGCAGCTATGCAGCAACTATGCTCCTAAAGGCGATGATGATGATAATGAGGTGGAGGAGGATGAGGAGGAGGAGGAGGATGATGATGCATATACAGATACATACGCTACAGATACTGTAACAAAAATAACCAAAACTAACATATTGATATCAAGAATGAATTGTCTAGGCCTACACAGATTACGAGAGCTGTGTAAGGTGTAATGGAAGTGTTATATATTACAATGTAATGTATAATATAGGGTAGTGCCAGTGGTGTAGTCTACTTTTTTGTGGTGGGTATACTGTATATTGGAGCATTTTTGGAAGTGGGTATACTGCATATATTTGTGCTATTCTAAATAATGGATCAATCAATTTTAAGTGGGTATACTGAAACCCCAGAAATGTTGAAGTGGGTATACTCCGTACACCTGCGTTCTACGTAGACTACACCACTGATATAGGGTAGTGCCATGCAAGGCATCAAGATTATGTGCAATGAAGTGTGATTGTTCAAAGTTTGAATGGTGTGAAAATAAAAACTTGAGTCTTCCCCATCTAGCTAAGAAAGTGTCTACTATACCTCAGAGGTTTGAAGCCCATTCCATTTGCCCAGTCCATTTGCAGAGTTGGGAAGACTACAAAATCTTTCAGACCCTCTGAAATATGTATAGGCCTACTAATTACATTGCACCACTACCTAAGAGAGATATCCACTAACAGATTATAATGCTGCTCACCATGCAGTATTCTTCATGCAGTGTGTGTGTGTGTGTGTGTGTGTGTGTGTGTGTGTGTGTGTGTGTGTGTGTGTGTGTGTGTGTGTGTGTGTGTGTGTGTGTGTGTGTGTGTGTGTGTGTGTGTGTGTGTGTGTGTGTGTGTGTGTGTGTGTGTGTGTGTGTGTGTGTGTGTGTGTGTGTAATTACAACACTTACTATATATAATACAGTGTTGTAATTACATCTGTGTGCACTAATTTATCAGGGGTGGAAAAGTAACTTATTACTTTTACTCAATATTGTACTTGAGTAGCTTTTATGAATACTTTGTACTTTTTAAGTACATTTTTAAATTAATACTTTTACTTGTACTTGAGTACATTTTGACCCAAGTACTTTACTCAATTACACTGGAACCTGGCCTGAGTACTGAGTAAAAAAAATTGACTGAGAGACAAAATGCCATGCACAATAATGCCACAATCCGCCAGAAATGAAAGATTGTGCAGGATGGCACACAGCATTTCCACTATTTTACTATCTTGTATCAATGTATTGGATGATGGCTGGTGCCAAGCAAGAGATAGAGGTTATGGAGGACGATATCCAAGAAAAATAAACATGACATTCTCAAGAGGAAAGCTAATTAAAAGTAACTAAGTAACTTTTACTCAAATTACATTTTAATTGAAGTACTTTTTACTTTTACTTGAGTAGATTTTTATATAGGTACTTTTACTTGTACTTGAGTAGAATTTAGGCGAAGTAAAGATACTTTTACTTGAGTACACATTTTCTGTACTCTTTCCACCTCTGTAATTTTATACAACTCTGCAAATTGCCACGTATCTGCTGCCACCCTAGCCTATTATGATAGGCTACAAGGATTGGCCTAAATACATTTCACGAAAAATGTAAGCGCCTACAAAAACAAGATATCGTCCCATCTTTACTCATAGGCAATTGTTATGTCATTGATTCTTTGAGGATTTAGATTCCCCACCGAGCACTCTACCCTTGGTAGGCCTACTGATGCGCTCGCATCGCTGCAACACGACACCTAGGGGGCGGCAGCAGAGCAGGCATAAGCTGCATCGAACAGACTCTTATTGTCACGTCAGGAGTAGAAGACAAGAAGCACTCGGTGTTCTAATTAAATAATTCTAAAGATATTTATCATGTGATGAGAAGATGAATTGGCAGAGAGATGTCTTGGCAATGTGGTAATCGTGAAAACCTCTGAAGATCGGTAGGTAGGTGATGCCTGATAGGGCCTATTTGGAAACATGGAAAACTATTATTAATAATAATAAAAAAATGATTGTAATAATAATCATGGGTTTCTGACATTCCTTAATTCGTAGGTGGAACACATAAAAAAAATGCAGCCGACAATCTCCGAAAGTAGTACTTCTTCCAATTTCACCAAACTCCTTGGGTGAGCCGCGTTCAGTGATAGGCCTAGCTATGCGCTCTCAGACAACCACGACATTCGAACACTATTGCATTGACATGGACCGTATAAGATAAATACGTAAATACTCGCTCTCTGTTTTGTATTATCAGAGGGAGGAAGTGTGTGCCCTGCCAGGGAATTCCCAACGGGCGCTGCGCCCCTCCTGCTTCCCCCACCTTCAAGGAGCAAAATGTGGTGGATTTCAAAACGAAAGATATCCAGTCTTCCATGAATGCCACAGGCACACTGCCTCATGTACACCGGGGCTGTAACCGATTCGGTACACCCAGCCACAGTGCTTTCTTCAACAGGAACAACCCACAAACCCAAAGAGTGCAGCATATAAAGGGTGATTGAACAAACCTTTATTTGTTTCTTTGTCTTGGTGTAAGTTAATTTTGACAGTTAACTGGTACCTACTGTTATTTACGTAACTGAAAGCATTGTTTCTTTACCACCACAAAATACCCCTTCCTTTAGGCATCTATGGGCAGCCTGTGTGTTGTGTCAATGACATGGTACTTGGGCGCCAGGCAACAATGTGCCTGGGACGACCTTTGACCCCTGAGAGCAACCTGATTCTCTATGGGAAGATTGCAACCTCTGCTATTGGTACCAATACCAGTGCCATGCCCATCAACACCATCACTGGCCTGCAGTTTTTTCCTGTGAAGCAGATGGACACACCTACACTGAAACTGCGTGAGTTTAGCATCCTTCAGCTTCAGGCTTGATTTGAGTTGTTTTAGTTGTGTTGAAGTTACATTAAAAAATGGCTCGTTATTGGCCTATTGGTAGAGAACTGAGTAACTACGCTGGTGACCTGTTTGATTCTGGCCCAGATGATTTGCTGATCCCTTCCTGTGTCTCTCTCCGCACTCATTTCCTGTCTAATCTGTTAGATTTTTGTTACTACCCTTTTAAAGTACAGTAGGCCCAGGTATTGCTAGTGAGTGGGATAGGCAGGGCTGAACTGAGGAAGAAATAGGGCCTGAGCACTTTTGGATTAAAGAGGCCCCTCATAATTAGTGGTGCAGAACTGACTCACCTGTGGGCCCCACATCCTTGTGGGCCTCAATTTTCAGAAATGTTTTTATTTTATTTTTATTTTTTTAAATGCCAGATGGACAGTCCAGCCCTGGGGATAGGTAACTTGAGACAGTCTGTTAGTCCTAGGCCCACTGGGATATATGAAATAATAACTTCATAATAATAGTTGTATTATTGCAGTTCTTAATTAATGGGAATATTGTTAAGCTTATTTTTTTTAGTTTTTTGGCGCACATTACTTATTTAATGTATTGATTTTTTAAATGTTAATTCTGCTATGCTTTTCCTACCAACCTGCCGCGGCCCCCCTAGCACCCCCTCACGGCCCCCTAGTCCCAGTCCTCGGCCCCTACTTGAAAACCATCGACTTGAGAGACAGTGGGAGGTCAGACCTGTCTGACCTGACCTGACCTGACAGAGCAGGGCAGACATCTGTTGGTTGTCTGGCAACCTGGGTTTGCCTTGCCTTGGTTGCATGTTACAGCATGTGATGTGCAGCTCTAATCTTTAGCAGGCAGTCGGTCAGGAAGGTCGATCAAGTCAAATGTTGTAAATTATATGGGTTTTAGTGAAACTATTGTGGTACAACTCCCATGTTTTTGATAAGCTTGTGGAGACTTGACGTCAGGTCTTTTCATTGTTTTTACTTATATCAATGGAATGTCAATTGCTTCTCTTTCCACACCCAATAGAACATCTGAAGTGGTGCTATGGAGAAAATGAGTTATGAGAACATTCACAGCATGTTTTCAGCACCTCTTCTTTCTTTAGTAACAGATGCATGGAGAGCTGAACTGAAGGAGTTGATAGAGAAAGCTGGACTTCTATTACCAAGCAAGGGCTCTAGAGGTCGGTATCATGCCCTGTCTTGGGTTTTTATTATTATTATGTTATTAATATTTTATTAGTAGTAGTAGAGGTAGTAGTAGTAGTAGTATTAAGGCTAGGTAATAAGACTCACAACATAGCGGTAAATGAAAAATAATCTTCATGGAATATTACCCTATCCTTGCTTTCAAGTGTGGTATTGACAATAGATGACATTCAAAGGATGTGTCCACTATTTAGCAAATGTAGCCCCTTTTCTGAGTGTTTTTTATGTTTGCTGTTGCCTTTGTCATTTGGCAGATTTGAATTTTGTCTCAGACTGCTTTAGAATAGATGTGTATTGACTTGTCCGATTTACTAAAAAAAAAAAAAAACCCACCTTGTTTTCAAAAATGCCCAACTCCCCAAGGGGTAGATAGTGTTCATTGGTGGTATTCCATAACTAATTCCATACATATAAGTTTTGGAACAAAATCCGGGGTCTGTCTTGTATTATTTAACCATACCCATAGCCATATTTCACTATCAAATGCGTTAGTAATATCAGTAAACACAATTACTGTAACTACTTGATAGTTGCACATTTTTAAAACAGATGTTTAGGGTGGTCTTAAGGACAGAATCGGACATGCCCATAGGCAGCCATTGCAAAGTAGTCTGAGATAAAAATCAAAATTTGGCAAATTACGGATAGGAGGGAAATATAGAAAGTTGATGAGGAATTGCAGGCATAACAGGCAACTCAGAAAATGGGCTAAATGTTCAAAATAGTGAACTTATCATTTAAACCTCAATACCATGAAAGTTAGGCAAATACAGGCTCTCTATACACATTCAACGTCACATAAAGCAACAGGAAAAATTGGATTGTAATGTAAGCTGTTTCAGTGTTATCCCACCCACAGGCCCCTCCCCCAGTAGAAGCTCGTGGCTTGGCGGTAATGTGGAAGAGGACCAGGAGAACAAGTTAGAGCTCATGGTAACTGACAACCAGGAATCTAGTATCAGTTCAATAGAAGTTGTTTTCTGTGAATGATGAGATGGGTCAGTTAAAAAGACCCAGACACCGTAGTAGCTACCTGGCATTTGAAGTATGCCGTGTTTCCCACCTGGAGTATTCACAGTATTCAAACCAGTTCTGGTGAAAATAGCTGATTTTTTGTCCTGCATCTGCACTATTTTATTTGGATTTATGTCATTACAGAGAGCCCGTCTACGTCCTTTATTTCAGAGAGCGCGTTTTTAACTTGTGAATGTTGACTAACTGAATTCAAATGTGCTTTCTGTCCGGTTACAAGTTGTTAAAGCATTAAAAAAGACTTCTGAAACATCATTGGCCAACTTTGGCTGAAAACTTACATTTCTTTGGATAACATCATTTTGATAATAACCAATGTTGCCTTAAATTGAATCATCTTTAAATAAGAAGTTAGGCCTACAGTATATTGGAAGAAATGGATTTAAACAATGGAATGTATTGCCCTGCAGTGGCCAACCAATAGGGCACCTGTCATGCAGCTGACCCGGGTTCGATTCCCGGCCCGGGTCCTTTGTCGACCCCTCCCCGTCTCTCTCCCAATTCGCTTCCTGTCCACCTCTCACACTGTCCTATCAAATGAAGTCAAAAAAGATACAAAAAATAAATAAACAAAAAATAGAATGTAAACACAAGAGTTCAGATGCAAAACCCCCTAACTCCATTTCTGAAGACCTGCACTTCTATATTTTTAGAAAACCCTTTTGTTGGTTTGGTTTACATTCATGTACTTGATAATAAATATAAATAGTTATATTACATAAATAAAATAAAAGAAGATGCAATTTTGATAGCTTTGTATTAAATAAAAATGAATTAAGATTATTTTCTGAAAAGGCACTTAGGGGGTTTTGCATCTGAACCCTTCGCATATTCATAATGTGTTCTTTAGACTGTACATGCATGCTTGGCTTGTGACACAGCAAGGATTTTCCTTTAATGCTTCTTGTCTGTTCTGTGTCAAGCTTGTAGACATCCTCTGTCAGATTCTGGAGGTGAAGTCCATCAGAGAGGTGCAGATGTGGCTGCTGACTGCAGGCCAAAGAGGTAAGCCTGTCAATTTGTCTCTCTGTCTCTATCCCGGCTGTAGTTTAATGTTATTGAACTTCATAGAACTTCAGTTCATTGTTATTGAACTTGAACTTCCAAAATTGTACAAAACTGTTATTTTCAGAGAAAGACCATATGGCAAACCTGTTGTCTGGTGTCATGGAACAATACCAGCCTCAGTCACCAAACATTGACACATCAGCCATTGAGAAGGAGAAGAGTCAGGTGCTGGCAGTTGCCATACCATCAACACCCATGGACGATGATGATGATGCTCAGCACTTCAGGTAGGTACCATTCATTAGTGCTGCCTCCTAGTGGCAAGAAGAATGAACAGAATGTATTTATTGAACATTTCACAGTAGATTGTCAAATGGTTGAATTCATTCAATTTTCTCTTTTTTTTTTCTCCGTAGCACTCCATCACCTATGATTTCAAATAGGCCTGCTCGAGTAAATTTAACAGACCATGTTACTAGTTCAGTGGAGAGGAGCCTGTCCAGCCCTGCTGTGTGCCACCTCCAGTCTCCCCAAAAGCTGGTGCTGCGCTACACCAAGCGGCTACCCACCCCTCAGCCTCCTGCAGCCGGCAGTCTCTTCCATGAGCAGTGGTCCACTTACAGCCCTGACATCTGAACCTTTATCTTAAGACTGGCTAATTACTGTGTGCACTCTCTATTATGTCACACTATTAGGCCCTACTGTATGTATAACAGATGAACAGTAAAATGCCAGACATTCTTTCCCATCAAACAAAAGCATTATGTGTCTGTCTATGTTTGTTTCTCTTGTAAAGACTGTTTAAAACCTGTCTGCAAGGTTGCATGGGATGAGTGACATGTACATTTTATATTGTTTTGTTGTTGATGATGTTGTCTGTTTGTTTGTTTGTTTGTTTATTTGTTTTCTTTCATTCGACCATTTTCTTTCTACTAATCAAAACAACCACATTTTTGAGTATAGGCCTACTTAGGCCTATTATAATTGCATAGCCTATTTCTTTGCATGCAATGGTATTGCAAATCTATTGAACGGTTATTTATTTTGAAAATCATATTTAGGCGTCTAAATCAGTTGACGTTATGGTCATAGCTATCTAGAGTATGGTGAAAAAGAAAAGAAATGCAACATAATGGAGCAGTCATTAGCCTATTAATAGCAATGGACAGAACTACAAAGCGCTAAACCGATAAAGCCTAAAAGGAACCGCACAAAAAGGAGAAGAACTAGATGGAGGGAAATGGCATAGTTTTCTATCCTCGGGGAATGTGGTACGTATCCCGTCGAGAAAGCCCTACCTCCATGCTCATCGTGGATGGGTCGGCCTATTTGAGGGGAGCGTGTTGAGGATCTGGGTATGACTAGGCCTGAGTGGACTGTGGACTGTCCGGAAGGGAGGCCCTCTCGATAAGCGAAGAGAAGAATGACAATAATGTGAGTAGGCTAAGATACTCTGTAACTACTTCACATTGTGTGCATGGAAGATTTTTCAGAGTAAGTTAGGCCTATTGTGAAAACATATGCCTAATTAGTAAAATTGATCAAAGCGCAATGTAAGCCTAGGCTATTTGTAGCGCATTAAACCCCCTCCCACAGGCTAATAGTGTCACCATCACCATCAATCAACAGCACAATATGACGAAATCAGTTGTCCCGTTCTGAATGTCATGTTAGGCCTTCAACAATGTGTGACTTGTTAGGCAATGATAAGTCGGTCTGATATCGTGGGTTGTTTTGATGTTGGCCTATAGCCTATATTTATTTGCGATGCGTTTTCTCCTGTGAATGGAATCATCATGCATGCACAAGCAGTGTAGCCTCAGTTTAGACTGTTTATTTATTTATTTATGTATTTATTTATTTTGAATAAAATAAATAAATAAGTGAAAGGTGTGTCCGGTATCCCATAGTGAAAGTACCGGTACAAGGCCTACAGTAGGCTATCATGCATCAGCGCTTCCTTCAGTTTGTCTTTGTTTTCGGCCATGCCAATAGGCCTACTTTTATGGTTTGCAAATAAGATAGGCCTACATGAATTGAAAGTAACATTAGGTTGTCACGTCACTAATTACAGGTAGGCAATCATATGTCATTATTGCAACAAAATGCTACATGAGGTGAAAAGGAGAAGAATAGGCCTACTAATTAAAAAAAAAAGAAACGTTTGATCGGAAATGTCTGATTGATTTGATCAGCGTTTGATCACTGAGGGCGCGACAGCTTCCCATATGAATGAAGGAGGTCATCTCCCACAACACACCTCACTGTCAGGCGAGCATCAAATCTCAGCACTTGGCCAGTTAATGATTAGTGTTGCCTGCGTACTTAGTACTTGAGCGTGGAGTTTGGAGTCTGCCCTCGATCGACATAAACATAATTGGAGCAGTCTTTAATTCCTCTCTTCTCTCGGGTTCCAGCGTGGCCACACGTCGCGGGCTCTCTTTAGCTTAATCATGCACCAGTGCAGTGTGGTTGCTTGTTTCCTTTTCCCAATATTATTCATCGCTTTAGCAAATGGTAAGTGTCAGAATCTTCACTAATACTGCATTGTTCTTCTTGTATTTAATGTTGTGACCTTACAGCTTTATTTCTCCGATTTTCAATGGCTGTAGTACAGCTGTAGAAGAGAAAACATAGTTAAGCGAATGTTCCTTAAAAGTGAAGCATTTCTTTGGGAGATATTTGGATGTGTAGGTTTAAGACTTCTGTGAGTCTAAAAATTATCAGTTTAAATTAATAACACACCACATTGTAAAACAACAGTTTACCCAGACTAGCCTACTCAGGATGTGAATGGAAATACATGCAACGTGTAAATATTTCTGCTAGGCCGCATCATACATCCTGTGGGCCTATTGTATGGTTAGTAGATAAACCCTCTTTGATATGAAACCTCCACATAAAAATGTACACAGGGTGAACCTGTATCACTCCTGCCAGCTGTAAATTATCGATTGGATGTTTAGATGATTAAGGTTCCTAGATTCATCAATGAGATTTTGCTCATCTGTCAGAGTTGTGTGGGGTAATATAACACGTGTTGAGGAATATTGACCTGAGACCCACCCATTATACATAGTAGAGCACAGGCAATACTCCCCCACAAACTACCTGCTGCAATTATGCAATCCAAGAATGACACGTCGGTCATGAAGTTTCATCACTGTCAAGAAATGAATGGAATGCAATCTTCTCATGCCTCCTAATGTTGTGTGTCATCTCATTCCATGAAGGATTCGGTAGCTTATAAGACTGTTTTGAAATATGTTGAGATTCTACAAGTTAAAATGCATGTATTAATCATGTTATGATGATTGTGCATTACCATACAATATACGTGAGGATACAATCACCCGTTAGGCCTACTGACTAAATGAGGAGACTAGTAACTTTGTTACAAACATGTTTCTAGGCCTGTTGCCTAGATACATGTGCAATTACAGTGATTTTAGTGATTCCAGCTCCCTTTGCAGATGCCTATCATATCGAAAGATGAATAAGGGGAGTAAGGATTGCAGAATCTTAGAGTAACCAGTAGAGTAACTTTATTGATCATACTGAGCATACAGGCTTACTGGCACACATTCAAGATCACTGGCACACATACTTGAGTATACTGGCTCACAATATATCTGTTACCCAAGCTAAATTATCAGTCCATGACGAAAAGCCTCTTCGTGCGAGTCATACTCTGTCTGACTGGGGAGTTCACATACTACACCACAGGACTTAAATGGTACTGTTACTTGGAAAATGCAATACAGACCAGCCAATGCATTGTCCAAATAAAGAGTCATAATCTATCCTGGCTTCAAAGACCAAATGGGAGGTTTAGGAAAGAGGTCAGAGTTCTCTTTCTCGTTTTCCCTCCTTCCTCCCCTGCTGTGTTGCTGCTCTCTCACCCCCATCCCCATCCGTGCCCTGACTGACTGACTGCTATGCTGTGTTGTTTCAGGTGCAGCCCCGGGCCCTCGGCTGGACAACCGCAAGCTCTATCGCTTCAGCTACAGCACCGACTTCCAGCTGGACCGGGCTCAGGGCTCGCGTCTCGGTGCCACAGGCTTCAGGATCTCCAGCGCTGTTGACATCCACCTGGTGTGGAGGAATCCCGACAATGAGGATGATCAGCTTCTCCAGATAGCGGTAGGGGGTGCTGAGCCTTGGAGAAAGCTTGGCTCTGTGGCTTCGTGATTCCTGTTTGATCAAAGTTAGGGTTACATTTGACATGCCGCCGGGCGTCATACGTATGATATAACAGTGTCATAATGGTGTCAAAACAGTTTCATGACACAGTCATAAACGAGTCATAAACATAATGTCAATGTCATAAACGTCTTGTGGTCATGAAAAGCTGACATTGTTCGGCCTGTCTTTACCATATCCAAATTTCACTTGATGATGTCAAAGCCATAAAATGTTGATGACATTGACATCATGTATATGACGCATGCATGCATAACTCCACTACGACAATTAAAGGAAGGATGAATCACCACGCACTGGTATTCTTTGCTGGTAGTTTATTTGGTGAACAACGTGTTTCGATGTTGCTTCATCAGGTTCACTGATGAGTGAACCTGATGAAGCAACAGGGAAACACGTTGTTCACCAAATAAACTACCAGCAAAGAATACCAGTGTGCAGTGATTCATCCTTCCTTTACTTGAATTACTTTTACTAGCACCAGCTGGTAAACCAGCACCTGGACAGTGGTTGTGCACAGGGACGCTACTTTGAGTACTCCATTATGACACTATTATGACATTGTTATGTCATACGCATGACGCCGGCATCAAGTTAAGTGTTACCAAAGTTTGCAGTGTCCCTTTTGCAATGTACACGACCTTTAAACTGTTGAGGATTTGACTGTAACTAATCCTCACCATATTTCGCCATAAAACATTACATATAGTACGAATGTTCAAATTAGGTTTCTATAAGCCCCCTAATGAAACCATAACTGCATCTGTTTGTGGTAGCATGCATAGAGTCTATTCAACTAATTTAGATGACTCTCCTTCGTGTTTATTGATTTAATGAATGTTTAATGCAATGTAAAGTCATTGTTTATTCCTCTTTTACCATGTTGTGTCTGGCAGATTTCAAATGTGTACATTGAGAATGGCCTTCCACGCTCCTCCAAACGCAACATCTTTAAAGGCTCCACTGCTGAGAGTCTTCTTGGACAGCCCAAACTGGAGGCACTGCAGACCCCCTTCTATGTGTACTGGAAGCTTGGGAAGGTATGCTTTAACACCACGTGACAACAAACAAAGAGTATTATTTTGTATAAAACTTACTGCACAGATATTCATCAACTTCAAGTGCTTTGTTATTCAACATCAATAACTACTTCACCTAATATTTAGTAATGCGTGTGTGTGTGTGTGTGTGTGTGTGTGTGTGTGTGTGTGTGTGTGTGTGTGTGTGTGTGTGTGTGTGTGTGTGTGTGTGTGTGTGTGTGTGTGTGTGTGTGTGCGTGCGTGCGTGCGTGCGTGTGCGTCTGTCTGTCTGTCTTTGTCTATGTGTGCTGCGTGTGTGTGTGTGTGTGTGTGTGTGTGTGTGTGTGTGTGTGTGTGTGTGTGTGTGTGTGTGTGTGTGTGTGTGTGTGTGTGTGTGTGTGTGTGTGTGTGTGTGTGTGGGCATTTCTTTTCAGGTGAGGAGTCTCTTCTCCTTCAAGGGAGAGCACCTCTCCATCCGGAATCTGAAGAGGGGCGTGGCTAGCATGCTGATGATGCAGCTCAGGGGAGGCAAGATGCTTGAGGTAATGTAGCAACTGGATATCATGCTACGGAAGACGCGCACGCACACACACACACGCACACGCATACACACACACACACCTTTGAGATACACAAAAATATGCCTAAAAATTCACTGGAGCAGGACAGGCTCTTGGTGTTGTGGTTGAGACTGTAATTGACTTGAGGACTGTCCTATGCAGGCTGATGTTTCTGGCAAGTGTGTTGTTGACTACAAGGCAACGAAGAATCATGTGACCAGAACAAAGAAGATGGACACCTGCAAGACCACAGAGACTGGCTTCACCACTCACAGTCCGGTATGAATATAAGAGCCCCTGGAAGGCCACTTCATCTTTTTGTATTTTTCAGACATACGTATATCTTAGCATTGTCATTTTTGTATCTAGTTCCCTATTTGAAGCATTGCTCTCCTGACATAGGCCTACAGTTTGCTTTGGGTAAGATACTGTAATTGTAGCAATGAAGATATCCGTAGTTGGTGGTTATTTTTGTACGTGTGTTATTTGTTCTCTCTTTTTAATTCGATGTATGATTTTGCACCTAAGCATCTGATGTTGGTATTTATCGAGAAAAAACAATATATACACAAAGTATATATGTGGTATTACCTCAGTATTACCTCACATTTATTTCTCCTTGACTTCCCACAGGTACTTGGCATTACCAGTCAGTCCAGCTCAGTCACATCCATTACCTTGGAGAATAACTTCATCAAATCAGCTGTGACTGAGGAGATGCACTCCCTGTCAGTCAATGTCCGCCATTCCATGTCTGCACGCATCATCTCCAGGTAAGCAACATGGCTTTTCTCCAGGTTAACAGTATCATACGGTTGTATTTCAACAATATACCGTACCTTCATTGATCTAAGCTATTGGTTGCGTAAAATACATTTTCAAGTGCTTTTGTTTCAGACATGTGAAAGTTTGTTATCTTTTACCCGACATGTTTCGATGGTGAAACTTCCGTTTCCATCAGACGATCACATGGATGTTGAAGTGTGACGTGCTGTAGCCCCTTAATGTGCGCCGTACCTCCTGTGGCACGCTGTAATAGACATTGAAAGTTAATTACTATAGTACTACACTACTATGACAGTGCACGGGGCCTTTAGTAATACATTACGACTTGGTCATTGCCATTCTGGTAACAGCTAATTTGTAATGCCGTGTCTTAAGGGGTTAAAACGGCAGATGTTTCTTTTACATGTCTGAAAAAAAGAACTTGAATATTTAATATCACCTCAAGACATAATGAACATCATACGGCTATTGGCTAAGTTATTGACTGCAGATACATTTTGCATCCCAACCACCATTGTAGGCAAGCACTGACACTGGACTCTACAGAGGTAGGGCCAGAGGAGGTCGCTGGGAAGGATGTCGCTGGTGTGGTGAAATCACTGGATGCCAACCTGATGTCAGTTGGCATTGTGGCCGACAACACCAAGAGCCGGTGCAAAAAATGCCCCAAGGTAGGTATTCCAGAATCAATAGCCTAAAACACACGGGAATGCCTAGTACAAGTTTAGTTCCATTCGAATGCCAAGCAGCACTGGTTTCATCCCTTAAAGGAAGAGTCCTCCTCATTTCAGGAAATTGCTCATATGTAGTTAAGCTCCTGGAAAAATATGAGAAGACAAAGGATTTTTCTCTATGTGTTTGCTTTGTCCAGTTTAAGAGTATAGCCATATCTAAGCATAGCAATGGAAGTCTATGGTACAAAATAAAACATCAATGTAAAATTCACCATAGTGCAAAAAGGCAATTTAATTCCGTCCAGTGATCACTTGTCTCTTGATGCTAAGTTATGCTAGTTATTCAAATACTAATAAAACTTATTTTGTTTGGCTGTTTTGTTTGGCTTTATGATGTTACAGTCATCGACATTATTGTTGTGCTCTTTTCCACTTTTGTTTGTAGCTGATGGCGGTTTGGCAGGATGTGAAGAAGGATCTGGAACCAGGGAATCTGGCCAAGGCCACAGCGCCCCGTAGTTTCCTCACCCTTATCCATAGCCTGAGGAAAGCTAGCTCTGCAGAAATCCTGAAGGTGCTGGCCAACTGCAGCAAATCCTCCCTGTGAGTGTGAGCCACTGGCTCCATGACCACTAGCCTCGTGTGACTGTTTTTCTCCTTTGAGCCCAGTATACATATTTGCTATCAAATAGTTTTATCTGTAAATATACAGTGCGTGTTGGTTTATCTATAGTTCCCCATGAGTTCACGTGTCCTTCTCATTGAACCAGTTACACACACTCACTTCTCCACTTATTTGGGTCTCTATCGTCATTCAGGCCTCAGTTAGTGGATGCTGTCACCTCCGCTCAGACTCCTGCATCTCTGGAAGCCATCTTGGAGTTTCTGGACTTTTCCAAGAAAGAAGGTTTGGTTCTTCAGGAGCGCTTCCTTTATGCCTGCGGCTTTTCCTCTCACCCCACTGAAAAAATGCTGCAGACTCTTCTGGTGAGTGAGTCCCATCTCTCTGTTACATGACGTATGATGAATGATTGTGGCACACAGGACAGTGAAAGCCTCTTTGCCTTAACATTGAATTATAAAATTTTATTTTTTTCTCCATGTAGGATATTTCAAAGGGGAAGATCGGTAGCAGCGACATTAAAGAGTCTGTGGTGATCATTATGGGAGCCTTGGTCAGAAAGCTTTGTCTGAAAGGAGGATGTGAACTGCCAGTAAGTTTTATTCACTAAAATATCACTGTACATGTTTGGTGGATACTGTTTTCTTGGTTGCTGTTTACATTCTTCCTCTACTGGTCACAAGCACTATACAGTTACTGCTGCTTTTGTAATTTGCTGCAGATGGCAAAAAAGTCTCAATAAAAATGTAGGAATGCAGAATTCACCTTTGGATGACTGTTTTGTTCTCGCTAGTTAGGCCACATGACTAATGATATGGCTGTTTTGGTGTAGGCTGTAGAGCATGTGAAGAAGCTGCTCCTGGAGGGCCCTGACAGCACCACGGAGGAGGCTGAGGTTCAGACGTACCTGCTGGCACTCAAGAACTCCCTGCTGCCCGAGGCCATCCCACTGCTGACCAGATACGTCGAGTCGGAGAAAGGAGCCTTCAGCACCATTGCCGCCACTGCCTTGCAAAGATATGATGTTGCCCTTATTTCCAAAGAGGTAATTTTGTTTTTATTTATCATTTAGGGATGGGATGGCATGTTCACTGAAAAGGTTACTTGTGTTCTTAATTGTCATAAAATGTCTGAAATGTTTGTGTGCACTTAAAAAATGAACGAAGGACAAACAAAAAGCTCATCTTTCCATCCTTCAATTTGATTTGGTTCGCCTCAGCCACTCTTTTCCATTAAACCATACAATGTCAATACAGTATGTCTTGTGCTGTTTTCCTGTTGCATAACAGTCCTGTTGCTCCTCCTCCACAGGTAAAGGCCGCCCTGAACCGCGTGTACCACCAGAACCTGCGGGTGTATGAGAAGAATGTCAGGGTAGCGGCTGCCGACGTCATCTTCAGCACTGACCCCACATACATGGAGGTCCAGAACCTCTTATTGTCTATTGGCCATCTCCCCCAAGAGATGAACAAATACATGGTCTCTAAGGTTGAGGACATCCTGCGCTTTGAGATGCCTGCCAGGTGAGCATGACAGGGAGTGATTTTAATGTACAAGTTTTGGCAAAGGACGCGCTCAACTTCTTGAAAAAACGAAAGTCTTTGGGTGCGCGAACTGATGAAGGCTTGATAGCCGAAACACGTTTGCTTTTGGACATGGTGGTAATATAAATAAATAATGAGACGCAGTTTGTGAGTGCAGATTTTTCTTCCTTAAAGTGATTTTAATGTAACCACAGCATTAAGTCTTCTATGGTAGCCCCTTTATGGACGCCGTACCTCCAGTGTCACGCTGTAATAATCATTGATAAGCTAAATACCATAGTACTACAATACTATGACATAACACACAGCCTTTAGTAATGGTCATTGCCATTCTGGTAGCAACAAATTTATAATGCCGTGTCTCAACGGGTTAAGAAGAACTATACACATTACAGAATTCTGAGGTTGTCACATTTCTGTTGGATGTTTAAGTATGCACATCAAAGCAAATTAATGTTTTTGTTTTTCCTTTTGAAGCAACATTGTTCGTCAGGTTATGAAGGACATGATCTCTCACAACTATGACCGATTTGCTAAGACGGGGTCATCATCCTCTTATTCTGGCTACATGGCAAGTAAGTGTCATTATCTTATCTCATTTAAACCCAAAGAAGATAAGTGTGTGTGTGTGTGTGTGTGTGTGTGTGTGTGTGTGTGTGTGTGTGTGTGTGTGTGTGTGTGTGTGTGTGTGTGTGTGTGCGTGCGTGCGTGCGTGTGTGTGAGAGAGAGAGGGGGGGTATGCGGGTGCGTACGTGTGCATACGTGAATGGATATATATTTTCTGTTTTTGTGCTTTCTCTGTGCTGTATGTAAGTGAATGACCTTTCCCTCTTGAATGTTAAAGAGGCCACCGACGTCACGTCCACCTACAGTCTGGACATCCTGTATTCTGGCTCTGGCATCTTGAGGAGGAGCAACATGAATATCTTTGGCCTGAGCAACAGCGCTGTCCTTCATGGCCTTCAGGTACAGTAGCCTTCCACCGCACAGTCAATAGACCTGTGTATTGCATTACATTATGTACTGTAGGCCTACTATACCTGTATATGTCATAAGGGTTGGAGCAGGCGTCACCCAACAGTTTTTCTCTTCCTTTTAAGGGTGCTGACAAAAATATTGTAAAACTGAAAAATTAAAAAAGGTCGCACCATGCATAGGTTTCTTTATTACACAGACGCGTTTTGGCGCTCTGCCTTCCTCAGTGTGCAATATCTGTATGTGCCATGGTATTACATCAGATGGTATTACATTATATACTGTACCTGTAGGGCAGTGGTCTCCAAACGGCGGCCCGCGGGCCAGCTCCGGCCCGGGCATGGCAAACATTTGGCCCGCCATGAGGTTGGAAGAACAAATAAAAACATATATGTGTGCTATCTGTGGCCATATGGGCGGACGATTTGTTTGGCCCTCAGCCTCATTTGCAAAACACAATTTGGCCTTTGGGAAAAATAGTTGGAGACCACTGCTGTAGGTCATGTGTACCATGCTATTACATCACATAGTGTATATCAGTGCATATGTATACTTGGTATATAAAGCAGAACACGTAGAGTATTGTAGACCATAGAACCATGTTTGTGGATAATATGTTAGGGATAGCATCCAACAAGGTGTCCTGGTATCAAGGTAATAATGGAGAAGACAGAGTCTTAGAACAGACGGCCTTGAAGGTCTTAGAAAGTCTTAGATGGACACCTTGAAGACCGCTATCCCGCTTATCACCCGGTTGCCTCATTTCTTATTTATAATGTTTTTTTAATAATTATTATTTTCTTGAGGCAGCAATCTACAAAACAGTTGTTTTACTATTGGTCTAAGGCGTCGTGATAAACTAGGCCTAAATTAACCACTGTGCTTCATTCTGTTGCAATGGGTACTTCCTACTTTTCAAGCAACAATGTTGCAGGCAGTTCACTTCACTAGCTTTGATTTCATTTCATCAACATTGCTTTCATTCTGAGGTTATCCATGATTAGTACCCTATGATTGGCTTATTTTCGTCCGACATTTCGATTGCAATTGCATTCATTTATTTAGCCTGAAGTTGCAACATTTCAGCGAGCCTCGCAGGTGATTGGATTGCAGGAGTTTGTTGGGTTTTTTTGTCTGTGGATTGACACAGTGACATAGACCTTAACCTTTCTACCACCAAGCCAACAACAGTAGCTTTGCATGTAGCCCACGTCAAAGTCAAACCAAACTTTATGCCCCAGAGCTGGTTGCTGTGGAGGTGGAGGTGTTGGCCTTTATCCGGCTTGTCTCCCATTTACAGTTATCTTCCATGTATGAATCGCTATTTTTAAATCTATGACTGTCTTCAAAGTTGTAAGGATGCCAGCTGCACCAGAATCAAGCGACCAAGGTAGACCAGAGACAGTGGAATGGTTAGAGCATAGACAATTAGATGCTCCTCTGTCTGAAGTGTCTTACTAGGACAATTGCACACAGGGCCCAAGGGCAAAACACTGATAGAGCCCTCCATACAACACTGATAGAGCTCCCCATTCGGCCTGCCATGGTCACAATAGGGCCCCCAACACCCATACAGGAGGGCCCTGGGCCCAGGGTCAAATGCCCCTCTTGCCCCTTTATATCTCCACCCCTGCGTGTAGAATCCTCATTTAGAATGCTGAGGGTATGATTATTACATTTTTAGTAGTTCACACATGACTTGTACAACGCTATCCCTTATACAGTATGTCGTTGGTATTCCACACATAGATTCTATGCATGTCCAAGTTAGACGCTTGATTTCATAGGGTGTGCCATTCCAGGGGAATAATGGACACCTTCTCAGCCAATCAGAACACATTCTTTCTATTCACCTTGTGATAATTCGGTATGATGTTTGCTGTTCAATGTTTTTAGTGACACTCAACCGAGTCTTTTGATGGTCTCGTTCACAGGTGGCTATCGAGGCTCAGGGTATGGAGTCCTTAATTGCAACCAAAGCCGATGAGGGCGAGGAGGATCTGGAGTCATTCGCTGGCATGTCTGCCTTGCTGTTTGATATCCAACTCCGCCCCGTGACCTTCTTCAAGGGATACAGTGACCTCATGTCCAAGATCTTTTCCATGTCCGGGGACCCCATCAGTGTGGTGAAGGGCCTGATTCTTCTGACAGATCACTCTCAGGTCATTATTTAATTATTATTTTCATATCCTTCAACTCAGAGCTTCAAAGGCCATATATACATAATATATGTGTGACATACCTACAGATTGTGAAGAAATAATTCCACTGATACTGTATTTTCCAACTGAAGTGTAGGCATAGAATTGCAGAACTCTTCATCAGAATTGATGTGGAAGCTGACCAGCTTCGTTCTGTCTTGTCTTGTCATACAAGTGTTATGTCTTATGCATGTAATAGAACAAGTTACCAGCATAACTATTCCATGTTGATAGCTCTAAACGTTATCTGATGGTGGGCAGCATGTATTTCCTCACAAATCATCGTTTTATTAAATGCTTCCCCAAATGTTCAAGAAGGAACTCGAAAAGGACACAAAAATACCAGGTCAAACCAGTTGAAGTGCAGTATCATTCTTCCATTATTGCACTGAACACAAAATTGTCAGTCCTCATATACAACTGAATTCCAAATATACACAGAGACATGGTGATGGTTTAAATGGCAACCTTATTTGTCCTCTCTTTAATATTTTACCTGTTTTTCCTGTACTGTATTTATATTTCTATGCACCAGGCTTGTGCAAAATTCTAATGTACCTTGCCGTGCCGGGAATAGACACATACTGATTAATATACGCCATCTAGTGTTCCTATCATGTCATTGCTCAGGATTTCTTTTAATTTAATATACAGCACCACATAATGTCCGTATTGTATCATTAGTTTGATTCCAATTCGAATTGCAATCCCACTTCCTGTGTGGAATTGAAATTCATATTGAAATTTCAGAATTGAATTGGAATTTTGGGGTCATTCTCAATTCAAATTCGGAAATTCGTAGAAGCCTTCTACTGTATGCACTACACCCTTTGACACGCCTCTTTCTGTCTACAGGTCATCCAGTTGCAGTCTGGGCTGAGAGCCAGTGCGGAGTTCCAGGGGGGGCTAGCTATCGACATCTCAGGAGGCATGGAGGTCAGCCTGTGGTACCGGGAATCCAAGACCAGCATCAACAACAGGTCAGATTCAGAACCTGTACTTGCCTTATTATTATTATAAAATATCACAAAGGTTTAAAGACGTGCTGTGATATGGTTTAAAGTCAGATACCTGGCTTAGAGTCATTTTGACTCCATTTTTTGTCCATATTTGAACACCTGAAGGTTATTTGGAGGTCTCTTTGAATGTGATGAGGGGCTTTTGCTAACTGTTCAAATGAGCATCCCCCCCACACACACATTAGCTTAGCAAAAATCCTTCCTCCCAGCATTTAGACCTCTCGTTACTCCACACTTGTGCACAAACACACAGGGTGTTTCTAGTTACTAGCAGCCAGCAGTTTGGAGGCGTGCTAAAGCCCTTGTAATCCTGCCGGGTCGTACATTGAAAGAGATGCCAGAACAGCCTTGTCTTTGTCTCTGGCGGGTATGTTGGCTGGCATCCGGGTACAGGTCAGTGCCAGCGGGGCAGAACGGGCAGGGGCAGGTGTGGGGATCAGAGGAGGTGGCTGAGCTCTTCCTCCACTGTGGACACACAGACAGACAGGCTATCTATAGGACCCCACTCTAAAGCCCTGCTGCTGTCTAGTGCCAGGGCATGCTTCCCTTCCGCCACTGTGGCCAAACACATGGGGAGAGTGCAGCTCTAGGGCTGGGGCCATCCGGATACAACCAGGATTGTTGTGCACTTAAGACTGTGTGTTTCAGTTACTTTTATACAGTAGTGGGGGAATTATTACTTATTGGGGCAGGATTGTTGTCCGTGTAGCTTAAAGGACCAGTTCAGTCAATTTCAATATGCTGTTGTATTGGTCACGCTACCGTTGTTTAACCTTTCGGATGTTTTTGGGTATAAATAAAAATGTTTTAATGAAATGTAAACAAAGAGCTGCCCCCATTACAATTACCAAGATCTCGGAAAAAGCTTAAGAAGAAGAAAAGAAAACCTCAGGTACTGACAAGTCCAGGGTAGTGTGAGCATTACAACTGCATGTTGAAATGGTCCTTTAAGTGCATTTTAAGAGAGTTCACAATGTATCACCATGACTCACACATTTTCAAGATTCAGTCTTGTTGAAGACCAGCATGCTGATCTGTTGGGGTTTTATTTTCTTTTTTATTATTTCTTACTAACATGAGATGGTATAAGGACAGTAAAAAGTAGAAGTTGTGGCTGTCAATAATATTCTCAAATAATGAGCAACTGTATGAAAAACACTTTCACTAAAAATGTGTGAATTTACTTGTCTGCTATTGTTTTTCCCAGGGGAGCTCTGGTTGTGGCTGGCATTGTGACTGTGGATGCAGACTTTGCCAGCACGGGTATGGAGGTGAGCTTCGAGACAGAGGCAGCTCTGGACTTCATCACCACGGTCCAGTTTTCCGACTACCCCTTCGTGGTGTGCATGCAGATGGAGAAGACCACCTTCCCCTTCAGGTAAGGAACAGCTGTCTGGCAGAACATATGAAGAGTTGAGATGCAAAACCCCCTAAGTGCCTTTTCAGAAAATATTCTTAATTCATTTTTATTTAATACAAAGCTATCAAAATTGCATATTTTTTATTTTATTTATGTAATATAACTATTTATATGTATTATCAAGTACATGAATGTAAACCAAACCAACAACAGGTTTCTCTAAAAATATAGAAGTGCAGGTCTTCAGAAATGGAGTTAGGGGGTTTTGCATCTGAACTCTTCAAATGCACACAGGGCCCCAGGGCAAAACACTTATAGGGCCCCCATACAGCCTGCCAAGGTCACAATACTATTAAGCCCCTGCCAGCAATACAAGAGTGCCCTGGGCCCGGGGGCAAATGCCCTGCTGGCCCTCCCTATAACTCTACCCCTGAGTCTGACCCTACCACGGCTCTAACGGTAGGGCACTTGGTTACTACGCCGGCGACGTGGGTTTGTTTCCTTTGCCAAACCTTCCCCATCTCTCTCCCCACACTCACTTCCTGTCATATTGTCCACTTTCCTATCAATAAAGGCACAAAAGCCCCTAAAAATATCCCTAAAAAAAGAACAGTATCCTGGCCCAACCGTGGCTCTTACTAATTAACTGACATGCTAACTGGTGGTTATTTAAGAATGTATGATTTTATATTTCTTTGTTTTCTTTCTGATTACTGTTCTCACTTACGTTTTCTTGTCAGGGGGTCGTTTCTCGACAGTGCCTTTGCTAACGACTTTAGCCATTTTGTTCGTTCTTAAGACCAACGTTGTAACCAAGGTCTTGAGTTGGTCTTAAGTTGTTCTTAAGTTGTTCTTAAGTTGTTCTTAAGTTGGTCTTGCGTCTAAAGACCAACTGAAGACCAACTTAAGACCAACTTAAGACCAACTCAAGAGCAACTTACGACCAACTCAAGACCGACTTAAGACGGTTAGCAAAGACAAGAATCGAGAAACGGACCCCTGCTTAGTGTCCATTTCAATCCGTGCTCATTGGGATGTGATTTCTCTTTTGTGCAGGGAGTTTCTCAGCAAGTATGAGAGGTTGCCTGAGGGAAAGCCGTTCCTCTCTCGTCGAGGCCGGGCCCAGCTGGTACCAGGTTCAGAATTCCCTCTTCACCAGGCCAACTCTGACATGTGCAAGCGCATCCACGCAGAAAGTGATTGGTAAAGGACTGGAACAGAGGGCTTCGAACAGGGAGCAGGACCAGAACTCAATTTACAGAGTAATAGACTGGAGAGTCATCAAAACATTCAGATATGCTGAGATCATTCAAATTTTACTGTACATTTCAATTGAATACTGTATATTGGGGCGTGGAAAGATTTAATTTTTAACTGTTTTTTTGCCAGATTAGTGTAGCAGTATGTTTAGATGATCTCTGCATGTTTTGAATGTCTCTGTTGACCATCACATACTCTGTTGTTAGGATAAATCTCACCTCTGCTCATCATCTTAGCCAAACCTATAGTATTTATTTTTATCTGGAAGCCATAAAGTATATCATCCCCTCCACAACCTCAATGGAGAAGTGAATGTGTCCCTTACACCAGCTCCTTTTTATATCCAGTTATCCACACATGAAATGTTTACATGCCTCTGACTATTTAAGCCTTTTTTACCTGAAATACATCACACTCTCCTTGGACCACTTCAACTGCCAAAGTCTGCTGCAAGCATTTTATTCAAAGTGTGTAAATGTCATGTGTTAAGTTTTAATAGTATGTATACATTTCCTTTGTATGCACTAGCCACAACATCCAGAAGGTTATCTATGTGTACATTATTTGTAAATATATGAGCAAGTGTCGACAGCGGCCCAGCCTGTACTTCGGTTCACATATGCGACTGAGGGGGTTTGCTGATAATGTAGGGAACTGCAGCAGTGGCCTTGTTTTTATCCTGTCAGAACTGATTCAGTTTAGTCACCTTAACGTTGGGCCTCATGGTGCACGTCATGGTGCCTTCCATGGATGTTATTAAGAGTTGAAGTAGAAGCACATTGAATTATCAGTAGATGTGACAGTCAGTTTATAAGAGCTTGTTAGAGTTGGTTAAAGTTCCTCACCTGCATTGCTCACAGTCTGCTTGGACAGACATGCTCAGTCTCCAGCATTTTATGAATTGATACTTAATTGTCATGATTCTCTGGACACTGTTTTGCCACTCCCAAGCATTCAACTGATCTCCAAAGCCCTGCACAACTTGCAGAAAAATACTGATAGTGACACTAGGTATTGGGCAGCTTGCGCAAACATAAACATTGTGGGTTTGAACACTTTGTGGATTTTTTTTGTCCGTGTGTGTGTGTGTGTATGTGTGTTGGACATTTGAACAATACAAACCTGGATGCAGTGCTTTATAGTACCATATATTTGTTGTGACTGTGCTGAGTGAAATAAAAAAAGAAAAAAAGAAAAATACACTGTGTTCATGTACACATGTTTGTTCTCTCTGTCAGTGTTGCCTGTTTTGCTCAAAACCAGACGTGAGGTACAAAGCCAGAGAGCACACCATCAATTTGTCATATATAGCCAGATGTTTTAGTGGTGATTGTGAGGGGTTCAGTGGATACCCAAAGTTTGTGAAAGTAATTGGCTTTCCAAAGTCTTTCCATTGCATCTATTTCTGGCGAGGGGTCTGCAGGGCTAAGCGACTGATTAATGGGGGATGATTAACATGACTGATAGATTGAAACATGAACCCGCCTAGTGCCTACAGGTTGCCTTCCTCAGACCAGAGAGGGAAACTCCAGGGTTGACGCCAGGCTACTATCTTTTTTCCCCTCAAACACTCAGTGACAACTCACCTCACATCACATGCATACTAATACTGCATATTTTATGTACTTGTCTATCGCATTATAAACATGGCCATAGACATACAAACACATGCAGGCCCTGTATTTCCAAAACAGACACATAGACATAAGCTGTCCGCACATCTCCCGCGGACACTGTACCCTACTCTGTCTGCGAGGACCACTAACCGCAAGATGAGTTGGACCAGACTGCCCATTCCAGAATGCATTTCAGCACCCTTAGCACGGTCAGCCTGGCTGCCAGAAGGGTGTCATGAGGGAATGGGGGTGTGGAGTAGCTAATACTACCCCTAGATTGTGTCTGTGTGAGTTGGTCAGACTGGCTGTGTGCATATCAGTTACTTTCATGAGTGTCATCTCATCATAGTATGGATGACATCACAATGTTAAGTAGCTATAGTATATCTGTGCACATTAGACCACCTACGTTGATCAGCACAATGCTCTGACTATGAAACTGTGTGCAGTGCACAAAGCTTACCAATGCCAAAGACCAATCAGTTAATGGCATTGAAAACAAGCGTAGCATAGCCGTTTTCTAGCTATTCACATGTGTCTGTCTTAGTACTATATTTACGTTTTTAAAACATCTGCTGTAACACGTTTTCAACAATGATAATATGATTGCATTCAACCTCCTCTTCAACCAAATTTTGCCTTTTCTCAATGTCCATAACCAAATAATATGTTAAACGTAAATATTATTGTGAATGTCCAATAGCTATACATTTTCAGTCACTCAGATACTTTTAAAACAGTTAACATTATTGACAAAATCGAAAAAAAAACACAATTAAATGTAACAAAACACATTTTTGAATTATGTCAGACAAATGTAATAATGATCTTGCCAAAATAAGTAGGCTAACTAATAACTCACTCCTACAAATTTTGTTGTCCAATTATTATTTTTAGCTTTCATTTGCATGTACATTGGCAAAACATTATGTACAGAAAACTGGTATTGATCTGTGTGACCCGTTGTAGATGTACTGTACTTTACATGTACTTGAAGTCATGGCATATCAGAAATACAGAAGCATCATAAATCAGCATTAGAGTGTGTTATCACAACCATCACAAAATGTAAATGGTTATGAATATAATTAATTATAAATAAAGTGTGAAAACTTGGAAAAAATACCTTAACTTGAAAGAAAAATGTGTACTATGTGGAAAAAATTGTAGGCCTATATATTAATTTGCCAATGGCACTTTAGGAAGGTACAAACTCTGTACAAACCTACCCATCATATTCATCCAGTATTGTAGAAATGCATAAAATGTTACTAATAGTTTGATACAATGTTTACATTGTAGAGCCATGGTATGTATCAAACAGGAGCCTTTCTGTTTAGCCCATTTTGCACTGAAGAGTATGCCCCGAATGTCATCAATAAACACCATGTAATTAAACTACTTTATAGATTACCGGTAAATAGATGAATGTATGACTGTGGCATCAGGCAGCCCAACTACACAGGAAAAGTACATAACGAATGAAGTTGTGCAATTGCTCTTTTGCCATTTCCCCTTGTAATGTTCCAGTTAGAGCTGTCTTTGCGCTGTGTCCATCACTCCATTAGAATAGGCCATCTGGGGACCTGATCAGGCAAGGCACGCATTAGTCCCTCACCACCGCACACTTTATCTTTGTCTGGTGCATGTGCAAAATGCATTAGAGCTATTTTTAAACTGCTGATAGAAAAAAACGTGCTGTTTGTCTTTACGCTTTAGCTTTACACTAGTCAGTTAGTTTTGAGTGCATTTTTTTAACCATAGGGTCTAAGGAACATTCTTCAAGGCTCATGGTATGTTCTTTATTGGAAATAGCATTGCCACATTTAAACTTAATAGAGTACTGTTTTGTCAGCATGTGACCTTTCATTTCATACTCCAAGTCTGAATTATAGCATTGGTAATTGTTACTTGTTAATCAATTCTAGCTACTAGCTATCCTAATACTTGACAATTATTTTCCACAGTATCTTTAGACTCCCACACAATTTCTCTCAGAAGGGTCATTATCATTTGCTGTAGCTGTTAATTTGTAGATTCCATAGCAGCCTGGCATATCCACAGAGCATAAAACGAGTCTTTTCTGCTCCACTTGGGGGCAGATACCTCCAGAGCTGCTAGGGAAGCCATCGGCATGGGCACTGACCCTGGACACAGCAGAGCAGCTGAGGGAGTGAGGGTGTCTGTCAGTCTGAGTGCTGCCATGGCGACGATGTCAACAAATGCACAAACTGTCAGGTGGGACTAATGCCACGAGGCAGCTGATGTTACAGTGGCCCTTTGGGAAGCTTACCTTCCATGCTGGCAGACACCCAAGCTCACAGCACAGAAGAGTCACAGCGTAAATCAACTGCCACCAACAACAACAACTGTTCTGCAGCCTCCGCCAGCACAACCAACACCAATGCAAAGGCCTGGACTCATGCTTCAGCTCTTTCTCCATTCCTGTCTCCTCCATCTGCAATTCACATAATAGTCTCCACAAACAAGAACATTCAAACACAGATGTCTTGTGCAAATTCAGAGGTGCTGAGATAGAAATGTTTTGTTGGTTTTAAATTATAATGATCTTCCTATCTTGATTACTGATTACACAGACATGTGTACATCCATAAAATGTAGCCTACAATGAAGGGATGTCGGTATTCTAGCATCCCACCACTTGTTATCACAAATGAAAGGGGAAAAAAATAACTGAGCAAACATAAATGACAATAGGCCTACAGTATATGAGCATTAAACCACACCGGACAGCTTGCACTGCAGTTTATTCCTATGACAGTGTCAACATTGCCATGCCCCCGTTCCTCCTTCCCCGTCACACATCTCTCGTAACATTCCATCTTCACACAGTCTTCTGCTCGTCCACCCCAGCCTCAGTCGCTCCTTCGTCTCCGGCCTTTCCGGAACCCAACCGGTGGACTCTTGCTGATCGGCTTGGGTCCACTCCTAGAGTGGTGTCATCACGTCACAACATTTGGAAACATTGCTTGCTCCCTCTGCACGTCGCTAAATCTGTCCCATGGCATTCCCAGCCTACTGTAAATGCAAGCTTTCCCCGTGTCTCGCCTCCAAAGGTTCTCCCATTAGGGCAAAACCAGAGTGGACCGAGGGGTTCAGTCTTCAATTGCAAACATGTGTTGTTTATTGCATGGTGTTTGTGGGATGTGTACAGTCATGAGTGTGTGCATGTGTGCGTGTGTGAGTGTGTGCGTGCGTGCGTGCGAGTGTGTGTGCGCACATGCGCAAGCATATGCATGCATGTGCATTTGCACGAGATATACAGATGTATCACACCGTTTTCTATGTTGTGCATGTAGACATCAGAGATTTCCGATTACATTTCTGTACATTGTGTTTTTCCAGTTAAATTAAAAAAAACATTTGTGTGACATTTTTGAACCTCTATTTAAAGCATGAGATTAAGTAGCCCATCATGTAGGCCTAGTAAGTCTTAATAAGGTAGGCTATACCTCACCGGAGGCTGAATGGAAAGATGTTGCTCGCTGAGGTGTTAGCAGTCAATAAAGAGCAGGGGTAACTGTACAGCACAGAGGTACAGCACCATCTCTAGCATTAGCTCATCTGTCACGGCTGGACATAAACAAGTCCCATTTGGGACCAGATTTATGCTTCACTGTTTTGGAGAGTGCCATGACAGTGTTTCACACCAGTGATATCATCTATAATTCTGAGATTGCATTTAAAACCTCATCCAACAAGGCTTGCAGTTTCAGAAGCAGAGAGCATGCTGCAGGATTCATTGCAAAATCCGTTTGCCTTAATATGTCTTAAACTGCTCAGTGGAATAAATACATTTCAAATGTTCAGAGCAAAAGTTAGTCAGATGTTAAATGTTCTTATAACTGAACATGCTGTCTCTTACTGTGCTGTACTTTATAGCTGCATATAAGAAGGTATATGCTTAACTAATAAAATACAAATGAAAATAAATCAAAACAAAATGATCATGATGATTCCCACGACTGCTGAAATCTTCAAAAATGAGACATGTGAAAATCATTCTTTCAGTTGGTAGACTAATAGACTGACCTGCAGTTCTATGTGATCCACAAAATCTGACTCTACATACAGTAGGAACATAGCAAAAAAAAATAGATACAAAGAACTTTAAAATTGGGAGGGTAAAACAGGAAAAAACCTCCCAGTTTTTAAACTGTTAAGTAATTTAGAGAGGGCCGATATGAAAGAACAGTTGCCGACATGACTTACTGTCATCAGAGCAACAAAAAAAGAAACACTTCATGGACAGAAAAAAGAAGGAGGACAGAGCAGAGAACTTCAGCGAGCAGAGAAGAGAAAATGTGACACTCAGGTCATAGTGGTTATTGCTAGATATCTATCACACTGAAGAGACACTTCAAAAGAATTAATTAAACCACAAAACAAGAGACAAAGGACGGCGAGGGAAGTCCATAAAGTCAAAACATTTGGGCCTTTGCTGTGGCGTGCTTGTTAAATTGAACCCAGCTTTTCATAAGGAGTAATACTGAAGCTGCTTAGTAAAGGACATTTAACGAATACAATTGGTTATAACCCGGATGAATAAGAGGTGTTTGCATGTGTGTGTGTTTGTGTGTGTGTGTGTGTGTGTGTGTGTGTGTGTGTGTGTGTGTGTGTGTGTGTGTGTGTGTGTGTGTGTGTGTGTGTGTGTGTGTGTGTGTGTGTGTGTGTGTGTGTGTGTGTGTGTGTGTGTGTGTGTGTGTGCACTCGTAAGCATGTGTTTACGCATGCGTGTTTGTAGGTGTGTGCATGTGTGCTTGCATGTGTGTGTTCAACCTTAAGTGTGTGTGTGTGTGTGTGTGTGTGTGTGTGTGTGTGTGTGTGTGTGTGTGTGTGTGTGTGTGTGTGTGTGAGAGAGAGAGAGAGAGAGAGAGAGAGAGAGAGAGAGAGAGAGAGAGAGAGACAGACAGACAGACAGACAGACAGACAGACAGAGACACAGAGAGAGAGACAGACAGAGACAGAGAGATGATGATGGTGGTGATGATGATGATGATGATGATGATGAGGAGGAGGAGGAGCAGGAGGATGCCGCCAAAATGTAAGGGTTCTCAATATGTTCATGCAAACCTGTTATCTTTGAATTCAAAAAAAGGATGGCAATATCTTTTGATCATCTTTCTCTTAAAAGTATACACTCCTGGAGGCCATGTACTCATTGATTCTATTTACCATTTTCACCTCCAGCTTTCTCAGACCATATCCTACTGTAAATGCCTTCAAGTGCTCAGCTCTTGGGCAAAAAATGGTTATAAACATTGATGATGCTTGATATAGGACCTCATGGTGTTGCTGTTCCATTTTATATTACCTGGGCCAAACCTTGTTGTTTGAGGGACTGGATTGTTATAAAGATAGCATATTGGACAAAACACCATTAGCCCACATACCTGTAAGGTCCTGAAAGTTACCTTAAAATTATTCATTGGAGGATTTTCACTCTCACTGAGAGATGCAACTAATCCGAGAGTCAGTGGAATATGTAAAAGCAAAAAACTATCAACCAGACGGATGTTTCTGTATAAAGATAATATATTTCAACATTCTGTGCTATCCATACTTCATACAACCAGTTCATACAGGCTCTTGTATCACACTCCTGCTTAACAATTACAGGTACAACTAAGGCAACAATCTATATGGTTTGTGTATATTTCTCATGACTTCATGAGTAGCCTAAGCATTTCCTCTCAGAGCAGACAGCAGTAAAGTAAAATACATTTTGCTTAGAACCTATAATTCCATAGAACCAAATGCAGATCTTCACACATTGATCAACTAGGGTACTCTATACACAGAGAAAGTGCACTGCCACTTTGGGCCTTTTTTTTTTTTTTTACAATACAGGGAATCACTTGTAGGCTGGCATGATTTTTACACAACAGCGAATTGTGAAAATTTGCCAACAACAAAACAAACAAACAACAAAAAATTATGACAATCGACAGAGTGAAGAAGTGGACAAGACCGTACACACAAGTAGACAAAGGTGGATAAAATAGATAAACAGTCCAGGAAGACATTCCAGACAGGGAGAGATCCTATAAGAGAGAGAAAAGAAGGAGAGAAAAAAAACACAACATTAATTGTATATTTGGGAATGCATCTCCATTACGTAACATTGTGTGGTAAAGATTTTGTTATTTTGTTCATGCTCTTCAGAGGTTACTATGCAGATAATACCATAAATATATTTGAATTAAATGTTAAGGTTTCAATTACAATAATTTCAATAAAGTGTTGAAATATCTCAAACATTTGATATCATTTGAATCTAATTTGTTTTTCTGAAATAAAAAAATACCCACATGGTACCCGCATTGCACCTTCATTGTTTGTTAAAACACTTTCAAAGAGCAGAGAGTGCAAAAGCTTCCTTCACTAACCCGAACACACAAATTATATAACAAACACCAAAACCCAATGTAATAAAAATCGGCGCATGAAAGTATGTGGGAAGGGAACTGCATACGTTCCTCTAACATGCCTTCTTGGAGCAGTGGATGCTATACATAATTCTGATGAGCATGTCCATAAAGTTAAATTTATGGCCAGCCAAATGTACCCATGGGTATCTCCCCCCTTATGGAGAAGGCCTTCAGCCCCGAGCCCCATTCTCACCTCTCTCCTGCCCCCAACAGGGTGGGAGGACATGCAGCTACAGTACAGTACACAACAGGGCTGACAGCTCTTATGGAACCACATGTGCGGGTGCTATACTCTATGTGGTTGTGATCGGTAAACAAAGATAGAGCAGCACATGTCTTTGTGTCAGGCTAAATGTTTTGTGTCTATGTATGCATGCTCTGGCACTTTGGGCTTGCTGAATCTGAATAGGTCCATGCTGACATATGAATCCGTGTGTCTTCCTTTGTGTGTGTGAATTTGCTAGAGCTTTTCTGTGTGTGTGTGTACTGCTTGTTGGTGTCTATGTATGTGCTAGTGCTCTTTATTGATGTGTGTGTGTGTGTGTGTGTGTGTGTGTGTGTGTGTGTGTGTGTGTGTGTGTGTGTGTGTGTGTGTGTGTGTGTGTGTGTGTGTGTGTACGTGTACGTGTACGTGTGTGTACGTGTGTGCACGCACGTGTGTGTGTGTCCATGTGCATGTATGGCGTGAGCATGCATGCGTGTGCCTGGGCAGGTATGTGTGAAAGAGAATGTCGCTGTGTATGTGTATGTGTATGTGTGTGTGTGTGTGTGTGTGTGTGTGTGTGTGTGTGTGTGTGTGTGTGTGAGTGCATGTGTGTCTGTGCATGTGCGTGTGTGTGTGTGTGTATGTGTGTAAGAGGGGGCCTATAAAAAGGCTGCGCCCCTGTTGCAGCCCCCCGAGCCTCAGGCTTGCAGGCTGATCGCTCCCAGCAGCTGTCATCCCTCTGCATCAGCACAACAAATGCTTCACATGGACTGACCTTTTCCACAGCCACTCGCCAAGCCAGGCCCCTCCCCACACTCTTGCCAAACGTTCTCTTCTCCTACTCTTTCATTTATCCATCTCGCATACTCCGTCTTTTGTCCTCATCCCTGTCATTGCTATCTATCTACGTATCTATCTCTTGCTATCTCAGTCTATCTGTCAGTCTGTCAGTCTGTCTGTCAAGCTTAGTGTTCCGTTTTCTAGGGGGTCTGTGCTCCCCTCTATCGTTCTATGTATCTCTACAAATACTGTGTTCCACATCACTGTACATGAAATCTCCCACAAGTATCTGAGAGAGAGAGAGAGAGAGAGAGAGAGAGAGAGAGAGAGAGAGAGAGAGAGAGAGAGAAAGAAAGAAGATTTCGGGTGTCTGTGTGTAGGCTAGGCGTGCTCATAATAAATATGCCTTGTGGAAGGATTATGTCTATTTCTGTAGATGTGTATGATTGGTTAGCAGAAATTACAGTGGCAAAATACTGTGATTGCAAAAAGAGCTTTTGCCTACACAGAAAACCCTGAGTTGTCCAATAGTCATATGAACTGCCTCTAAAGCGGTTCTCCCGGCTATTAATTCCCCAACAATGACAGCACTAATTGCTACGTTTTATGTTTCACGACTCATTTGAGTTTATGTTCATGGCATTCACACGAGGTACAGGCAGCTCGGCAGGCACATATCCGGTAGGTAATGCTTAGACGAGAGAATGGCAGCGGTTGGCCTGGGACCCCAGCATGCAGCAGCCATGGGCTACCCTCCCGTTGGTTGGAGTCGGGTTACGCAGAGGTGTCATGGTCGGTCAATTAACACAAGCGACACGGGCTTTTACTACACTACAGCGTGAACACGCTAGTCAAACAAGGTGCCATACAGCAGATCAACTGCAGAAAACAAGTCTTTTAGGGTCAGTGCACACTAGTGGATATTAGCATGTGCGTTCATATTGACCTCTGCAAGAGGGCCACAGCAAAGCGTGGACTGCTAAGGATAGATGATCTATGTATAACTTATTCTGAACGGTTTGGCATCGCGGCGGACGTTGGGCTTATCATTCATGTGGCTGTCAAAGAGGCGTCAGGATGAAACCCCAACTCATCTCAATCAGTATTTTCAGCAGAGGAGCAACTGGGTCCCACCAAATCACTAAAATATACCACCACATATGTTTTTTGCTGAGGAGGAACTGGGGAGTGTATCAGTCTGACAACTATCTTTCTTGCATGCTTTCGGTCCATGAGAGTTGGTGGAGTGGAAATTGTTCCACATCCACAGAACAGTTTTTTAAGACATGCATTTCACTACATTCTATATGCACAAGAGGAGGGAAATGTATAAGATATTTTTCAATATTAATCCCTTAACCCATATATGGGAAATACGCCATTTAATGAAATAAAGATGGCTGCAGGGATTGATAATATACACAATACGGCACACACTGCTCTGGGGGGAAAAAGCAATTAACTATTTAACATTTTGGCATGCTAATTGAAATGAGGAGATATGTTTAAGGATTCTTTTCTTCAGCTGTATACCAGTGATAGATAACAATGCATCACACTATTTGACTATAGACAGATATAAATCTAGAGTACATAGGCCTACTCTCAGCAATATATATAAGGTGCTGAATCTGTAGTTGAGAAATTCTACTGGGCATGGTGTTTTAGACACCTGTTAAACAAGGAAGTACAATTGCAGCACAAACAAAATTTTACCAGGGATGAAGACTGCATCTACTAATGCCTCTTTTCCACTGCTGGTCTTCTGGTAGGCCTACAGCTCGACACAGCCTGACTCGGCTGCCACTTTTTGCTTTCCCAATAGGCACGACACAGCTCAATCGTGAAGCAAAAAGTGGCGGCCGAGTCACGCTGTGTCGAGCTGTAGGCCTACCAGAAAACTGGCAGTGGAAAAGAGGCATAAGGCTACACTGCACACCAGGGTTTTGAACTAGAGTATCACCAAGTGGTTTGTTCTGAACAGAAATAGTATTATGGTGCTATGGGTCAACCTGTTGAAGGAGGTAGGTCTGACTCTGCACTGCCAATAAGCTAAAAAAAATTGTGATTTAAAAAGCATCGTTTCGATCCCCCTGGATCTTAATCAGCCTGATCTACCCTAGCCTGATGAAGATCCAGGGTGATCAAAGCATTACTTTTTAAATAAGTTTAATTAATCAATTTAATTAATTTTAATAAGTTTAATTTGTGGAGCTTATTAGCAGTGTGCAGACCTACCTTCTTCAACTGTCTGACAGTTTTGTCTGGCACCTGCAAAGAGTGTTTTTGGATTTGCGCACCCTACCCAAAACTGCTATGGGTCAACTTGCCAAAGGAGCCAAACATATTCTAAGCTTGGTTGCTTTTTGCAATTCAATCACTGCTGAAGATTGAGCTGATGGACTACACTATTTACATATCACATAATGACATGGCAGACTTGGAGACTGTAGGCCTTCTGATTGCCTTACAGTCATAAACTCTCCCTGCTCTATCCATGGATTGAGTGTGCTAAAATATAAGCATAATAGGTCATCGTACAGGTAATAGCTACTTAAGGAACAAAATTAACTGTGATTAACTGGTTACTATTAATACGCAATTCTGTTCCAGTAGGCCTATCTGTTTTAATTCCATTTCATCGCCATTATAATTTGAAAAAGCTCCCGCGCTGACAATTTCGCTGTTTTCTTTAATACACAACATTTCGGTCCAAGACCTTCATCAGGTATTTTTTTTTACATGATTACCTGATGAAGGTCTAAGACCGAAACATTGCGTATAAAGAAAACAGCGAAATGGTCAGTTTTTTTCCCAAACAGTTTGCCGAGTGACCCATGGGCCATCTCTGACACACCTGCCAGCTGAGGTGTGCGAAAAAAATATGCACATCATTATCCACATCAAAATGACAAAAGTTTCTAGCCAAAATTCATTGACAGTGCCATGGTATCAGGTATCACGGCAACATACAAGGACAATGAATAGAAAGGGCAAAATCACTCACAAGTTGGTTACCAGCTACCGATGCTCCACAACAAAGCTCATGGTGGTTCCATCGAAGGAGGGCGGGGCGATGATGCGGGGCCCCTGCTGTGTTGTGATGCTGATGACAGGCTTGGTACCTGAAGTGCCAGGCACGGCACCAACCCCACGGGCAACTGGAGAGTGACCGAGTGGGTATGTGGCCCCTGTGCTGGTCTGTGTCCCCGTGTCTTTGCCCTGCAACCGTTCAGCGTCTCCCTCTGATTGTGTGGAGGATGAGAGAGACTGGGAGGTGAAGGCTGTGGGGGATGCCATTAGGCCAGGGTAGATCATGTATGTGGGGGCAAATGCAGCCCCTGGACTCAGTGCAAGGGGAGAGATGGGCATGGGGACGGGGGTTAGAGGCTGGGGAGGGGGCACAGGCACGTCCACATATTGTCCTGTCTCTGGGTCGTACAGCCTCTTGGTAGCAGGCTGCACTGGTGTGTCCACCAAGTAATAGTGGCCTGTGGTTGGGTCCAGCAGCATTTTCTTCTGGGTTTGTTGCTGCTGCTGTTGCATGGGATCAGTGACAGTAGAAACCAGAGAGGGGGGGATGCAGAAGACCTGGGGGGCTGTAGCAGCCAGGGGGATGGGGAGGGAATGGTGATAGATGGTAGTGCCCGTGGGGCTCTCTGGAGCCCACGATTCCATGATAATAGGGGAGCGCTTTAAGGACATTTGCTGGCTGGATGTCCCAGGTTGGCTGGATTCTAGGGGTGATCCCAGCTTCCTACTAGCCGTGGTTGATGCAGAGGATGCTGATGTGTCTGTGGGGCAAGCTTTGACAGGAATAGTCAGATAGTTCTCAGTCTCAGCTTGTGCAAGTTTCGCAGCCTGGGCCTGGAGTGAGGTTTCAGCACTTTTAATCAAACTCTTCTCCTCAGCTTCTTGTTTAGGTGAAGTAATGTTTACTGACAGTGGGGATTTTTTAAATGTATGTGTTATTGTTTTGCTGTTTGGTTGGATACCTTGTTGAGCAGAACAACTCTGCTTCACGCTATTGTTTGAAGATGCACTGCAGACTGGTGTTTTTAAGCTACTGCCAACATTTACCTCACATTTATTATTGAATCGCTCAGCATGAACATTGAATGATTTACTTGTGCTTGTGTCCTCTTGACCATAAATGCCTAATTTAAAATTCACTTTATCGTCTGTCGAATGTGCCACCGCTGGCAACAGCGTGCTGGCCAAGGCTGGTGGATTTATTATGGAACTCAATGACCTCTCATTTTCAAAACCTTTCCCCAGCTCGACCTCTAATTCTGATTTTGTTGGACCACCTTGTTCCTCACTGGTAATTAGGGATAAAACGTGACTGTCTGTTACTGGATGCGGTGCCTGTGTCTTGCGCTTCCATTCATTACGATCGAAAACATACAGCTGTTCCATTGTTTTCACGGCAGCTTTTAACTTTTCAAGGGCAGCTTGATTTGTCACTTTGGACTCGGATTTCTTTTCCACAGTTTCAACTGTTTTGTCTTGCCTTTGTTTTACAGCTTTCGTTTCCATTTTTAATTCAGCCGAGTCAACATACGGCTGTTTTACGCACGGAGTTCTACCTGCTGAACGAGTGGCAAATACACTGTCGTTTCTAATTGAGTCAGCCAGTGGTTTTGGTGATAACCTGTCTAATTCAGAAGGGCACTCTACTTGCCCCCTTTTGGGTGTCTCAGGTGCGTATCTACATTGTTTCCTTGCGTTATTTGTATTGACAGAGTGGCATTTAATAATCATTGGAGACTGGGGTGGTTTTTTATCGGGTTCTTTCTTAAATAGGCCAACTTCACTTAACAGAGAGGTCGATGAAACTGCTTTGTTTTCAGCATTTTCTAATGCTACAAATCTGTAAGAACTTTTCACCAGTTTCCGCACATCGCGGACTTGGTGAATAGGCGTTTGAAATTTTCCCTTGCTCTCCCTAATGTCACGGACTGTGAAATGGGGCACTCTATCCGACGCGGACGGCATCTGGCATTTGGATTCAGACACGACTTTTAGAGGGTACGTGGAGGTAAGGCCAATATTAGGGGTCAGAAGGTTGGCAATGTTAAAGGGGTGGCTTTTGTTGTCTTTAACACTTCGTAATCGTATTTTGATTTCGGGTGCCTTGCTGGCTTGTAACACTGCAGACCTATGAAGGTTACACAAGTTTTTTTCTCTACTACACTCGTCCTCTCCCTGCTCCGTGACGCCATCATGTATATTTTTATCCTGCGTGTGTTGTTCCTCCTCCCTGTCTTTGAAGAGGAGATGCGAGCTTGGCACATACAAGTGCGACATTTTCGTTAATTTGCCGCTTACTGGAGGGCTCTCGTGCTTTTCCGAAATTCTAACTGTTGGCGGGATCATATCTGTGGTAACTTCCTCTTTGTCGTTCCCTGGTTCCACATTACCACTCTGTTCGCCATCCTTATAGGACTTAAAAGCGCTCTTTTCGCTTTGGGGAAGAGTCACCGCTTTAGTGTCACAAATATCCTTGTTAGATTTACACATTACACCACCTTGACTTTCCAGGGTCGGTTCAGCAATAGTCGTTGCGCACTGTCCCTGTTGCTCCCTGGGATCAATGGTTGATAAAGTATCCACTACGTCTCCCAGTTCATGCAGTGCAACTGGCCCAGAGTCTGTTTCAGACTCCTGTCTTTGCTCACATTTACAGTGGTCGGGCTCTTTCGATGTGTCCGGGTCTCCTGACTGAAAGCAAGGTGACTGAGCAGTGTGTGTGTCACGTATCTCCCCTCTCTCCATTTTACGCTCTTGTTCAAACTGCATTTTTTTCGAGATTACATTTTTTAGTAAACTAGAGGCAAAAACTGCTTTCTTGTATGTGTCATCCATAGTGTCCCCGCAGTCACTGTGAGGGTTGGCACCCGCACTCCCTGGCCTTGATGGCATGATGCCGGTAACCTCATCCGCGGAACGTGATCCTGTGGTATTTTCTACGCATTTTGCACGCCTTTGACACGTCGGTAGCCCCGCTTCAACATTGCAACTGAAGTTAAGCGTCTCCGTCAGAGTAATCATTTCACCCTGACCTTGATCGTCATACTGTTCCATTATTTCTATTTTCTTAGTAGAAGAGGACTCTTTCTGGAAATTCGAACGTGTCTGCTTTTTATGGGAACATGATTTTGTTTGAGCTTCTTTTATATCGCCAACTTCAACTATATTTTTGCACCCAGGATTTTTATTAACTTCAAATGTTGAACTTCTGTGTGAAATAAGACGTTTCTCACGTCCATGATTCATATTACCATAATTCAGATCAAACATAGCTGACCACTTGTTGAAGTCTATACCATGTTCTGATATTGACGATTCACTGGATGTGCTCAAATTGATAGCATCAAAGTAAGGACAAGCCAAACTCCTAAACGACTTGGCAGTTAAATTTCGAACTTCCTTGTCAGCGTCGTCCAGCTCGCTAATTGAACTTGACGCGCCACTGGAATATTCGTTAATGTCCTTTCCTTTCAGCTGAGGGGCCAGGTGCTGGCGACCGGGCGCCGGGATGAAATAGTGTGCACGGTCAAAGACAGCTTCCCTGCTCGAGTCCGAACCTTTGAAAAAGTACTCACTCCTCTCACCTGTGCGTCTGGCACGGTAGCAGTTCGTCTCATTCTCCTGGGCGTTCTTGGCGTTTATTGCCCTAGATGATGTTTCAATTGACAGGTGGATTTGTCCCGATGTTTCGCCACAGTTTAGATGTTTGCAAATACTTTCATCTGAACTCACACATTTGTCCGAGTCACAAACATCGCTTTCGGTACTGCCAGGGGCTCGTCCAGTACCACGTTGGCCCGCATTAACCGACTGCCCTTTACTGATTTTTGCTTTACCAACTTTCCCATCCAAAATCAATGTACTCTCCGTCGTCTCGTCGCTCTCAAAAGATGCATAATCCACAAATGAGTACACAAGATTGTCATCCTCATAATCCCAACATGGTCCACGGCCAATTTCGTAGTCCACATCATGGTCTAATTCTGTTAACTGAATTTCGTGAGTTGTAATATAATGAGATTCATCTGCAAATGTATTGACAGTGGATTGATCCGATAATACCACGCTACTGGAGCCATCTTCCGATTCGCTCTGGCTGTTTAGGTACATGTCCGTATAGCGCAGCTCCTCGCTTTCGTAGGAAACATTTTGCGGATTATAATCTTGCAAAATAATTTCTGTTTGAGGGTCAGTCTCCGTGGTAGGCATTTCAGATGCTGAAATCTCATTATCGGGAGATGTTGAGGAGACGAAGCTCTCACACTCCCCCACCTTAGCGTTCTTCGAGTGATCCTGGTGATGGTCCTTGGAGGGGGTCTGCGTAATATTGCCCTTTTCCTTACGTTTGCCAGGGCTTCCGTCACCAACGGTTGACGTATCACTCTGACATTTGAATACCGCCAACTGACTGCCTTCTCCAGTAAAGGTGACTTTAACGGTTTTCGTTCCATCTGTTTTCATAACCGAACTATTGCTCAGATCCGCATAATTGGACTCCTCAGTTTGACTCTTAATACTTGGTTTCTTTTCGTCTGCTAAGCACTTTTTGAAAGGTGCCGTGTCCCCAATTGGGCTGATGGTCGACTGAAGTGTTTCCATCTGCCTTTTCAGTTGTGGTGCCAGGGAGGCTTTCTTATTGGTGATGTTGTCCCACACCAGTGGATAAAACCTGCGTGGATGGCAGAGTGGGAGAGAGAGGGAGAGGGGTAGAGAGGGGAGAGATGTAGAGAGAAAGAGAGCAAGAGAGGGGGGAGCCCACTGACTTCACAGTGCAAAGGTTGGTGCTTTTCACTGGGCTGTTCCACCCTGACCGCTGTTCTTGGGCACAGTTGTTGGCGTTACGCACAAACCTTTTTTCAGACGACGCATTTGTGGAGCCGCTGATCTGGTATGATCCCCACGGAGACTCTCGCACATGCTCATTCCATGCCGTCAAACTAGTGGACTGCTACAAAACATTTGGTCGCTCAAGCGATGCATGTTCCCTAAAGGGTAACTGTATCCTATATCTATAGTTTTAAATTCAAGCGAAGTGATGCGCAAAAATCTCCTGTGCATGTCTCGCCAGAGCGCATCTAATTGGGCGCAGGCATAGTGCAGAGAACATTGATGCTGAGCTTCACATCAGCGAAAATAACCGTTTTAATTACAAGCAATTAACTAGTCACGAATATAAAAATACATCACCCCCCCAAAAAAAAAAACCCTCTCGCCAAGCTATTATTATTATTATTATTATTTGCAAAGTGAATTCCCTGACCACTTCGGTGAAGACATTAGCCTATAGAAGTACAAGTTCACTTTCAACGCCACCTGACGTCACATAAAGAAAAATGAAATCTATCTATTAAACTCGAACTATTTTTGTGATGTTACGCGTGTTGTTTACATTAGTGGAAAGAGTATGCTCAGTCTACCCAGTAGGCCTATGTTGCCGAGCCAGTACTCTGACAAAGGCCTTCGGACTGGAAACATTTGTTGAAGAGAATATGTTATCAATGCTCCGCTCGCGACAGCTGCGGACTCTTATTAGAGCGTAATGCCCGATGCCAGTGGCCTCTCGTTCCAGGTGGTCCGTTTACAAGTGATAGTAAGATCCGGAGCTCGTGCGAATTAATACAGAGACATTGGCTCCCTTCTATGAGGTCCACGGTGAAGTTTAGTTAGCGCGTCATACAAATTAAGTTTGGAGGTGTGGAGGTTGCAAAGTTTTGCTTTTTTCAATATTCGAAAAAGGCGGTGCTTGGCTAAACGTCAAGTAGAGTATGCAGAGGAGGAGGGCGGAAATGGTTGCATATCACAACAGGTGGTTGTGATTTGCCATCACTCAAAATCACCACTTCCATCGAGTAGGTTCACGTTTCCGAAAAAGCTAAATAATAATTATAACAATAACAACAACAATATTATTATTGTTGTTGTTGTTGTTATTATTGCTATTATTGTTATTATTATTATTATTATTATTATTATTAGTAGTAGTATTATTATTATTATTTAATACATAAATAAATAAAGAAAGAAAGAAAATACTTTTAAAAAAGAATAACGTATATCATGCCCTGTTCATGGACGTTATCTTGATAAACGTATTCATGTTCAGGTTTAAACGACCTCCACAAAGAGGATAATTTTAGGCAGCTATTTAAAATGTGGAGGCCTCTCACGCAAGCACTGCAGAGATCAGTTACTTACTGTGGGCCCTATCAAACAGCAGGTGGTAAATCATGAACACCATTAATCAAAGCTGTGCCTTTGCATATAGGCTACCATCATTCGGTACGCCTCTTTCTCTTCCTCTGTCTGACTTGCCTTTAGCCCCCTCCCCATTAATGCAGACATACTAAAAGACACACAATCCAATCTGCAACCACATATGGGTCTGGATAGACTGTCAAAATTCCAGTTTCTGAAAAGAAGCCACGATAATCAGTAAAGTATACACTTATTCAGATCCTTGCATGCTATTACATCACTGTCCACTGATTGTGCAAATTCTCACACTAATGATAATGCATGTAAAGCAAAACATATAGGCTAGGCCTACATATAGAACATTTTAAACATGCAATCATATCTCCAAGGACAGCATTCTACTGCTAGCTCTGAAATGGTCTGTGAATCATTGCAGAGACATCCCAGACACTGTAGATATGCCACTGCCATGAACAAGGGATTTGGCTGCAGCACTGCGCCACCTCAGTCATATAAGTATGACATGTGAAGTCGCAGAGCAGAGCAGCTCCATGGCCCGATGACCCTTGGCAAAGGGCCTACTCCTAGCTAACCTTTGGGGATAGAAAACACAAAGAAGCAGGAGATTCAACCACTGTTGCTGTCTGGGACAAGAAAACACACAGAATGTAGGCCTATGTAGGTTTGGAGAGAGAGAGGGGGGGGGGGGGGACGACACACTAGATATTTGGAAATGTAAATGGCCTGCCGGGTGGGATGGCAAAGCCAGGTGAGGGAGAAGTTGGTATGCATGAAAATAAGTAAAATATTGGATGTGTTGCCCCTTTATCGTGTGTGTGTGTGTGTGTGTGTGTGTGTGTGTGTGTGTGTGTGTGTGTGTGTGTGTGTCTGTGTGTCTGTGTGTGTGTGTGTGCTCATTAAATCGCTCATTTAATTTTGATTGCTTGTTTTCTCTCACAATTGTTCAACATTGTTACGTTACCCATGTATTCATGTATTCAAAGGCTTTAGGCTGCATCATGAAACTTCTGCCCACAAATACATTTGGAGAAAAAGCTTGAGTTTAGAATATAATGCTTGCCGTGGTTATGATCTGGGGGGGATTGTGCAATTATCATGATAGCATTATAACCACATAGAGAGAATTTAGGGAATGCATGACGAATGCATGTCTTGTTATGGGTATATGGCCATGTCTCAAATTCTATGTTGTTCCATGTTGTTTACTGCTTGAACATCACCTTTAATATAACATGTAAAACAAAGTATGGAAATGTGCTGTGTGTGAAATATGTGTGTGAAATACATGTAGCATGATTGTGTCTTTAATTACAAAGACACATTTTATATACAGTACAGTACAGTGTAATGGAGCTAGCTCATTTTGATATGCATCTAAAGCGTACACAGATATCACTGCTTGGTATGTCAGAATGCAGGACGAGTTGTCGTAAAATCTGGGAACAGCTTGAATTTCATGGGGGTGTGCTGGGGTGTCCAACCGGGATACTCTCATGCTGTGGGAGATAGTTCTTCTGGATTTCCCATTTGAGGAAACCAATAAAATAAATATTGATGGAGAAATTAGGAGGCAACAAACACTTACATCACACTGATCCTTGTACACTGACTATAGTTGTTAAGTTTGTGTGGTAGTCATAGGTAGTCATCAGGCAGCATGTAAGCTTCAATACAGTATACTTTGAGCCGTAGGATATTTTGACAATACCACACTCATGGCAAGGCCACACTCTCTAGCATGGACATGAAAACATTGCCATTGAGGGTGGTGCTCCTACAATGCCATATTTGGAGAATTTATAAGCTAGATATCCAACAGTATAAGCAAAACAAAAAAAAGATGTATGTCGCTACAGTAATGTGTAAGACCAGTAATATTCTGTAAAATGTAAGGAACAGCTGCTGGGTAATGAAATGCCAACTTGTTTGTGACAGCGACTGAAAAATAGTTCTGTCTTTTCAATTGGTGACCAAAACTAGGGAGAGAAATAGTTAAATAGACTCAGGAAATCTGGCCTGGCCATCCTGCCAAAGTCTCCCCTTCTTGACACTTCTGCATAAATAAACCTGGGCAGGTAAAGATCACTCTCCATTTAGGCTGAGGAATGCCAGTTGAGTTCATTTGACTTGAGTTTATATATATATATATATTTTTAATCTTTATACACTCATTCACAGTGTGTTGTATGTCATTTTTAATCTCGTGTTGTGAGAAGTGTAACAACAGCCTGCTGCATACCACATTGCAATATTATTGAGACTTCAGTATGTCATTTATTAACCGAGCAAATAATGTAGGACTAATACGACAACATTAAGATAGAACAATGACTGTATTGTTGTGGTGAGGTGTACATTTGACATTAGGATTACAGTTACATGATTAGCAATGAGATATAAGAATAAGATACACAGGTGGGGAATTAGGCACTTCCACACATGGGCTCGTTTGCCCATGAAGACCCAAAGTTGAATACTGCCTGGCTCATTTCCCAATCCTATTTCTCTCCCTCCATCATTTATTGTCTGCATTCTCAATGCATATTATTATTATTATTATTATTATTATTATTATTATTATTATTATTATTATTATCTTTTAGCTGGGAAACCAAGCAAGACACTGGCCCTATGCATGGGATCACTCTCTTAAACCATGGCAAGACAAACTGCTACAATGTGAGAGCAAGAGTTTTGGAAATTATATATCTGCGGCTGGATCTCTTGAGCAACACACTTAGCCCTTCCCCATCAGGGACAATAACTCTGACAAGTCATGTTTGGTATTATTTATGATCATGCCCTTTGGTCGTACTCGGTGCAACCATTGCCTGAAAAAGCCGAGGATGATGTAGGGCTGTCATCAATAACTCGAGGCATGTGCGACATCTCTGGACAGGCCCTGGCTGCGCACACATGCACGCACATACACACACACAGAGCGTTTATTATAAATATATTTTATACGTTCGGCTTCATTCGCCAGGCGCCTAGTGGGCAGAGATACTGTGTCCACACAAGGAACTGCACTGGGGAGGAATAGAATGGGGGATATCATCACTAATTCAAACTCATATGCTAGCTGGATTAGCTGTGTAGTGTATCAGTGGTGTATGAATCTATAGGCCTACACGTTTTCCCAATGCATTTCAAAACACAAGACGACGATATTATCTCTATGACTCAAAACAATTTCCCGAATCTTCTGACCATAAAAAGACTAAAATAAACCATTTCATGTTGACATGAGACACCGTTAAGTGTTTTTTTTTTTTAAGAAAACAAGTTGTTCCATTTCTTTTTTTTGTGAAGAGAAGAACGGTATGTGGCTCAGCTTGTAGTGTGTCCACTGCCCATAAAATGGAAAATGCCCCTGAAACAGAGCTGTTCTAAAGAATGTCTCAGTCACCCTTAGAAGGATCCTCTACTGCGGTTGAATTACTGGAGTGGGCATCTGAGGTAAAACGCTAGAAGGCCCAAGGACATGTGAAAAATGGCAGTGATCCCTCTTGAATACCCAAGCTTCCACTGTTAGATAAATTAACGGAGAATACCTCAACACAATCAACGTGTGCACCATTTAGAAATAGTTTTATCCCTGTGGAAATCACATGTGGCATTCTTTTTATTACTTTCATTTACTTTTGCTCATTCAACACATTTCAGAACTGGAAATGCACTCAGAACTGGAAGTTTTGGGAGTTTTGTGGAATGTCAAAATTCGCCCTATCCCTCAATGGTGAAGAATCTTTTTAAAAATTCTGGATCTGGATCACCACCAAAAGCTAACCACTTGTTCCTTTTGTTATTTCCAAACACATACATTTTCTAAGTTATCCTGCTGACAGACAGACAAACAGATAGGCAAACAAACCAATGTGACCGAAAACATCACTTCCTTGGCAGAGGTAACAATGAGCACTGCAGATCTTTTTCAGTTCAACACCCATTATTTGCAGTCTTATTCAAAGTGAGAAAAAAAGGCTGAAAACCAACCTACAATTGCTCCCCACCACCACCTAGTGGCAGATCATCAGAGGTACAATTCGAATTGAGTGAAAGATATGCTGTATTACTTACTGACCAAAATCTCAACAATTACACTATGCTAGACAATAACAGGAAAAATAAACATAGCCGTGTTTGTGGAGTAACAGTTCATCCAGAAATATACTCGCAATTCTTTTACACTTAGGACCCTTTGTCAAAGTGCAATTGTCATTGTTATGTCCTTTCTGTAGACCAAAAATCGATGATCTCATCCGATTTTCATTCTGGTCCCATGAGATGGTTCACCTCATCCAATCAGGGAGGACAACCACACATAGTTTGAGTGTCTTTTGAGTAAAAAACCTTGAATTCCAATCTGGTGGGCACTGAAGTACACAGTGAAAACTGATTTGTCAAACGTACTACTTGGCACTCTCTTTTCCATGCTAAAGCTGATACCAAATGCAACAAAAATAGCTGCTGCTCCCTGAGATTTCTGTTATGGTCCATTTTTTCCCCCAGTCAGCAACTCCTAATAAACAATTCCATGATGGTGGATGGAAAGTGCTACATCTTCTCATAGGTGAGTTCATGGCCACAGGTGGTGCATGTTTTCTTGTACAAGTCCTCCTCCTCGTCCAGCAGCACCTCAGGGCCATACTCATGCTGGTGCACATTAGTGTCCTTTCGGAACATGCTGCTCCTCACCGCTTTCCTCAGCTCTGTCGAAAAACCAATACTCATTTTTTACAAAGTGATTCATTGAAAACTGACAACTGACTGAATAGTTCAAATTTGGTTGATAGTGTGTGTACCTAATGAAGACTGAAAGTGTATTGAACAAATGCTCATCATTTCTGTCATAAATGTAATTTCTCTCTCACACACATGCTTTAGACAGAGCTTAATGCCACAACTAACCTTTGACCTTCTTATTGAAGCGTTTTTGTTTCTGGACCTCTCGGTTCTCCTCGCGGGTCTCCTTGGCCTCCTCCAGTGCCTCTTCACTCCCCCACACCTCCATGCCACGCCGCTCCACCTGAGAGCACAACAATACATTAGACTTCAATGGAGACTAGGTGCTGCTGAAGGACTAAAGCCCAATGTTACAAATATATTTCCAACACCATTGCAGTATCTGGTAGCACTTTACTTAAAGCCAACATTATAAGCACATTTATAACAAATTATAACGCACATTATAATTACTTACAACGTATTATGACTACACTCATAATGCTTCATGATGCTTTATATCAGCAGTTATGACTAACTATGAATCTAGCTTATAATGCTTTATAAATCCAAGGGTGTAATGAGTGTTTATGACTGGCTATAAACTACAGGCTGCCTGATGGGGCTTATAGTACATTATGAGTACCTATACCCCTCTATGCACAGACCTGGATGATAAATTGTCATAAGGCTTCATACGATGCTATAATGTTTCATGTGAGCTCATAAGTCGTCAATGTGTGCTCTAAGTAAAGTGAAATTCATATGGATGCATCTATAATGCACTGTATAATGCACATATATAATGCATCATAATGTACTGTAAGCCCCATCAGGCAGCCTGTAGTTTATATCCAGTCATGAGCACTCATAATACCCTTCGATTTATAAATTATTATAAGCTAGATTCATGGTTATTCATTACTGTGACATAAAGCATCATGAAACATCATTGGTGTAGTCGTAATGCGTTGTAAGTAATTATAATGTGCATTATAATTTGTTATAAATGTGCTCATAATGCGCTATAGATATGGGCTTCATAGAAAGTGTTACCCAGTATCTTAATATCGGCCCATATCGTACAGCCTGTGCAGTTTAAAACCAGGATGGCTAATGTAAGGGAGCCAACAAGTGTGGGCCAATCAGATGGGTGTGTAAGATGGGTACCTGCAGCTGTAGATACAACTTCATATCCCCCCAGCGAGGGTTGTGGGGGTTCTTCCTGATGATGAAGCGTAATGGCGGCTCCCTCTTGTCCAGGTCAACGTCCTTTAACAGATAGTTGTTCTTCGCCTCAGTGCGTGTGATAAGCTTGTGTTTCACATCATTGTCCCTATAAATCGATAAAAAATGTTTCAAATCATATAAACATTATTAATTCCTTGCTCTTCAAATGCTTTACAGACACTGAATTGTGATATTGCATTTCTTTAGACTTTCTTGTGGATACACACCCAAAGGGTTTGAGCTGAGCTTCTGTGCAGTTGCTTTTATATATTTTTTTTTTACTTTTTACATTCAGTAATTCAGTTCTTTGTTGGATTAAAACGTAGTGTGCATTAGTTTATCTTAAACTAGGCCTATAGGCCGATCATCTATTGCATGACCTCCATCTTGTCCACTTTCATAACATTTGACACCCATGGACGCACTCTCTCTCCCTCTCAACTAACTATGCATACAGATCTGCACAAACACTAGGCCCCCCATACTCAAATAGCGGCCCGCGGGCCACTTGTGGCCCGTGGGGCATATATTTGTGGCCCTCGAATAATTTTGAAAATTTAAAAAAAAAAAAAAAAAAAAAAAATTTTATTTATTTTTTTTTTTTTTTTGGTCCGATCGCGCTGCCAGCTCTTATTTTTAAATCGCGCCACAGACGCTAGGAAGATGCGTGCCGTGTCTCCGCCCCCTCAATCCGTTTCTCCTTGCAGGCTCCAAGCAGAAGTGACTATGAGGGTGGCAGAGGCTGTTGTGAGGTAGACTACAGAAGGGAAGGACGGTAGAACTTGTAAATAAATTATTTACAAAGTTCTCTTTGCCTCGTTTTTGAAAGTAATGGTCCACATTTCATTGCATACAGTGTGTTAGGACTTCGAATTGGTTTAGCACTAGCTGTAGCTAGTTGCTAACACAAATGAAGGCAAATTGTGTTTGAGCTCTGCTGGCAGCTAACTAGGGGTAGCCTACTTAAAAACGAATTGCTTGATAAACTTTTCACACTTTTAAACAGTCCCCAAATAGCTCGTTTGGAAAGCTAAGCCCCTCATAAGATTTCAAACAAAGTTATGAGCAACTTGATGATTTATTATTGGCTGTTGCATTTAATCAACATTTTGCCATTTTCTTGTTGACAAAACCTGGTGTTCTCCTATCTAGGCTATGTGTCCTCCTCTTTGTTGGGTCCATTGCATCTGATTCTCATTATGCATGTCAGAGCTGCATAAAAAAAGGCATAATAAACATTTGTTTGAAAAATGTTACCTTCAGGCTTATTGGTTTTCTCACTAAGAAATAAATGTTTATGAATGTAGTCTGCAAATATAGGCTAATCTTATGTCATTTAAAAAAGATAATTTTATGTCATTTAAAAAAAATACTGAAAGGTGGGTGGCAATGACAGCAAGGCAGGCACCTCACCCCACAGTGCTCCAGAAAAATGCAGGCCCTTTATGAGAGAAATGTTCTCCCATCCTGTCACTGGAAACTAAATATCTGCTGTGGGTGTGAGTGTGTGTGTTTTGTGATTACAAAGGCCTTATCATTTTTATTTTTTTTTAATACTTTTTTTGGTGGGGATCGTGTTGTGTCAGCCCGGCCCGGCCCGGCCCTTTATTGGGAGGAATTTTGAAAAACTGGCCCTCGGGGACTTTTAATTGAGTACCCCTGCACTAGGCAGAGAGCACTACAGGTTGATTTCCTCTCTATGTAAATTTGTGGGCCAACGGTCCTGACCACAAGAACACAGCTGCTTGCAAGGATGACTCCTTACAGATATTCTCAACTGCGCTTTTTATGAGGTCTCCCTAGGCCTGTTAAATGAATACTCATAGGCCTACCTGCAGTTGTCACACACTGCCAGATCAAAGCTATTGCTCAGATATGAATCCATGAAGGGCTTGGAGCACTCCTCACAAACCGCATAGTCACACTCAATTACTGGAGCTGTAAAACATGTCACATACACACACATTATATTATGGCCATCCTCATCATGACACAATTGACAGGTGCATCATTTAGAATGTGGGTGCATCCTAACCTGAAAAAAGAGGCAGTCCTACCTGGTTCGTGGGTCATTTTCTTTACTACGGGTTCTTCATCTTCGTTTTCTTCAATGAAGAATCCTGCCCCCGAATCTACAGTCTTCGCTACTTTAGCACTAGTCCCACCTAAAGCACACACAAACAAAATAAAGCAGGCCATTGGCCCACTTAGATATGGTTCATATTTTCTATGCGAAACACATTTATGTAACTATTCTGTTCAATCAAATTTTCGGCTACCTTGCCCAAGGGCTGACGAGGGTCGGCTGGCCAGTCGTGCCTGTCTCAGCATCAGTGCCCGCTGTCTGTTGCGCTCTATCTTGGCCAACATAAAAGCAGACAATGGCTGAGGCGAAGCTTCTGACGACTGACCATTGGATGCCTTTTCTTCAACGTCCCCCTCCATGTTCAACACAAACCACCTACTGCTTGGTGCAATGCAGAAAATGTTTTCCCAAGTCGTTTGGAAACAAAAACAACAGAGCAGTGCGCTCTGGACACAACTAGAAGGCGAGAACCCGATTCACGCTTAGTAGGCTATCTAGCCTGAACGGAATAATATGAGGACATTTGCACAACATAAGGACTCGATGTGTTGACACTATGTGAAGCCCAATAGACGAATTACACAAAATCCAATTATTTTCTCAGTTCACGCAGACTTTTTGGTCAACTGCTGTGTTCACAGAGCTACACTAGTAAAGCGCCTGTGGCTAATTGGCTACATAACACGTTTTCTTCGTTGGAGGACCGTCAAGGACCGGTTCAACGTTGCCACCTAGAGTTGTGGAGTATATGACTGGTTAAAGTACAGGTTCGAATTCTTTGTGTGACAGTAATGCTGTTGTGAAATAATGACAATGCCAAAGGAGATCTTTGGGAAGAATTCACTAAACTGATTAGATTTTATGACTGTACGATAGGCTATTTTATGTAGGCTATTTGGGTAATGGCCCACACACACACACACACACACACACACACACACACACACACACACACACACACACACACACACACACACACACACACACACACACACACAGTTGATTTTATATAGCAACTGGAGTGAGGACAGTTAATTGTGGTCTGATCTCACAATTTAAGATCAACCTTTTATTAATATTTCAATAAAGCCAATGGCCTTTATGTTTTAAACTAATCATATGTTCATTTCTAGGCCTAGTGTTTTAGTGCTGTTAAATCAGGTTATGAAGTTGATGTGTTTGATTATGTGTAGAGTGGAAATCATGTCGGGGTTATTACAATGTGTTGATTTTGAATATAAGCATAAACTATGGGACCGCAAGAGAGGGAGTCTTTTCATTTAGGGGGTTAAGATACTGAACCTTCTTCAGGCCGGCTCGATGCGGAGGGCCCTTAGGCCACAGGAGAAAGACGCTAGCAGGTCACCATGACCTGGTCGGCCGTACCAAATTGGTTCTAGCTGGAAGATGTGCGAGCTCGGGTTTTAACTGTATTAATCTTGAATATTATGATCTGTTGGTATGCAGGCACGAGTGTTGTTGACGTCACCTATATGTCTTCTGACGAGATGTGCCCTGTCGTGACGGGTTACGGCCTTGGCGCAGAGAGGTATTGCTTGCTTGTGGCCTAAAAGAATGTTATGATTTCCTTTCATGTAAAATACAGGTCCGAGGATGGAACCAGCGCAAACTTATGGGGATGGGGACAAGTTCACCTTCAAGAGGAGGCGCACACACATGGGGCACAAACAAACACACTAACTTAAAAAAATGTTATTAGGTGCCGAGCTGGTGACTCCGCAGGATGGAGACGAGCTGAGTGTGTGTGTATTGATGTCACTAAAAGCATGTGTTTATTCTCTAGCAGGAACATCGTCTCCAAGGCCACATGTGAACACGTGAAGGATGACCAGAGTGTGTGTGTGTGCATAACCTTAACATCTTTTGCACTTTTCTTTAGAACCTGGACGAATGGACCGGCGACTCCTGTTGTATGCGGTAATGTGTGTCTGTGTGTATGAGTGTTGTTGTGCACGGCCATCCTGGGATGCTGACAGAAGACTGGGCCTGTGGTGTGGATGGGCGTTTGTCAATGTTGTTCATTGTGGCACGTATAGGCATGTATGGACATGTCTGTGTTAAACTCATGACCAACAGGTAATGTATGCCAGGTGACCAGCTGACACCTAGGGGCAGGTGCGGTGCCATACCTGGTGGGGTAACACACACACACACACACACACACACACACACACGCACATGCACAACTGATCCAACATGCTCTTACATATTTGTTAGCCTATTGGCCTATTCCAAAATGTGGCATTAAACGCTACTACAAGCGTTCAAGATAGGGTTGTCAGCTCCCTCCACCCACCTGCACCAAAAAATGGTCAAACTACGTTCTCCATCTAAGGGGCTTAGGTAAAGCAAAGACATACAGTAAGTGTTGCTTTATCCTTTGTGACTGTGTTTCTGTGTTATAAGGCAAATGGGCAAAATAGAGGGGAAATATAGTACGACAACTAATGACCTGAGAGATGATGGAGCTTTTACCTTCTAAAGCTTAGCCTATTCTTTGTTGCATTCCTTTTGCTGTAAATTAAAAACAAAAATACACATATTTGTAAAACATTTCAGAAAAAAATTGACCATTGAGTCTGTTATTGGAAAATGGGACAGGAGCTGCCCTTCCCGTGACAGATTAAATGTATCCAATATTCGGGATGTCCCGGGCAAATCGGGTCGGGACGGGCCTTTTCACATTTCATAGTTTATATTGTGTTATCTTCCACACACCGCGCTCTTCCGTCTTGTTGGTGCGTCTCTGAAGTAATCTAGTAGTAGGGAATGGATCGCACTCAATTTTTCTTCTTTCTTGTGGTTTTATTTTATTTTATCTTTGCAGGGACTGATATGACAGACGTTTCGGCTGCACAGAGCCTTCTTCAGTGTAACTTCTTCGGTGACACTGAAGAAGGCTCTGTGCAGCCGAAACGTCTGTCATATCAGTCCCTGCAATGTTAAAATAAAATAAAACAACAAGAAAGAAGGAAAATTGAGTGCGATCCATTCCCTACTAATAGTTTATATTTTGCACATGAAGTGATGTGAAGGAATGAACCATAGATCTCTTTCCTTGTTACGAATGTCACTAAGCTGATTCATTTGTTATTATTCATTCTCGTTTTGGTAAATCTGTGAGTACTTCAGAAAACACATGCAGCTTTAAATAGTACTGTTAGAATGTAGTGTGTGTGTGTGTGTGTGTGTGTGTGTGTGTGTGTGTGTGTGTGTGTGTGTGTGTGTGTGTGTGTGTGTGTGTGTGTGTGTGTGTGTACGTGTGTGTGTGTGTGTGTGTGTGTGTGTGTGTGTGTGTGTGTGTGTGTGTGTGTGTGTGTGTGTGTGAGAGAGAGAGAGAGGGGGGGGGGTACATGCATGTAAAAATAACACAATTCAACTGACCATTTTGCAGTGACATTAAAGAAGTTTGAGGTATTCTGTTATCGTGTTTCCTAAACTGAAGACATGTGCCAATCTTCACACAGGGTCAATAGAATACCATCCAATCATTTATTTGTTAAGGGATGATGGCAAAAGTCAAAACAATACCACAGCCTGTCTTTAGAGTTCAGTTTATTTTCAGTATTTGTCAAGTCATATGTACAACCTAAAAAATGGTGAAATATACGTCCCCTTATCAACAAAATGCTCCGAATTTGACTGTAAATGTAATCATAGCTCAGCTGCTTTACATAAAAGACCTGCCAAAAACAATGGAATGTTCATATGTGCCACGTTCAAATAGTCTGAACTTGACACAAACACACTGAAAATGAGCATAGTGCACTGCACAGGCCAATGTATACATTATACACACCATTACATATATAAATAAATAGGGATACAAGCTGTGATGACAGTTTGGAGAACACTGCTTGAGACTGATAAATACTCTCTATATAAATGTGCATACTGTACATACTACTTTTTTTTATCAAATCACATAATTTTAGCGTGATATAATGCATTTGAAATGTGGTACTAGAACCCATAATTACACCATTACATGTAAAAGTGATAAATAAGCAGTCAGTGTGCTGATCAAACGATTTATGAAATGATGCACAAGCTTCAATCTGCACGCTTCCTTTATGTGTCATTTTGTTGGACTTTGTGCCATCACTAGGCATCCTTAGATCCTCCTTAGATATAGCTACAAACCCAATAACTATTTTTTTTACATGGCTTGTTTCCAGGGATTACTTACTGGATATTAAAATTGTAAGCAAACAAATATTATCTGCAAGGGAGCAAACAGATATCGAAGTGACTGACCACAGACCCATTCATGAAGCAAATGCAGTCGCCACGCGAGCACTGAATGTCAAAACTGAAGGTGGAATTATTTTATATTGTTATATTGTTATATATGTTATATTATATTCACTGTCACAACAAAAGGCTTGTGGTTGAATAAGCATCTGTGGAGTGAATCATACCGGCTTCAAAAAGGATTTTTTTTAAAACACGCATGTAACTGACAGTAAATACATATTCATAGATCCGTTGCATTCAGTATCATTGTCTTTGCTAGCAAGCAAATTCTGAGAACAGTCTCCTAAGTCTCCTAAGACTAAGGATTCAGCCATTCTCCTCAGACAATTGTCCATTTGGTCTCCTTGTGACCCTGTGATTGTCCTCCCATTCATCCAGGGTTACTGTCAAAGTGGTCTCCAAAATGTGGGTTTTCATAGTTCCGTTACATGTGCTTTTGGTTTTGATCGCAGTCACATAAACAGCAGCATTTTCGTCTGACAGAGCCACAAACTGTCCGTATGCTCTGTCGGCAAGCAGTCACTTTTTCTTCCATATTAATCTCCAAAAGAACAAAAATCAGTATAACCAGTATCACTTGATACAAACCATATATGGGCATGTATATTTACATCACTCAGAGGTGAATCATATCAACTCTGATGTTTCCTCTAGGTTTGTTGTATGCTCTTGATTTCCTGAGTGATTGACCCCATAAAAAAAGGGGGAGGAGTGTTGTCTCCACAACAATAGAAAATGTCTGCTCTAGTGACTTGTGGATGTCAGAGCGGGGCATCGGCATGCCCATACCAAGTCTCATGGTTGGTTGGTCAGGAAAAGTGGAGGGCGGCCATGCTCAGATGGACACTGGGCAGGAGATGACTTTGTCCTCCAGCATGACGGATACAACGAGGAAGACAAAGTAGAGAAGGAACATGAGGAACCCCAGGAGCTTGCTCATCCTCCACTTGCAGGCAGCAATGGAGATGATGACAAACAGGAGCATGAGGAAGAGCAGCACGATGGCACAGAACAAACCGGCACTGCTCACGGACACTGACTTGAAGTCGTTGATCAGGGAATATAGCAACCAAGGAAACGGCAGCCTATGGACAGAAAAAAAACGAAATGCGGAAGAGCTCATTGATGGGACTGGAAAAGCTTTAAAAACGAAACATTTTGAACTGGCTAACATGTTAATCAACCATATGCAACTTGTATGTTGGACTGGGGTGTAGGGTAGAAAAAGGATTGCCATATTTTCTTAGATCCTTACATCCTAAATTCATATTGTGTGTTGATTATTTGATCTGGATTCAAATCTACATTTAAATACACTGATATGCAGTATTTGGCAAATAAGCTTTAGTTGCTCCATACTACTTTGGCCAAAGGCAACCCATTGCCACACAATTGATAATGCATATTGCATATTGATATTTTGCCTGTAAACAATGACATCACACAATATTAATTACTTATATGAACTGGTAAATATTTGTATGGATCATTTGCCATTGAAGTAACTGTAATCAACTTCCGTATTGCCTCACCAGTTATCAATATTATCTCATCAAAACAATACCTCAGCGTTGAAAATATCATTTGTCCATCCCCATGCAAATGAGTTATCTGGGATTCTAGTCATGTCTCATTGAATTGTTTCCCTAAACCTTGCCTTCCTCTGTTGTTTCATATACAGTGTGCTTATTAATATGTACGGTCATGTATTGGTCAATATGTACGGTCATGTACTGGTCAACTTCCTTACCCAACTGTGATGTCAAATATGTTTGACCCAACAGAGCTTGACACAGCCATGTCTCCTAGACCTTTGCGAGCCACTATGACACTGGTGATCAGGTCAGGGATTGAGGTACCAGCTGCTAATATGGTCAATCCCATAATCTCTTCTGTAATCCCAATGGTCTCTCCAACCTGCAAGAGAAGAGGACCATAGAAGTCACACGCTTATATATAGCAATATAGTTTTATTAAAATGGATCATCCTTTAAGAAAAGCAACACTTTAAGAATTGCAATATTTCAACTGCATGTGTGAACACGACATCTTCACTGAACACCGTGGAAAAACATATTTACTATGATGCTGCTGCTCCACTGAAATAATTGCTACTTGGCATGTGGTGATACGCTGCACATTAGCGGTTTTTATATTTTGTATAGCAAGCGATGTAATGCACACAGATCTGTAGATCATTTGCAATGTTGACTCTTTATTTGGATTAGACAGCGAGAGGACTTTAGAGTGTTCGTCTGCTTGCTGAGAACAGCTAATTGGCTTAACAATAAGAGGCTTTTTAGCAGGCCTCCTTTTATTAAGGAGTCTGATATAATAGTAAGAACATGTCCCCTTCCAATCAAACAAATCATTGATTTCAGCTTAGCACTTCTGATTTTTATTTTTGTTCCTCAATGTAAAATCCAAAAGCGATTTTGTAAGATGTGCTACTGGCCTCATATTATATATACTCTTCATATTATCCCATAGTATGAAAACATACTGGACTGATGTTTCGTATATGGATCATAGGTTGCAGTCTTAAGACACCTTACTAAAGCTAAACCCCGTGTGAAACCGAGGAACAGATCTACAGTGTAACCTCTGTGGAAAATGACCTGTGTTCTTCCATCTTGTGTATGCCCTTCTAATTCATTATACTGTAATCTGTTGTTACAGTTAGGCCTACTACTGTATGCAACCACTTCTGCCTCTATTCCTTGTAAGGTATAGTCGCAGTAAAATATTGGTGGAAGCAGCAACAAATCAAGTAAAAGGTTGAGGACTAGGCCTATGTACTGTGTTAAATAGGTGAAAAGCTTACCTGATGAGCCCACCACACCATCAGGTAAGAAAATGCTGCAATCCAGGAGATTGACCCAATAAATGCCATGGGGAAGAATTTCCTTGAGGTCTGAAAAGAAACAGATATTGGCCACATTAGAACATTATCAACATAATATTAGCTTTGTTTATTACGGCTAAAATTGCTTTGCGGTTTTAGTACAATCAACTCCAAAACCACCCGTTACCCCCGCCAAGGAAGTTATCGGTTTTCGGTCGTGTTGGTTTGTCTGTCTGTTTGTCTGTCGGTCTGTCAGCAGGATAACTCAAAAAGTTATGAACGGATTGGTATGGAACTTTGTAGAGTTGTTGGAAATGGCAAAAAGAACAAGTGATAACATTTTGGTGGTGATCTAGATCACGATCTGGATCCAGGAGTTTTTAAAGATTCTTCACCATTGTTGGATAGGGAGAATTTTGACATTCCAGTTTTAACTCCACAAAAAGAAAGCAGACAGACTTGAAAAAATAGGGTGTAATATCAATTGTTCTATCAGACAGCTTTCTTGGCGGAGGTCTGCACTGAGTACATTTCTAGTTACTGATGCTATCACAAGATGGCTCCCACCCACTATATAAAGAGTTCCAGCTTCTGCCCTCTGGCCACAGATATAGCCAGTCTGCCTGCCGAACAAAACGTTTCAGAGGAAGCTTTGTCCCCTCTGTGATTAGAGAAAATAATAATATAGCATCCAAACACAGGCTATGATTCTCTGTAGGCCTATCTGATCATGCTATTTATTGTTTTTACTGTTTTTCACTGTTTGTATTTCCTAGAGAATAGTCTTATTTTACTAGGTATTTATCAATCTAGTTACTTCTTATCACGTATTCTATATTCTTTTAATCATATATTTATCAATCTACTCTTATTTAGTACCCTTGTCACTTCATGTGACACCATGTCTCTGATAGGATTCACTAGGTCACTTTTGGTATTGTCTATATGTTCATTGTGGGTTGGTTGTATGTTATGTGTGTCCTGTATGTCCTGAATGTTTTGTATGAGCGAAGCTCATTTTACTGCACATCAAATCTACCCTTGGGTACCAATAAAGTTATCTAATCTAATCATTTGTGGTGGAAATATGTTCCAAAAATTCAACTAAATATTTAATATTTCCATCAAGACACACATGATATTTGTTTCTCAGAAGTGTCAAAGTACTGAATTATCTCACATCTCTCCTGACATCAGGCAGGGTAAGCCAAAGAGGAAGGATAATGGGTAAGATGAAGAGGTATGTCGCTCTCTTGCGATTGGTCTCTGGCCATGCCAAACTCAGGGGCACGTCCTCATCCTCTTCGTCCTCCTCCTGAATGAATACATAAATGGAACAGATTAAGGTGTGGACATTACATACCATAACCTCACACCTCTTATGGGTATGTAGATGGCTAATTTGGCACTGACTACAGGTGGAAGGGGCAAACCCGGGTGAAATTTGGATCTTTGGATCCTCATCAATTGGTTGTGAGTTGTGGCACGTGCAATCTGTTCATGCAATGAACAGTTATCCCTCTAACGCAGTGGCTCTCAACCTTCTTTTGAACAAACGCCCCCTGGACTTCATCCTAAGCCTTCCAACACCCCCTTGACCTCATCATAAGCCTGCCAACACCCCCTTACTGTTGAACTAATTCCCCCAATGACAACTAAGCCCTGCTTGTATCCTTCTCAATGCCCCCCTATGGCTCCCCAACACCCCCCTAGGGGGCTGTACCGCCCCCGTTGAGAAACGCTGCTCTAACGTTTCCATCCCCTGTTCACTGAATTAGCTGGAAACCTATATAACCTTGCCCACGAATACCAAACCAAGACGTAACATGTAAGGACGTTTCTAGAAAGTATTCTAATTGGTAATTTCATAGCCTTTTGTGGTAACACCACTGCTCAAGACAGGAGAGCTCAGCGGGTAGTCAAATCTGCTCAATTTGTAATAAAACCTGAACTACCCAGCATCCATAGTCTTTAAAACCAACAATGTTTAAGGCAGGCCAAACACATAATATCTGATCCACACGCCAGCTACACACGCTTCACCCAACTTCCATCTTGCTGCAGATACAACGCATGCCCGCCCACACCAGCTGACTGGCAGGGTCAGCTTCTTCCCTTCTTCCAACTGCCATAGACAAGAACCACTCCTCCTTCACTCTTCATCTCTTTTTTTAAACGTACCTTTTTTCTACAACCCATTGTACAGTTTTTGATTTTTGGGACTTTTTTGAGCACCTTTCATCGCTTATGAATTCCTCAGAACATGACAATCAATATCTTGAATCCTGGGAAATAATAGCGGAAGCTTATAGATGGCTAAGACAATTTGTTTAAATAAAAGATCTGAGTCTTAATTATTTGATAAATATCAACGATGAATGATAATGCAATAGATCTAAATCAGGCTGTGTATAACACACAAAGCAGATTACACAAAATAAGTATCTCTGTCTTGTGTCATTCCTGTAGGATTTATGAGGAATACACTCTATAAGGAGTAAATGTCCTTACCTCAGCTCCAACTGCACTGCCATTCATCGGTGGTGTGACCTCCACGGCGACATTTGTGCTGTTTTCAACATTGTTATCTGCGGAAGTGACAGACAGACATGTCGTTGATAATACTTAATGGATTCTGTAACATGCATTTAATGCTTTTTTTGTATATGTTTGTGTCTATAAATGACACAAACAACCTGTACCTTCTTCGCCTTCGCCTTTCTTCTTGGCTATTTTGTGCATTATTGAGGCTTTATCGCGGAACCTGCCTGGAAAACATAAACACATTCACTCAATTAGTTTATGTGAACAGAATACACATGCCAATGAAAACAGGTAAGCATTTAAGCAAAAGGTTGTTTAAAGGTGCACCGTGTAAAGTTTTTAGTAGTTTATTTCCAGAATTCATGCTGCCCATTCACAAACGTTATCTTTTTCATGAATGCTCACCACCAACATCAAATTCTAAGTATTCATTATGACTGGGGAAATTGCACTTTTTATACATGAAAAGGGGATCTTCTCCATTGCCTGCCATTTTGAAATTCCAAAAATTAAAGTACTAATGTCAGTTCTGTATGCTGCTCGGTCTTTGCTACCCACTGCCTCCCCTGCTCCACCTTGCCGTGTATGATGTGGCATGTTCTCTTGTCACATCGCTTGGCTCTGTTCATGGGGGGTTATCTATCTCGCCCTGTCCTGTCGGGATGAGAATTCCCTAAACTGCTGCTGCCCCCTGACTCAATGCTTTTCCATGCTGCTCATGGAAATAGGGGGGTTCCTCTGAACAGAGCTATACCGCCAAATGTAATTCAAAATTTCAATAAAAGAAATTTCCTTTATATTCTTTTCTTGTGTTTCTTGACTGAAATGGTTCTGACAGAAATAGACACTTTGATCATACTAGTAAACATTAGTTCATCATTTAGCAAGTAGTTGCAATACCTACTCTGGCCACCATCCTACACAGTGCACCTTTAAAGATATGAAATACCCCGTTATTATTATTATGAATGACGTGTGAAATATTCAACGTGCATGAAGAAACATTGGCTGGAAATTTGTGATGTAACATGAAGAATAGCACATGTCTAATAGATCTGTACAAAGGTTACTTGGAAGGTGCTGATTGGCTTATATGTTTCCAGCAAGACATACGATCTTAAAATAGGGACAAAGCTACAACATGCCCACATAGTGCTGGGTGCTTAGACACCTCAGTTCACCAAAATGTGTTTTCTGTCAGAATGGTGTGTCTGAATATATTTGTCTACATGTAGACATTAGGGCTGTAACAATACACTCAACTCACAATTCGGTTTGTATCACGATTCATGACCTACAGTTCGATACACCCCACGATTTCACATTTACCAACATAATAGGCATAAAAGGTAGAAGAGGTTACAAGAGGCTACTAATAATTTTTAAAAAGTTTCGGTAACACTTTATTTTAGGGATACATCTATTAGCACTTATACATACAATGTTAATGCCTGCATAAGTAACTTGTAAGGCATGTACTAAACAAACGCTAAGGCCTACTAGGTCCTTACTAAGGTTAAATTGGTAATAAATCCCTTATTGTAAATGAACAAGACATTTGCGAATACATGCCTAACAAATGTTTAATTTTGCTTTGTACATGCCTTATAAGTTACTTATACAGGCACATTGTATGTATTAGTGCTAATAGATGTATCCCTAAAATAAAGTTTTACCAAAGTTTCTATATAATAATAATGATGCTTGGAAGCACTATCACTTTATATCATATGGTTGTTTTCTGCACTGAAGGATAACAAAACTTTGAAAGGGCATATCACAATATTGCCTCCTTACATCACGATACAGTATCTTGACTCTGAGTATTGTGATTTCTCGGTTCGATACAATATCGTTACAGTTCTAGTAGACATGTACATTGCCTACATTATGTCTGGATGTTTTTGTCTACAACTCAGGAGTCACAACAACTAAACAACTGGAGTCACAGCAATTTAACAAAACTGTGAAACAGTCTAATGAAATGTTTATTCATGGCATATTGAAACTACTTAAGGACACTGTCACTGTCCACTGTCATGGTCCTGACATGAATCACAATCACAGATGCAAACACATAACACAACACAAAAGCAATTCTTACTGTTTCCAGCCAAGGGAAACGTGTTGCCTTTTCAAATATGTCAACATCTTCACAGCAGATATAAGACAACTGTATCTAACACTGTGCGGTCTGGTTCTCGATTCTGATTGGCTGATAGCCGTTGTAAATTGGGCACAAACCCACACCATTCAAAAAGAAGATTCTTTGCGGGTCTGAGTTAGACTCGGCACATCTACGTTGGTAATGAGAATATGTTGCAGTTAGGGTAGGGAGTCTGCAAGAAGAGAACATCTTTGCACCATCTGTGGTTGGGGCATTCCTGTGGTGTTTATAGTGGTTGCCTGGGTAACCAATCACTTCCTCAACTTGATGCGGGGCAAATTAATTGTTATTAAAGCTTTTTTTAAACAAATTTGGTCAGCTATTAAGTGTAACAGTGTTAGATAAGCAATAAGCCACAAGAGCCTGTGGGTTGTGCTCCATTTACAACGGGTAAGGGGACGTTTACAGCACTCTGCCTCGCGTCGCCCCCCACTCCCCTTACCCGTGGTAAATCGAGCACAACCCACAACCTCTCGTGGCTTATTGCTTAAGTAATTCATAGGCAAAGACAGTGATAAAAAAAACAAAAACGCTGCAGCCAACTTCACCTGCGCCCTCTCCAGTACCCTCAAGGGCATGTACATGTTTAGCTGCAGTGCACCTACAATGCCCGATGGCCCCCATTGTTAATGGGATACTTGCCAATACCTTCACTGAGAGGGTCCAGTGTGTGAATCATGAGCTGGAAGATGCTGTTTCTCATCATGGTGTTGTGCAAGGATGCAGAGCTTCCTCCTCTCTGCAGACGTGGTTTAGCCTGTGGACAACGTCCAGTCTATATTAACATCAGCTGGCTTCATATTATAGATACATTTTTCATGCTAAGGTAATTATACGTATTACTAAGGAATATCATACTACATTTTATTTAGGTGACTAGATCACTTTCAGGGTGCTCAAGGGCACTGGCTGCCACCCAAGGACCCTGGATAGATAATGTGGCGATGGGGACCCGTGTAATATGCTGACATGCGATGGATGGGAAGCTATGTTCCCTTGGTCCTATGTTTCCCGGCCAGACCACCAGAGAATGTTAATATGAGCACCACAGAATGACTTTCAAAACCTGACTTTCAAAATTGACCAGGAAACATAGGGCCCAGGGAAAACAAGCCCCGGGGAGCATACAGTAGGACCATAGAGCACAGGGAATACAGAAACCAGGGAACATAGGGATGGTGCCATATGGATGCTAAAGGACACATTTGACATGCATTCCACCCATGAACCTAAATTTGCTTTAGATATGAATTACTCCTGTACTTCAATTACAAGCTGAATATGTGTAAAATAAAAGATATGTCAGGGTAACTGACTTCAGATATAAGTTGGTAATATGCAGGCATACTATTTGTCATTAAATAAGCGTTCAGGCTGAGCTTTCAGATAAGGATGTTTGGACGACATGTAGTCTGAAAAAACTGTTCTATGCAAACATCAATGAAACATGAAAATTAAGAAACACGACATACCGAAAGTTTGTTCTCATCCATTTCTGAGTTTGCCTTTGGGGGAGAGAACAGAAAGATGTTAGTTGGACCCTGAATTTGTTATGTAATACTAACTGGTTCACTGTAGATTAATTACTGCATTTGAGAAAGGGAAGTCTGACAATCTTTGATATTATGTCATCGTTCTATTAATGTCTGCACAGGTGTGAGGCCTGCACTGTAAAAATGTCAAACCTCCTCTAAGAACCTTCCGTTGCACTCAGGAACAACCTAAACTGATGAACTTTAATAGTTCTTGTAAGAATCTGGAAGTTCTGGGGAGAACCTCAAAATTCCTCTGAAAACCTTTATCGGTTCCCCCACAGTGGCAACAGAAGGTTCCACAAAGAATATTTGGATTCTTCAGTTTTCTGGCAAACCACTTAGAAAAATTGGAAGTTCTCCCAACAACTAATTTGTTACCTATATGTTCATCAGACAACTGACAAGTTCCTCAGGAGAACATTAACGGTGCCCCTAAAGTGGCAAACTGAAGGGTCTTTGAGGAACCTTTGATTTCTACAGTGTGGTCTGCAAAGTAGGTCTCATGCTACATTTTAGCGTGATCACATTTCTTCTCCACTGTGCAGACATGTCAAATGACTGCTGTTTCAGTGCCTGAAAAAATAGTTTTAAAGAAAAATGTTTTGTTGAGCTTGCTAGTGATGGTAACCAATAAGCAGTATCATTGATATTAAAAAAGTGCCAATTCATTATTATGTTCGGTTCTAGGCACTGAAACCCCTGTAAAATTGTATTTTTCTATGTTCTCTGAATGTACAACCAGACAGTAGTTTACACCTGGTTCAACAGCTAAGTATACAGACACTGGCATTTGGTTTGAATAAGTCTAGGTGAGTATGGATGAACCAGCGTCTTTCAGAGGACATATACGGTATTTTAATGTATTCAATTGTGAACAGAGAATTTACTGTCTTATTATTCTTAATATCAATACAGTATGATACCATAGCAAGCAGTATTTTTGTTTGTAAATTGTAACTTGTGGGAAATAAAATTGTTTTCCGATTCACAGAAAAATGTTTGCTGTTATTTGGCAATTTAGGCAAATCATCTCAGACAGACATTTCTCCTGTGGGCTTGTTTCATGTACGGACCAACACAAATGCTCAAATAGTACAGTTGGGAAAATTTGATGAAGTACTATGCATGATTGTGATGAAACTTTATAGAATTTACTTTTGTCTATGCTATCAACTTTGTGTGATATATTGAAGGTCTATACCACTAAATTTATTTTATTATCATGTCAGTCAACAACACTGTGAAATAGGAGGTAGAGCACATTTCACCCGTGAACAAGAGTAAATGAAGAGATGAGAAAAGTTTTAGTAGGCTGGGCATGAACAGCACTCAACAAAAAAAGAAAAGAAAGAAAATCATAAAGGACTCGCACAATACAGAGTGTCATGTCCCTGAAGACCATATTATGAAGTGTGAATTTAAGATAACAAATATACAAACTATAGAAAAGAAACGTGTCTCACTTCGGTATACCGTGCTGTCAACAGAATCAGATGTACTTGCAAACACATTGCATTTTGTCACTCCTTGCACCTGTGTATGTCATGCCTGATTATCTTGTAATATCTCATTGTGATGCCTTGATGTCTTCTGCAGTAATGTGGGGCACTTTGGACACAGAAAGTCTACAGGCAGGTGTCAAAAAATTAACAAGAAAAGAAAATAATTTCCGAATAGAAAAAAACATTTATAGACCCAGCTTGTGTTGTGTCATCAAAGGTATTGCTACATGGTGATGCTAAAATGTTGTCTGCAAGCCAATCTTTGAATGTAAAAGTCCTTGCGGTCCAGAGCAGGTGGACATGGGAACCTGAGAGAAGGCAGGGTAATTGAGTCTAATCGCAGCAATGCCCTGATGCAGCTTAAGGAAGCGGCACGTTTCTTCCTGACCATCAGTCCGCCTCCTATTCCGCACTTACTGTATGTCTTAAGGCACTCACGTTTCAGAGGCTCTCTAACCTACATTCCTACCCTCCCTTGCTTAAGCTGATTGTTAAGTCTTAGCCTAACACGGAAAATAGAGGTAAGGCATGTTCTAGAGCAGTGCTTGTGCACAGCAATGTCATTGTGTTAAGAGGTTGTGCAATTTAGAGTCAATGTTGACCAAACAGCTATTTGGGTGTCTATTGAGCAACTCTGAGCTCTACTCACTCACTAACAATCAACCGATTCGTTTCATTTTCAGTTACACGTCCATTTCAAATCCATTTTCAAATTAAAGCAATGTCATTCCACTTTTGGCCATGATGGAAGTGCATTGAAATTCCAAAAATTAATATACGTAGGCTACTGCTATCTTTCATATAACGACAGTCATGGCAAAGGAACACATTTTGCTGACTTCCTGTGCTTCTCTGCACAGATGTCAAACATCGCACCTACTCAATATAAGAAGCCTAAAACATGGGGAGCATTCCTGTGAAACAGACACTGGACACACCACATGCATACATAGGCATGCAACAGAGAGTGATAACACAGAAGTGGTGAAGGGGCTGTTTTACTAACACATGGATATGTGTGTATATTATTTTCCTATATCTACATAATCAAAGCAAAGCATCTAATAATTTATCAGTTTTGCATAGCTTAAATACAGGATTTTGCACTGATATAATTTGGATATCAGCATGAAGCTTTTAGCTCAGTATTTCATCAGCCTTTAGGCCAAACCATGGTGCTACTGTGCAACATGAACACATATTACTTTCACCTCACAGATGTAATTCACCACATAACAAAATCATACTGTAAGTGAATTTACTGTCTTCATGATCATGATGGATGAGATGTTTGCGACTATACTGTTAAACACCTGTTTTGCCACCATGCCTTGAATCTACATGTGCCTCTTTTCAGTCTTGACCACTAATTCCCAGCAGAAGGGACATACACTGCACATTTACTACTTTATTAAACATGTTCACACATGTGAATGCTGTGTCACAGGACGAACCGTTATCTTGTCTGTAAAGAAAGACAGAGACACTAGGACAACTGTGAATAAGATGCAGAGCTTCTATTTGGGAGTGTCTCCTCTCGCTCGGTTCAAGAAAGTCCCAAGAGAACTAAAGAGGATTAATGGGAAGAGATAACCACATTTAGACGAGTGACTTTCAACCCTTCGTGTGAACTTCCGCAGTAAGCCCTGTGACATTCCGAGTTCAATTCATGTATAGTTCTCAGAAACTTGCATGTACTATGGTGGATTTTCTGGCACTTGGCATTTAGCAAAAGGTAGAACCTTTGAAACTCTCATAAGGACTAAAAGGTACTTCATGCAAAGGTGGGATTTATGATTTCCCAGGGACAACCCAAGTGCTCGTCTATATATAGTTTAGCTAATAGGATGACAAGCTTCACCTGGGATTATCTCTGAACTAGCTCAGGGACAACAGTCAAACATTATAGCTCAGAGGCTGTTGGACCACATAAAACCCACTTCCTTCTACAGCTGTAGAGCTGGGTAGACTTCTATTCCCAGAATGAAAAAGAAAATGAAGAATACCTACAGCTGTACACAAGTGTGTAGTTGTCTCGATCTAATGCTCTCCCTTTGATCGAGCACAAATATTAACTGTTCCATTGACTAGTCAATAAAGTATGTTGGCTAGATCTAAGGAGTATGTACAAAAAAATGATCTGGTTTTACTACCAGAGTAAAAAATGTCATTGCCAATACAGCAAATCACTTTCATACAATATTTTGTATACTGACATTCAATGTTTGTACATGGATACTGTACATTTTAAAAGTACTGCTTGCTGGAATCATATACTGTATTTTATAGTCTCATGTAGACGCTTCGGAAAAATATAATGTGACATCCTTATACAATAGGAGGATTTTCGGCTGTTTCTTAGTTCTACAGTATATGTCCCTGATGAAGGTATCTCTATTCTGAGCAAACAAACTACAGCCTTTCACCTGTGCTCCGTATGACGGATTGCATACAGCATCAGAAAGTAAAGAATCGGACTCCAACTGCACAAAAGAAACACAAAAGGTTTGACATGTCTTATAGATGAAAAGCTCTATTAGCATGTATGCCAGCTATTGTTTCAGTACATTGTACTTTTAGTACATTGTTTGCGTTTTTACTAAACGTGTTACTTGTTAGTGCAGTTTGTAATATTTCAAAATGAAACCAGTATATGATCAGTAAAGAAGTCAATACACAAGCTTTCAGCATGCAGTACAGTAGATCAAGATGAGAACGCAAATGGTGCTTGATATGGTTCGAATGTTACTATTAATGTCAAGCTCCATCATGTTCAGAGACTACAAAGTGTACTGTAGATTTTTCAACACTGACATGTTAAAAATCCTATTAGTTGGTGGAATTCTCTGGTAACTGAGGTAGAGCATTTGCAGGTCATTCCTAACATACTAGTAATGGGGGATTGAATTTACAGCCATGTGTCTGGTCCGTGTTATGCTGTCTGAGAGAATTTGCCATGCAAACTACAGGTGCTGTTTCCAATAGAGTTTCATCAAGTTTACTTCCCACAAGCACTAAGAAACGTTTCAAGTCCATATCATACTGTTTGGTTATGAATGATGGGAAAAATTGTTTGGATGATTTCTGATCAACTGATTAGTAGTCTGCAGCCTAAATATCATTATGTAACTACAGGAAAGGGCACCCAACAGCATCTGAATATAGTTGCACTACAAGTGGACAGTGGGACATCACTCGTATAATATAACAACGTGACACTGACTTATGTATCCTTTTCAGTTGAGAGGCACATATTTTTGTCAGTTTGTGGGAGAAAAAAAAATGTGTTGAAACTGCAAAGAGTTCACCGTCTTCCAAAAAGAAGCTTCATGTATCGTTAGTCTTGTAGGTGTGTATGTGTCTGTGGGTGGGGAGGTGGATTGGGGAGAAGAGCTAGTGCCCTTCAGCTAAGATGGCAGTTTTGCACAATAATCATGGCAGCCTGAATCTGGCTTGGACCCAAGTCCACGTTGCCAAAAATCACTTCAGTGCCTGTGCAAAAACGAGTGCTTAGTCAGCTCATGTGCCATGCTGGAACCTTAAGACAAGTCTTTAATCTAACTCCGTATCCACCTCTCTGCCAACAGTCACTGAACATACTCACCTTGGGCGCTGATTCCAACTCATCCACCTGGTTCTGGCCCAGACAGCCCTTCACCAAAGTTTCCACCTGAACATTGAACTTCATAAATGTCACATAAGATATATAGCAGGAAAGGAGGGCAATGCTTTCATACATGGAGATCCAGTTATCCAGGAAGAATATGATCAGCATCAGCAGGCCTAGAATGTAAAAGGACACATCCCGAAAGAGCGGCCACCATGTGAGGTGGAGGACCTCCCTGGAGAAAAGGGCACACATCCCGATGACAAACAGGATGTTGAAGACAGCCGAGCCCACAATGGTGCCGATGCCTACATTGCTATGGGAGACGAATACTCCAATAACAGAGGTGAAGAGCTCTGGGGCCGATCCACCAGCTGCCATGAAGGTGGCTCCGGCCACGTCGTCAGAGATCTCCAGCTTCTCCGTGATGACAGTCAATGCTGGCACAAAGAATTCGTCACATACAATGGCTAAGGAGATGAACATGTACAACATTCCAAACATGTGCAGCACCACCCAGCCTTGCCTCCTTTCCTCCAGGCTGAACAAGTCCGTAGGATAATCTCCCCCCTCGTCTGATGACCGCATGGCAATCGGGTGGTCGTCTGGGGAAGCTGTGGCATTGGCATGGGGATCACTGGAGAGAAGGGTCCTGTGTGGTGCTGCTGCTAACGAAAGGCTGGCATCGGATGCGGGGGAGGATGAGGGGGATGAGGATGGACCAAACAACCAGTTGTGGTGTGAGGGTACTATTGTCCACTTCAAGGCACTCCATGAAAAGACCACTCCAGCCACTGCAACACATACGATTAATCCCAGGATGCGAGACCCGCGGAATTTTCTTCGCATGCGGTGCCGGTGGCTTCCTATATGCCCAGGAACCCGATGGGTTGTACGTGGACCCATGTTTGCACTGTGAGAGACAACCATCACAATGGGGGAAGGGCAGACTGTGTGAATCCAACAGATGTGGCTTCAGGGCTAGGGCCCAGTGTGCATGGTGCAGCAGGTTGCTTTTAGACACAAATACAGGCTCCTCGGTACCTGACAGGATCTGGGGTGCCCAAAGGTTTCCTCATAATAGTGGCTGTAAGGGTAAAAGAAGCAAAGAAAGAGGGGAAAAGTGTTAAAATATTTCAGAACAAATCACTGCAAACTGCAACATATTAGGTTAATGTATGTATCTCTCTGTGGCAGTGCTTTAAATTAAAACATAGCCTACTGATTACAGCAATACAGAGTATCTAAATACATGCAGAAACAAATTATATTTTGAATATAATCTTTATTCAAACAGTGCATATGCATTTGTCATTTTCTTCACTGCACATTTTTACTGGGCAAGTCACAAACTGAGGCGGCATGCCTTGCACAGATGCCAGCCAAAAATTCTGCAAGCACAGTGATGACATGGGTTTCATACTACGATCCAATTGACGTCATGTCCTATTGTGGTTTTCTGTTGTCTTGTCCCATGACCTGATGTCAAACACCTAAAATGATTTGCACCACCAAGATTGCTGGTCTCAGGTCTCAGGCCAAAGGAGGACAATTACATTCCACAGAACAGATCCTCACAGCATCACTGCAGCTGTCCTATAGCAGACAGGGCACGCTGGTACTACTCAGACTCATTTTCAATTAAACAACATCTTGTTGCACGTTATTAAACTCTCATAGAAACTGCCTATGCCTTCTGGAAGGAATAATGTGCAACCAGAAGATAACTCCAACATGCAAGCATCCAGTCATTTTGGCTGGGGTGTGTTCTCTAATCATTGTGTATCCATCTGTAGCCCCTTACCAGCCACTGGGACATTGCAATAGTCACTGAAAAAAGTTAACTACCACAGTACAACACCACTATGACAGTGCACAGGGCCTTTAGTAATCCATTACCACTTGGTCACTGCCATTCTGGTAACAGCTAATTTATAACAGGGTTAGTGTCTTAAGGGGTAACGCGACTATATCTTATATGTTATGTCAGCAATTACCTATTTAAGTAGCCTATCAAACATTTTAGCTATTTATATCAACATTTGTCATTTTGCAGGTGTCACCAGGGGCATCGCAGCAAATTTGGGCCCTATGTACACTCAGCTCCAATGGACCCCCCTCCCCCAGCCATATATATTTAGAATGTTGACCAATGACCAATCGTTGTTGGGCTAAAATCTGACCACAATTAAATGTTTTTTTCGAGAAAGTGCATCCAAACCCGAATACCTCAGTTGTTTGTTTAACATAGCAGACGCCCTATTTCAGGTCCACAGATTTTAGTTAATGTTCTGCATTCAACAATCTCCAACTAAATCAAGGGTGTGTATTAAGCTCAGAGGCGATGCAAGGGTGAGTTGGGGCCCAAAGCGGAAATTCAAAAGAATGAATATTCACAACAAATCGCCACTACTTTAGTTTGATTTCTTAGCTGTTATTCACCACCTAAGGCTTAGGGGCCCCAAGCGGCTGCCAGCCTAGACTGGTGACAAGATGCACCTCTGATTACGATTATGGTATGGTGTGACAACATTTCAATATTTTTGCCCAAACAGATGTGGAAACGTGCGTAATTTTGCGCGCACTGCGCGAAATGGCATGTCCGTGCCATTCGTAAAGATGTCAGTGGTGGTTATTATAACGATTCCATCAAATATTTTTACATTACATTCCATCAAATATTTTTACTCCGCACCCACGGAATCGAATGACAACCTCGCCACTAAATGTTTACTCAAAACTATTTTTTAAAGCCATAACTGCGTGCATTGAATGCATGCGCCTGTGTTCTTGGTAATGGAATGCCGATGTTGCGCCTACTACGCTTACTGCTGACATTATTTGCTACATCAATGCAAATAGTATCAAATACTTCACTATCACTTACATGTGTTTTGTATACTTATGTGGCATCTCGAGTGTCTGTCTGTTTAGAGAAAACTCACTTCAACTCGACACTCTCAATTGCAAAAATAATTCTGCTATTCTACCACAGAGTTTAATTGTTGCATTTTGCAGCCATCTTTACGAGCAACTGCTACAGCCTGTAAACAGAATGTAGTTATGAGGAAGTTTAATTCAATAAAACTAGCATTTAAGACACCTACCAATATTATTCTAGAGAGGGTGTTACTATACGTTATAACTACCTGAAATAGCCTACCATACCAGAATTTTACTAGGCCTATTGCGTGTCTGCAAGAATTTCCCTATAATAATGATGATACCAAATAACCATTCAACAACTTAAAACATTAGACTGATCTAAAAAAAAATGTGCAAAAGCCAAAATGTCACCAACACGTTTCTTTTAAATACGTATTTGTCTCTCTTCATTTTGTCTTGTAGCCTATAGTTGTGCACGTGATACATTTAAACTAAAGTGTATCGAAAATATTAGTAGGCCTAGTGATATTTCAATTTATCGGAGGTACCTATCCCTACCATGTTCAATCCAGTCGCCGTGTAGAAGAATAGAAAGAAGTATTTTTAAATGTGTCTTTACTTGCGGGCTAATTAGGATATAGGTTTAGGTTAAGTAGGTTTAAGGTACATCGTAACACGAGAATTAGTTTCGCACAGCTCCGCTGCTGTCCTCCCCCCACCTTGCAGTCTAAGCGCATGGTGAAAAATTGATGATTAATTTCAACTACCAACCCAATAAAAAGCCACTCCAGGTGTTGGTACTGACGTTAAGTGAACTCAAATCAAAAGTTCAAATGGCACAGAAGATGCCTGTGATACCTCAGCAATATGAGGCTAGGTAGCATATGGATGGGCCTACAGGATAACAGGATAACACGCCACTGTGAGATACATCACTTCAATAACCAACTGAGATTGTCCAGTGTTTTTAAAAAGTAATCTCTACACATCATAGCAAGACTTATTTTAATGCAAACGAAAGCAAACTACTAATAACTAGCCTACTTACACTATGTGTCCTTTACCTGTCCACAACCAAGTCTTGGAGATATTCCTAATATTTTAAATCTCGCAATGAAGAAGCAGGTCGAAAAGTTTTCGGTGTGTCGTTCCGGTCAGACAAACGAGAAAGGCGCAGGTATAAATTCCAAAACAAAAAAGTGAAGTGCAATCAACTGTTTACCGCTGTGTCCTGTCGAGAGAGCGGTCCAGGGCCAGTGAGCGCCAACCAACGTAAATCCCGCCGTCTCCTCATACACGCTTAGAGATGAAGTGTGAGGCCACTACACGGTGCTTAGCGAAGGACAGGAAGGTGCCGCAGATGACCGCATGACACCTCTTCCCCCACCCATATGTTCTATTCCAGAGAGGGCGCCTGGGCTAACCTAATCTAGATAGACGTGAATGGGTAAGAGTTTGATGCACTGCTTAACTCACACGAATGGCCCACACCGCTGACATTTTTTATTGTGTGAACTGAATTTACACTCATCTAGATGGTACAATATTAGACATCGGATAATGCAATTTGCAGGATGGATATCATGCATAGGCTGATAAAACAGGGGTATGCAATAACATATGACCTCTCGTTGACATAGACCTACAGCCAGAATAATAAGTATTCGATTCACAACATGACCTTGTTTTATATTTCAGCAATTATATTTCAGCTATATATTTCAGCTATATATTTCAGCAATGCATTCCAGACTCAATAGAAATGACGAAAATTGTTTTTAAACAATATAAAGTTAATTGTTCAGTTTTAAGCCTTCCTGCAACATCATATTTAAAATCTTATTTAAAAGTGCAAACATGGTTACACATCATGCCTTTGTCTTAACCTATCCTTTTATAAATCTCGAGTGCATAGCAGTAAGCAGACAGCGGTGCATCAGTGATGTGACTCAGATGGCCTCTGAGCTTGGATGCATAAGTGACCTTGATGCTGTTGAGGCTTCCCTGTGGGGCCATGCACTAGTTGGAGATTATGCAATCAATCAGTAACAAACCATCACAGAGTCACGCGTATGCCTCGATTGTGAATTGTACACCTGACCTGTCTCTAAACGTGAAAGTATACCTTTACAGTTGGAGATGGAGATGACTGTTGGCCACCAAAAATGACACAGTACTTGTTAATCCACCCTGCCGCGCTGCCTGATAGATTAATGCAACTTTGTCAAAGAGAAGATTAGGAGCAGTAAGTGCTAAATCTGCTGCCTGGCTGTCTCTGAATAGCTGCCAATGCGGGAAGTGTGGCTGCGTGTACTCAAACCGCCTCTGGTTACATGGAGGACATTCTAGCTTATCTTAGTCACAGCTGCAGAACACATTTTACTTTTTTATTAGGCGTCTGCTCTTTCCTTTATATATTTCCTTGCTGACATTGTTCTGATTATAACCAGATTGCAATAATTTATAACATAACAAAGTGTGCATCCAAGGAGGGCCCACCACTCCATGCATCACACATTTAGTGCAATTTCCAAACGGCCAAGATGTTACTGTGAAATTAGATGGTTCTCTTTCCTCAAAAGTCATATGCTTCAGCAAAAACATTGCACATTGCACTGCAGATATTCATCATAAAACCGAATTTAAAAATGGTGAGCCAAAGGTCATCTATGTCCACCTCCATTGCGGGATTCCCGTCTGTTGTTGTACTTAGTCCTTCTGGCCCATCTGTCCTTATACCTCTCAGATCAATGGCAAGAGATACATTGACCTTTAATCCCCAATGTAGTTGTTCTCCGCGGCATGGGGCCATTGTAATTAACTCAATGGACCAATGAAATTGCCTCTGAGTAATGAAGTAGCACAGAATACACAATACTGGCATTGCTTGTATGAAATACGTGATGAAGTGATTAAGTTCACTTTGAATAGAGAGAATGGGCTGAAATTGTACACTAAAGAAAAATGGAAAGCATGCCGATAACAGAGGAACTGATTGTGCTGCTGGGATCGCTCTTCAGTAGGCGATGGGGTTGTTTCTGACAATGTGCCTTGCTCAGCAGCACCTCTGATCTCAAGGAGAAAGTGATGGAGATATCAGGTCCAGAAGATGAGGCCTAATCCTATTTTAATCGTGGCAGGATTTAAGAGAGGCAAGCAGAGGCTCTAAACCTCCCCAGATTAGCACAGCTGAGGAGGTGGAGGTTGCATAACCAAGAGCAGTGCACACGAGGTGATTCAGGCAGGCAGACATGCAGCTTGGGATTGCAAGGTTACAAACTGGCCATCGCTCCTGAACGGCTGGTGCTGATTCAGGCCCAGAAATGAGCAAGGCTGTTCTCAATTCATAGTGTTGCAATAGTAATGGCACCGATTTGTGCATATTCTGTGCATATGCATGTGCCCAGGAAAACTAATACCTTTGTGCAAAGACTGACTACTCTCCATTGCCATACATTTTCCACTGGGTGGGGGGCAGTGACGTGCACAGGCATTTTTTTTGGGGGGGGCAGGTGCTAAAGCCACATTAGGTTGTAGGAGACTACACATCATATTGAGACATTATTGTCACATGCTTTTGATGGTCAAGCATTTGTAGATTATATTGTCAACAATGACCACAGTACATTGCAACGACAAAAAAAAAAAAACGTTCTAAAATGGGGCATTTTTGTACAGTAGGGCAAAGTGGCACCTCGCCCCTATCTGTGCACACCCAAACCTTCACCAATACTAGTTGAAAGCTAAAGGGATATCAGAAGCCTTAACATGTGGCTGAAGGTGTGCTGTGGTCAAACATGACACCAGCACTAACCTGGCTGAATTTACCCCACTAGTTCAAAGAATTTTAATCCAGGAGCTGCTAATGTATTAACATAAATGCAACTACACAGCGTATTGCAGTATGACAATACATGGCTGAATAACCTTGAAAACGTCTTTCTGAAAAGGCAAACAAAAGCAAATACAGATACACATGCTGGTTGTTTGGCCCAAGGGCCCATGGAATCATAATGCGTACCAGATAGGCTACAGTGATCTTACTCAACAAAAGGGAATGGAGTAGTGTGATTTGGATGTATGGATGGTGGATACATGGCTAAAGATACAATATAAATTGCACACTTGCATCTAACACAAAATATCACACTATGGCAGCTAAAAAGCTTGTCCACACATGTATCATCAAGGTTATAGTAGGCTAAATTAAATGAATGATATGGAATGGATGAATATACGATTGGGTTCCTGGAGACAATGTCCTAAAATAGCATACCTCCATTGAAGAAATAACAGAGGGGGAAAAACACACCTTCTTGACATGGCATAAATGTTGGTAGACTCATTTTCTCCAAGCATACTAAACTACTGTAGTGCAATGCCCTATTTGCAGGCCTTTCAAAAGTAGAGCTAAGGCTTGGGTTAGGGTCAAGTAGCGGTAGGCCCAAGGTGGAGCCACTTTATTAAGGTGTCTGTCAGCTTACATCAATACACAAATGCATATTGTACATTACAGTAAAACAGTACACTCTTGAGTACCTCCACACATGCTCTCTCTCTCTCTCTCTCTCTCTCTCTCTCTCTCTCTCTCTCTCTCTCTCTCTCTCTCTCTCTCTCAGTCTCACACACACACACACACACACACACACACACACACACACACACACACACACACACACACACACACACACACACACACACACACACACACACACACACACACACACACAAGATTCTAGTAGGGAGTCATGTTGCATACAAACACACTCACAAAAAAATAAAAATAAACATGATGTTCAGAAGTACACATTATTGCCCATGCTAAGTCCCTCAGTTCAGTAAGAATAAAAATGCAAAAACAAAGTAGTTCACAGCAGCTATTCCAGAGGGCGAGGTGAGGTAGCTGAGGTGGGGTGTAGTGGTTTATTGTCCTGTGTTAGGCAACCCTTTACATGTCCAAGGTAGTGCAGGGTAGTGCAGGGGTGGGGTGAGGTGAAGTGTAGCTGCTCTATATAGAAAAAGAATCAAGGGGGGTTAGTGGTATGTATGCTATGTATAGGCCTACATAGGCCTAGTGCAGGGGTTCCCAACCTTTTCCAACTTGGGGCGCACTTAAAATGTTCATGAATGTCCGGGGCCCACATCTGACCCAATAAACAATAAAACTCAAATAAATTAACAGCAACAAGCACAAAAATATGATTTTGATTTTGACCTTCTGTGAAAACTGTCTCTATGAGTTTGCTGCCAGCACGAGTTCAGAGTGTTATAAATATTATTTTTTTAAATTTTGTACTCTTATCTATTTTTGAAAAAATATAATAAAAAGACAATTACCAAAAAAAATATATGATTTTGATTTTTAGGAAATTATTTCAAGACCGACATGGAATACCTTCAGGGCTCATCGGTGGGCCCCGGCCCACAGTTTGAGAATCGATGGCCTAGTGTGTATTCTCACAATTGCCTACTTTACCCATGTGGAGTGTCACCAAGTAGGCTAGCCAGCCTGAAGGGTTACTTGTCCAATTAAACACTGCCATCTAGTGGGAGTTTAGATAGTCGACCTATATTCATTCACTGCGCCATCAAAAACGAGAAGCATCTGCGCATGTGCGACTCACATCCGGTAGGGACTTACATTGAGCTGCAACAACCCTTCCTGCTCAAGCGTGTTTGAAGCAAACACATGGGAAAAAACACGACTTGTAATAATACACATGTAATAGGGCAGTGACAAGTCAAATATCCGTTATCCATGCTACCATTTGCTTGTTGACAAATATGTGGTTGACAGTTCATGCCAGGTCGTTATTTGAACCTTCTAGCCGAATTTTGTTTTAGTTTAAACCAGGAAGTGCACGATTGTAACATTAAACAACTTCCGGTTTACTTGCATACCGTAAACAGGATTTGCATCAGCTACTGACAGCTCATCTTAAGTGAAAACCTCTCATGAATCGCACCTAACTTCTACCAAAGATCTCTTCGCGTAAGAACGACAATGACGACTTCAAGGATACTTGTTTTGACACTGTTATGTTTTGTGCCTCACATCAAATGCTGGAATGAAGGTGAGATTTCCCGACTTATTTATTGCGGAAGTAAACGCACAGTACAGCTATCGAAACTTTGTAGGCCTACCGCGGACTTTTTGACAATTTCTCCCCTATAGTGGGACGTGTCAGTTCAGAACATGTATTCAATTGTGCTCATGGCGACTGCTTCTTTCAGGGGCAGTGTTACTGCGGGATGTTCAAGTTCTTACATTGTACAAAGGAAGATATACCACCGCTAGACGCACAAGTCCTGTCCTCCAGTTGCAGTGTGTTGGGGGATCCGCAGGTTGTGGATCTTTCGTCCCTGAAGTGGTCCAATGTCAAAACAAAGGATGGGATGGAATTGATGTACAGGTAGGCCTCATTGTTTACTGTAACTTCAAACACAGAATGGTCTGCGCTCAAATCAATCAAATTCATTTGCCATTTGTCGTTTTATATGTGGTAGTGGTCCTTATTACCTACTTCTGTGGCCCTTTCAGTGGGAGTGCAAAGCTGACATGGACAATGCATACCGTTTTGGACGCATTGAAGTGAGCTGTGAAGGCTTCAACCATCCTGATGACGCCTACATCCTGACGGGTTCCTGTGGGCTGGAATACACTGTGGAACTGACCCAGGAAGGACAAAATAGACAGTCGCACCAGAGCTGGGGTGGAGGAGGAGGAGGGAAACAAGGAGGATGGGGCTCCAGTGGCTTCACACAGTTTGCATCCAGCTTTTTCAACGGCTTCTCAGGCAACAGGCACCAGCATCAGCATGGAGGCCATCAGCAAAGAGGCAGCTCGGGGTATGGGCAGCCACAGTACCCATCAGCGGAGGGAGAAGGACTTGGCGGGCTGATCGTAGTGGGTGTGCTGCTCCTGCTGGCTTACGGAGTGTACAAGATGTTCCTCTGTGGACCTCCGCATGGTCAAGGCCAAGGGCAGGAGCGTTTCCCCAATGACGGAGACTGGCAGAATGGACAGAGTGGTCCTCCTCCTCCTGGGTTCAAGCCAGACTACATGGGCACAGGTGATAGAGCCTTTGCAGTTTATTGAGACCACATCTTGGGCTACATTCTGTAATAATCAAACTTCACTCACTTCACAATTTTCTTTTATGTTGCTAGCTGTAAACACACCACCAATGTTTATTTGTTTATTTGTTTGTTCGGTCAGGTCAATCCTCAGGCTATCCAGGGTCAGGTCCTAACCCAAGTTATGGTTTTGCTGACCAGTTCACCAGACCACATAATTCTGGCCATCGCACAGGAGGAGGCTTTTGGACTGGCATGGGTACAGGAGGAATTCTGGGATATCTGTTCGGAAGTCAAAGGTGAGCTGACAACCAGGACAAGTCAAAGTGGTACAACAAAAACAGATAAATGCTAATTAAGCTGTCTATGTAATTATATGTATTGTATAGTCATTATTTGTACTCAATCATATTTACTGAGTCACAAGTGGATACAATGTGTCCTGTTATTACATATATATAAGTCAAAATGAGTCTTTCTCATGCTCTGATGTAACAATTTCCTCTGAACATAGGCGTCAGCCAAACACTGGTCATTCCTGGGGTAACACCAACCCTGGCCACAGCTCTTGGGGATCCAACACGACTGCTCCCAGGACCCCACCACCAAGCTCAGGAACCCGGACAGCCTCAGGTAAAGTTATACTCCCATGTGAATCAAACTGTTGGCCTAAATCAGGGGTGTCAAACATAAGGCCCGGGAGCCGGATGCGGCCCCGTCAGATGGTTTAAAATGGCCCCAGACTTGTGGGGGGAAAAAACTAAGAATGTAAAAAAGAAGAAGTAAATAGCCCAATACGAAGGTGCTGCAGGAGTCTGAGACTTGAGGTTTGCAGTACTTGAGATCGAATTTGCTTTTTGTGCTCGCCATTTACAGTCAATGCTCCTGATATAGCAACCTGCTGACATCCATCTCGAGCTGATTGACTAGCAATGTGATTCTGACATGAAGCAAAAAAATTGCACTGTTTTGAAATTGCGTTACTGGTCTGGCCCACTTGCAATCAGATTGACTGATTGTTTGACACCCCTGGCCTAAATAATACAATTATGTTTGACTGACGAATATTGTATTTCAAAACCATAGACCATCAATTGTGTGACCAACATATGGGCTTGAGTATAAACATCTACCTTTTTATTCATGTTTCATAGGATTTGGTGGTACCAAAAGGCGCTGAAATGAAGGAACTTGATGATGGGGACTTGGTGACATTATCTCCTTGTGAAATGGTACTTCAACTGTGCATTTTGAATGTGAAATCAGTGCTTTTATTCTGGGTGTTGGTGTATAGTTATGGCTATTGAAAAAAAAAAGAATCTTTTAATATTTTTGTTTTGTTTTGTTTTAGGTGGTTTTTGAACCATCCGCTGTAGATGAACTTGCTTGTATGTTTTACAATTTTTTTATAAACCTATTGCAGCATCAGTATATCCACCATATGATATTGGAACTGTACTGATGGAGATAATGGGTTTGCGTGGTCAAATTTTATGAGCTCCAAAGACACCAACCAATGCTTGCATTGGCATGTTTAGTGTTTATTTAACAGACCATGGTTTTTCAGTAAATATAATATTTGGGAATTTCCCTTTTGTGCGCAAATATTGCCTGAAAATGTATGATGCCTTTTTACTTCAAGTGTAATTTAAACTGATTTATTTTATTCCATGGTGGTGGTTGTATCTAACCTGGTTCTCACGCGATTGTTGTTACCTACCATCTGGAATATTGTCAATCGCTTAGCTCTGGAAAGGCGTGAGTGTGTTCAAAACAGCTCGAACCTGATTGGAGAATCCACGTGGCTTTTTCTGAATCAGTACTACTTCAACCACTAGGCTCGGACGCAACCAAACAGGAAAATGCTTGATCAAAACGAGATCTGCTTAGTCTAATAAAGGTGGGGTTGAATGCTTGGCAAACAAGTTGGACAGTTTTTTCTAACGTGATTTTCCAAGACATAAAGAAACGTTGCTTCCTACTTGGAGCAGCGAGTGAACTGCCCCACAAGCATGAGGGCTACACCCGCAATTTACGTCAGAAAGATGAATGCCAATCAGGGTAGATTACCGACGGCATGGAGGGGGTCCCATGCCAGAGCAGTTGCTCTTCCCTTACTGCGCCGCGATGGTTTAATGCCATGTGACATGACTGCGGTGCAGAGGTCACTCCCATATGCTGCATCGCGGACAGAAATTCTAACCAGGATGCGTCACGCGGACACAGTGGGCGTGCTCGCTGCCTAGCAAACTTGCTGCCTGGCAGGGAAAACGCTGTCAAGAACGACCCTATTGACTTGTATATACCCCGCCCCGCGATTCTGATTGGACAGGCTGTGAAATATCTGATTCCTTCGGGCTCGTCCAAGATTTCCAGACCCAAGTGCGTGCTCACAAAGTTTAACGAAGATGAACAAAGCACGAAGGGTCTGCATGAGAGCCAGGCTAGCTTGTATCAAGAGGTAATAATGCATTTGAATTCAACTGTGCAATTAAAGGGGCACAATGTAGGATGACGTTGTTTGCGCTGTGCCTATGGCATGCCTGTCTCAAAATCTACATCATCATCTGAATATGGTATGTAAAGCGATGTTTTCAAATGAAAAGTGTTTCCCACGACACTCGTTCGAACCGCGCTGTCAAAAGTTGCAAGTGGGGTTTTCTTACAGTGGACCGCGGAAGTGGTCGCGAGAGCCATCATTCACTTACTAATGACTCGCATAAGCATCGGCTGACTCGGGACCGTGATTAATTAAACTTTTAATCCTACCTGGAGCCCCTTTAAGGCATTGCACTGTTGCATTAGATTATGCACTTTAACTATGAACTTTGTTATATCTTAAATGACCATACGCTGCATTGAAAGTGCTTCACAGTTACAGTAAAATACAAGTGTAGAAAAACTATACTAGCATACAAGTCATTTTTCTCATATGGTCAACTGCTGCAGAAAGTGTGTGTGTGAGAGAGAGAGCGAGAGAGAGAGAGAGAGAGAGCGAGAGAGAGCGAGAGAGAATGAGAGACAGAGACTGCACTACTTGGGCTCTATGTACCATTTCTCACTCCATACATTAGACTGTACCGTTTTAAACTCGTGTTTTTGATATGTGTTTTGTGAGTTTGTTATTAACAAATAAACATTATTCTTCCAAAAAAATGAACTATGACAATAGTTTTTATTGGGACATAAATAATACACTAAAGACAAAGGCACAGAACGCTTACATTTGTGTCTTTATTTTTATCCATAACCATAAAAGGTACAATATGAAATATATTTTGTAGTTTTATGTTCAGAATTCATGCTGCCCAATCACAAATGTTACCCTTTTTCATGAATACTTACCACCACCCTCAATTCCAAGTTTTCATTATGACTGGGAAAATTGCACTATTCATACATGAAAAGGTGGATCTTCTCCACGTCTACCACATCTTTTCTTGGTGGCTGCAGTGCATTTTACTGTGTGAAACCTTCATTGTGATGTCCCAATATACTTTAGCTTCACTGTGGGCACTTCTGTAGCTGCCTAGCCGTGCTCAGCGTAATCTGGCATCGGAGAAGACGTTTGGTCCAGCTCAGACTCTGAAAGCTTCTCCACAATCCCAGCTCCATAGGCATCTCCCAGAACATTGATCACAGTCCGAAAACGATCCCTGGGGCAATTACAACAGTTAGTCCACATGTCATCATCACTCTTTCATCACCAGTCAGATAAGAAAATGGGAAGTGACTTCATTTAAATACAAAGTACACTGCAGTTAAACAGTTGTGACATTTCTGGGTATGTGGTCATTTACTCACAGGAGCCAATCCACTGACAGGATCAGAGGCAGGTCATTGGCAGGTAGGCCAACAGCCGTCAAGACAATCATCATGGTAACTAGACCAGCACTAGGAATGCCTGCAGCTCCAATACTAGCAGCTGTTGATGTGATACTGGCATGAAGGGAAATAAAAATGGTCAGAAATCAGACAGATAACCGGATTACCATCTGAATCAAAAGTATCCGGACCATATCAAAGACACATTTGTATTATGTGCACCAGTGCTCTCCAAATGGTGGGTCGCGGCCACATCCATAAAAAATTGCCCCGCCATGAAGTTGAAACAAATTAAAGCATATATGTGTGCTATCTGTTGCCATACAGTTGGGCGATTTGTTTGACCCTCAGCCTCATTTGTGGTATAATTTGGCCCTTGTGGAAAAATAATTGGAGACCACATGGAGTGTACTTTACAATATTACCTGATAGTTATGATCTGTCCAATGGTCAGTGGGTAATTATTGAGCTGAGCGATAAAGATGGCTGCTATGGCTTCATACAGGGCTGTGCCATCCATGTTAATTGTGGCACCAACTGGCAGCATGAATCGAGTGATCCTCTTGTCCACGCCGTTGTTCTCCTCTACACACTTCAATGTCACAGGTAGTGTGGCTGAACTGTGAGTACAAGAGAGAGGACAAGGGCATGGTATACAATGTTCTCTTGGTAGAGGAAGAGGTGTGTGTGTGTGTGTGTGTGTGTGTGTGTGTGTGTGTGTGTGTGTGTGTGTGTGTGTTTTTACCTGGAAGAGATCATGAGTGAAGTGAGTATAGCCTGAGTCATTCCCCAGGCAAATGCATATGGGTTCTTCCTCACCACGACCGCATAGAGCACAGGCAGGACCAGCAGGCCATGAATGGCTAGTCTGTTTATCAAACAATCAACAGCACAGCCATGCAAATCAGCTTGCCAGACCCACAGAAAAAATACTTATGCCTCTGTAGCGTATTATACAAATGATTTAGTGGATTCAGTTTTACAATTATTATTATTATTTTACGATAAAGTATTTTTGATCAGCCGTAAACTACATACGGCAACACATACTCTAGAGGGAGTATCTGAGTTTTTTGTAGCACCTGATGGCCTCATGGGATATAATAGGATGGATGGGATGAAATAGGATAATAGGGCAAGGTAACTATATCAGATTGATCATTTTTGTGATGATCATATTATTTTTGTAATATTATGGTTATCAATTGCAAGACTCACCCACTAAGCACTGTTGCCATGTAGAGACCAAGCTTTGTGAAAATGCTCCAGTCATCGACAGCTATTATTTTAGCAGCAATCAGAAACAGTATTCCAATAGGCATATAACTAGAGGCACAAGAAAGAAAAGCCATGATAGTTATAACATCTTTGAGACAAAGAGTGTAATTTCATCGAATGGCAATAATATCCCAAGTGGATGCTTACCACATAATGATTTGCACCACTCTCATGGTCGCCTCATTTAAGGCTTCAAAAAAGTCCACCAGGGTGCGCCCTCGCTCACCCATATTTCCAATGACGGAACCGAACACAAAGCAGAAGACAATTAGGCCCAGGATGTTGATACCATCTGAGTAGGATCCCACAACACGGTAGTCTATTGAGCTGTCCTACACAGGGGCACAGTCACAGAGCTAAGCCATCCTCCACCACCAGTGGTGTCACATAACAAACTAGAAATGCACTCGGAGAGTGCAGACCTCCGCCAAGGAAGCTGTTTGATAGAACTTTTGACTATGTTACACACTATTTTTAGTTTTAAGTCTTTCTGCCTTCTTAGAGTTAAAAACTAGAATGTAAAAATTTGCCTTGTCTGCAATTCAATTTGCGTTAGGGCCGTCTAGATTTCTAGGCTAGCAATGGTGAAAAATCTTTTTTTAAATCGGTTCCGGTTTGTACAGATCACCACCAAAATCTAATCATTTGTTCCTTGGGTCATTTCCAACACATTCACAAAGTTTCATTCATAAGTTTTGAGTTACCCTGCTGACAGAGAGACATACAGACACACAGACAGACAAACAGACAAACCAACGCAACCGAAAACATAACCTTCTTGGCGGAGGTAAAAAAAAAAAAAGTTATGGATAAAATATTACATATTTTGTTTAGGTTAACAGTAACTGCTGAATGTTAAAACTTGCATTTGTTGGTATGACAACAGTGCTGATCAGTTCTGATAGGATCTGTTGTATGAGTAGACACAGCAGATGTGTGCTACAGACAACACATGCTTTATTAAGGAATGTCTTTATGAATGTGGGTGCAGCATAGATCATGTAACCAGTCCATATACAAAGTACTATGAATGAAAATGTATTGAATTTCAAAGTGCAAGTCTAATTTAAAGAGACACATTTATACAGTATATGTAGACCATTGCCTCTTCCTTGCACTGCGCTATGATTATTAGATATATTGCTAAAATAAACCTTACCCCTTGAAGAGAATTTCTGTGAGACACAGAAGAGGGAGAGGTTGCATTTGACCCCCCTAAAACAATTTCTTCACGTTTAGTCTTGTACTGAAAAATATGTGACGAAAGAAAGATCAACCATGATGGTAATAACACACATTCACAGTAGACCCATAACACACACACAGACACACACACACACACACACACACACACACACACACACACACACACACACACACACACACACACACACACACACACACACACACACACACACACAGTGATATAGGCTAGTAGAAGACATTTACTCATTTACTTTTAAGAGAACTTACTTGTTGAAAGCAGGCCTGTACCAAGTTTTCAGGGAACATATTCCTAATGTAGATATATAGGGTTATAGTTGTATTAAAAGGTGTGTAGATATATGGTATGAATAAATAACTTGTGGTAATGAAAAACATCAAGGATAAAAGGCAAAAGGTGAATAACATATTTCATTGAAAAAGAATAATCAGGTGCTGATGCTGATAGTCAGTTGTTCAGTTCAAAGGCTTACTGTACCTGATGAGATCCAACATGGCATCAACCATTGATACATTCTGTGAAGTCCCAAATCTGTCAATGTCCTCAGTGCTCACTGATCCTCCCGGCTTAATTGTAATCACCAAAATGATTCCTGAAAATTACATAAATCAATAGCCAATAGGCAAACAGAGCAACTGTTTGCTTTGTAGATATACTCTACATTTTGATTTTGATTAAGATAAGACTGGGAAAAAATATAACCTAGTGATGAAGCCAACAGATACATAAATAACGGGTCATTTATTCAGCCAAAAAGTAGTAATAGCTCACCGAGGATAGTAGCAAGTATGGTAGTGAGGAAATAGTAACCAATGGCTCGCAATCCAATTAAGCCAGAAACTTCTGACTTTAGTGAAGCCACACCTGTGGTGGGAAGAAAGCCAGACATGAGCATTAGTCAATTGAGTAAATACCGTATTCCATTTTTTTCTATTGAGTGCGCCCCCCTTTTCCTTGATTCTAAGTATTAATTTGGGCCAGCACCCTTAGAAGTTATCAAGAAACCTGAGTGAAGCCTGTCACCCATCATACTTGATTCTATTGAGTTTCACATATAGAATCATGCATCAATAAGACCAAGAATGAAGTACAGAAATATGAATTGAGTAAATATAGGCTCCTCAGGATTAGGTCATCGTGTTATACTTGAAGATTATGACATGGGTTTTTCCAAAATGCAGAAATTTGTGGCAGGCTTGCTGCCCCTCAATTTGCTCATACATGGAAATACAAGGAAAAGACTGATTGAGCAGTCAGTTTACTGCAGACCTGTGATGATGCTGGAGACGATGAGAGGCAGGATGATCAGCTTCAACATCCGCATCAGGATCTCCCCAGGGAAGCCAAAATAAAACGTATCCAATGACGACAAGGCACCATGATCCCGGACAATCACACCCAGTCCAATTCCTGACAGAATGAATTGTGGAAGTTGTTACATCCAGAGTGAGGTGTTTGTTCTGCATTAAAATCACACTGGTAATGATATCTAATACATCGATCTTTTGTTATTATGTACAGTATACTGTATATATTATATCCTGATAACACGACAAGGGTTTTCACTCATTCACTTTTTGATTCGGTTCATCCAGGATATTCCGTGATCAAGCAGGACCTTTAGTATGAGGCATGTGTATCAGTGTTGTGTGTATGTGGTAGCTATGTATGTCCACGACAAATTTCCTTCGGGACCATTAAAAAGAATCTTGAATCTTGAATCTTGACTTCTGCCTAAGACATGTTGCATACATTGGAAGCTATGTCACTCACGATACAGAATATTTTGCCATTACTATAATCTTTCAAGAAAACACACACAAAAGTAAAGGGAATAACAACCAATGCTACACAGAATGAAAGCTCAAGGCTGAGTCAGATTTTTAAAAAGAGCTCTCACCAAGCAGCACAGACACAACTGTGGCAATAAGAAGACGATTTTTCATCAACAGATCTCTGAAGTTCCATTTCTTCTTTAACCATTGCATCTTTCTAGTTGAAATGTATTGTAGTATGTCCAGTAACACTCAATGGCAACCAGGAGCTGTCCTTAATTTAGTGTGTGGTGTGAATGGGCAGATGTGTCTCTGCTTCCCTCTCTGTTGTCACTTGACATGCATGCATTAATTCTTATCCTTAGCTTTTAGTCAATGTACAGCCTCTTGTTGCAAATGTGTAACCAACACTGAGTCAATTGTAACCGCTGTTCATCCCTGCATTTCTGGAGGTGAGGGTATTGTTGCGCTCTAGATGTTTAGAAAAATAAGTAGGTGCATGGATCCAAAAAGTAGAGTTCAAAGTGGGAGCAGGTTGGCACACTAAATGAGAATCCCTGCATTTCTGACATGAATATGGACAAAATATCCATACCACCAAGGCATATTAACTAAAACTAACTAAAAAATAGTTTAAATACATTGTTTGTAGCATATCTTAGCAAATAAAAAATGTAAGTTAATGTACAACTTGGTGAAAGAATACAGAGTAAAATGCAAAATATTTGCATTTTGCTTTAACTAATAAAATGTTATTTCGGTAGCCTAAGTGAAACAAGGTCAGGGCAGACTGGTACGGATCACTGTTAAACAGTGTTGTGGTATCACTTTTGAATACTGAACCAGCAAGACAGACTCGCCAACAGAACTTTTTATGAATTACTTTATTTAAAAGACAAGTGATGTCAAATCTGCTCACTAAATAAAATTAATGAACACATTTACAAACCCAAACAAAAGATATTTACTTTAAATTCATTTCTCTTTTACAAAGCTTACAAAGCCACACATTACGTTAACTTAGAATTCGGCAAAATACAAAACACACACAAATGTAAAACAAAACAGTCAACCACAAATCCACCAGTCAAAAAGGGGATGACTCTACCCTGGCAAACTAAAGTCACTGTTTATAAACGAGCAAAAGCTTACACTGATTGACCAAGGGACACTGTGTACTCCTTTTGGATCTCAGCAATACTGTCTGGGAACTGACATTTATGCTCAAGTCTGTGAACACACTGAAACCACTTAGAAGATTGAAATAAAATGTTGTGGTTAACTCTTCACGTGGCTGCATGACAAAAACTGCTTCTGTGATGTTATGACACCAACTTGTTTTCACAAAGCTGATCTTTGCTTTCTATATACATTTTGGACCCATATTACAGCAAACACTTGTAAAAAAACATACTTTTCCAGTATTATTCAACACAAACAAAATTATAACAGTTGGTTAAAGCACTGTTTATGCAGTGCCTTTGAGCAACAGCCACAAAGCTGTTGCTGTTTGAAAATGTGCACCCTTTCTACAAGAGGCCTTTTAGTGCATTCTGTTATTTAGCTTTACTGTAAACTGCTCCATAGTATTAAACTGGAAAGTCCATTGACTGAAGAGCTGGTCTATGTATTGCCTACTTTATTTGTTACGGTGTTAAGATGCTACACTTCATATTGATTTCCAAAAATATCCCTCATCTGCTGGATATTTCTGTTACTAACTCGAGAGCCCAAGGTGGGGACAGTAATACATTTTTGGAAGATCACTATGCCCAGTCAATGGCTAAAATGGCACAAGGAAGTTGTGGTCTATTCGTGGTGATTGCTTGCTTTCCCAACTTTACTTGACTTGTTTGCTGGCTGAGACTTAAGAGGAGCCACACTGACAGAACTGTCACACTTAGGGTGCTTTTCCACTGCTGTTTTTCTGGTAGGCCTACAGCTCGACACAGCGCAACTCAAGTCACCACTTTTTACTTTTCAAATAGGCACGACACAGCGCAATCGTAATGCAAAAAGTGGCGGGCGAGTCGCGCTGTGTCAAGCTGTAGGCCTACCAGAAAACCGTCAGTGGAAAAGCGACATAAATGTCTCACACACTCTTTCAGTGCATCAGACATCCTTCACTGGGTTTCCATGTCCCAGATGTGTAGTTGTGTTCTGAAAACCCTGTATCCTACTGCCAGTCAAACCATCTACACCGTTTAGATGCAGATACCGAGTTCAAAATCATGTGACACTCAGAGGCAAGTTCAGAGGAGATGAATAGGAATACATTAAACACTCTGGGACATATCAACCAGATGTCCCAGAAAAGTAAATCAAAGTTAAATTAGAACTAGGCACCACTGCTATTCAAAGTTTTATTTTTTCCACACGCACCGACGCGTTTTGACTCGCGCAGGTCTTTTTCACCCTCTGATGCCATTTTCCCTTGAAGAGCACCTGCACAACATTTGATTGAGACCCAAGGCAGTGCTCTCCCATCTCTCTCCTTTGTTAAATTAGAACTAGTCAACTAAAATTCAAACAACTGAGTTTACTTTTTGTTTTACTTGTTTCATGTTTTAACATACTCAGGGAGTGGTATAACATCCCTTTCAGTTAATCTTTGCTCTACACAGTTGCACGTGATATCCTGTTACTGGTAATACAAGCACCAATAATTTGTGATATAAATAACAGTTTTCTAATTCTTAAATTTCAGGATCTTAAACAACATGAGTGGTATAAAGAGTAGTATAAAATAGTTGCCTATTGACTGCGAAAGAGCCACTACATGTAGCCAGCTGGCTATGTCCCAAAACATCACATCTGACAGAAAACGTCAAGAACTGTGCAATAAAACAAAATAGTATTTTAAAACCAACGAGAAAGAGCTTTGTATTCTGTATGTGTGTGGATTGTCCACCATGGAATTGACAAAGCTGTAAAAGAAAGGCATGCAGTGCATTTGAGCAAACCCTACCCACCCAACTACCCCAAACTGATTCTAGAATGACCACAGTTCCATGTAGTCTCTGACCCTACCTTAAGCCAGGCTCAAACTATACGAATATCGGCCCTATTCTCGACTGAACCCCTTACGACCATTGGCACGTTACCCCACAGGACCATCGCAAGCGATTGTCAGGCAAGATTTCCTCATCGTGACCAACGTTCTAAGATAGAATTTTGTAGGCGCAATGGGTCGTCGATCACAAATTGTAGGTATCAAACATTGTTTGATATGTAAGACCCAAAATAGAACGTCGGACATTGTCTCTGGTGTTTACGATCAGGGATAAGATTGACACCTGCGATTCTCCTTAATGTGTGCGGCGCAAACCAACGTCAGAATTGGACACAAAATCGGGAGTCGTGTAGTTTGAGCCTGGCTTTAGAGTTTATAAAATAACTTATCGAAAAAGACTGTGTCTGTGTAAGAAAGGGTAAGTCTGAAAGCTGTCATACACCTCTACTTTCCACAACCTAACATCACATAGGTTATCCACTTACTATGCAATGTCATTCAGTGCTTACTTGAACAAACAAACTTACAAAGTATCTGTGTGTTTTTTTCTTCCATCTAGTATATGATTCAGATATAAAGTGCTGCATACTGTACTTGAAATGTGTATCAGATGTGCAGTATCCTGGTGAGGTTCCTGATGCAACTCAGCTTCATCCTGGCTGAGTGTCTAGTGTGCATGTGGGTGAGTTCCAGTCCATAGAAAATGAGGGGATGATGTGTCCATGTGTGTGTCCGTGTGTGTGTTTGTGTGTGTGTGTGTGTGTGTGTGTGTGTGTGTGTGTGTGTGTATCTGTGTGTATGTGCGCGTCCTTGGGTCCGGCCCCATGTGACCTCTGTTAGGTGAACAAGCTGGCAAAAGGAAAAGATTGGGCATCAGGAGCAATAACACAATAGGTAAGAATAAAAACAATGGCAATATGGCATAGAAAAACAGATTAAAGAGGTTAACATGCATTTTAAAGATCCTTACCAACTTTCCCTGACAGCTTCAATGTCACTCAGGAGATTTTGCGCCAAACAAATCCCAAAAATCTGAGGATACAAAATAGTACTATGAGATTGGATGAGAAAGACATTCAAGCATACCAATGCTCTTCTATTCTGCCTACAAGCATTATCTGCATATTATGGAGAGTCATCAAAACACACACTATGAGTTGCTTTGCTAAAAACAAATACCTGCAGGCCATTGATGGGCATACTGTATTTTGCAGTATATTTTATGAATAGAAAGGGTAGGTTATTACAAGGCGAAAGATTTATGCGGGATGAAGAGAAACCCGAGCGATAATAGTAGGTTATTACAAACAATTCTACATTCAATAAAAGTCTGTTAATACCTTAGCCTAGGCTATCTTGTGTTGATGTTTAGTTGTGGTCAACACTGCATCCTACTTTCCTCACTCTCTCACATCTCTCACCTGAAGTAGGGCGATGCCTATGAATATTCCCGCCACCACTGTGAGGTTCTCCTGGAGCCACTTCTCGAACTGAGGCACACAGCCTTTGGTATTGATGAACGTTCTCTGCTCCAAGTCCTACAAACAACATGGAATGGGTGGGGACAACCAGAATTGGGATGTCATCAATAACATTTCGGGCACTGGTATTTACAAACCAATAGACTGGTAAGAGTGTTCTTTTGCATTTGCCTAAATAGACAAGTCTTTGCATGCTTCTTTTTGTAATCTCACCATACAGTGAATTAACATGTATCAGATGGAGATCGACTAACATATCATTTTTCATGTCTGTTCTCTCTCACATAATATGACTGCCAGTTATGGTTACCCAAAAATAGAAGCTGAGATGACCATTTCTAACACTTAACAGTAACAGCCTAAATGCGAGTCTTTATATTGCTGAAAAAGGACACAGCTTATCATTTATTTGCATTTTCCTTCACCAAGCCCCCCCCCCTTTTTTTTCACTTACACTGCACACTAGCACACTGTTTTCCTTTCCCTCTCTCTCCAGCTCTTTTACTCGGGAGAGGCACATTGTTTCAGTATGAGTAATGGTAGGCGGACCAATAGGCAATTTTGGGGGGGGGGGGGGGGTCGAAGCAATGAGAGCACCACAGATGAGAGCAAGAGGAAGATACGTATAACGGCAGCTGCAGGGAGAATAACTCAACCCAGAAATTGTAGAATGCAGAGAGGTTTCTTAGAGAAAAATGGGCCGATTCACAAATAGCATGTTGACCCCAATACTGTACTCCGTTCACCCCAGAGGTTTTCAGTGGCTTTTTCTGCTCAAAGAGTCCTTTGAAAGAGATGACAGGACTTCAAGCAATGTTGAAGTGGCATGCTTTTCTTTCAATGATCATTTTAAAATGGCAATGATATGTGTGGTGAGGCCATTATATTTCAATTTATTTCTATTTATTTGTTTAGGGGGAATAGCCCCTTGAGATAGGATATCTCATTTTCGAGGGGGTCCCCAGGACAGTACAGTACAGAAACAAGACAAGAAACAGAACACTGAACGGGACAATACTTTCACACACAACATATTATTATATTATATGAATGTTTTCAAATCAAATTTTTTTATAAACTCAATTTCTATTCCCCCACTCACTCAGTCTTTCTCTTTTCTATTTTATAGGGTGTCGATCTTTACATTTTCCCATGTAGCCTCTCCCCTGGGTGCATTTCTCGAAACCATAGTTGTCAACTACATCAGCTACTTTGATGGTTTTTCCGATTGACAACTACCCAAGTTGCTAACTGGCTAACAACTACACTTTACAGAAATGCAACCCAGCTTTAAGATAAAGTGCATGGCCTCACTTACGGGCTTGGCTCGGATATCGTAGCCACACTGAGTGTTGATCACGTCCTCCTACGAAAAAACAAACAAACAAACAGAAAAACACACCACAGGTTGTCATATCCCTTGACAACTCATGACTAAAACAAGGGCAATTTTGCTGCTGTTTACATTGACTAAATACAACACATTTAACAACATAACTTATTTAGCATACTGATATAGGTGAATTGACAGTCAGTAATATATATATACAGGCAATGAAAATTACATACAAAAGAAATCAAGTAGAAGTGAAATCATGGATGAATATTTTTTAAATCCTCACCCATGAATGCACCATGGTTCAATGTTTAACCGACACTAACTCAGAAGTGGAGAGAATAATGTACGTGTGCGTGAGTGTGCATGCATGTGTGTGTGTGTGTGTGTGTGTGTGTGTGTGTGTGTGTGTGTGTGTGTGTGTGTGTGTGTGTGTGTGTGTGTGTGTGTGCGTGCGTGCGTGCGTGCGTGCGTGCGTGCGTGCGTGCGTGCGTGCGTGCGTGCGTGCGTGCGTGCGTGCGTGCGTACACACAACACATACCGCAGGGTCCTTCGTGCAGCAGGAGAAGGGCACCCCACACTTCTCTCGGCTCAGGTTGGTGTCAGTACAGTTGAAATAGATATTCAGGTCCCAGTCCCGTGGCCCATAGGCTCCACAACACTCCCACTGCAGACACACACACGGACAACAACAGGAGACACAAGTTGTGACCCGGGGCCTAGCAGCAAATTGTGGGCCCTATTTACAGTCAGCTTCAATGGCCACATATCAGCCATAGATCTACATACATCGGACTCTGTGTGGGGCGGGCCCCCTATATACATGGGGCCCTGGTAACTCAGTCACCCTGGTAACTCAGTCACACTGGATGAGACATCAGCAAGGAACCAAAATAGTTACAAAACTGTCTCACACAAACAAAGAGTGTGCACAGTCAAGCTATAACGGGGCACATCATAGTACACACCCACACCCACCCGCACCCGCGCACACACACACACACACACACACACACACACACACACACACACACACACACACACACACACACACACACACACACACACACACACACACACACACACACACACACAAACAATTTACCAATGTACTTTATTTACTGCTCACATGCAATGTCTAGTCATTTTGACTGCCAGGTGGCCTATAGGCAGTCATGGGTGAGCGGTTAGGGCGTCAGACTTGCATCCCAGAGGTTGCCGGTTGGTGGGGGGAGTAATCAACCAGTGCTCTCCCCCATCCTCCTCCATGACTGAGGTACCCTGAGCATGGTACCGTCCCACCGCACTGCTCCCCATGGGGCGCCACTGAGGGCTGCCCCCTTGCACGGGTGAGGCATAAATGCAATTTCGTTGTGTGCAGTGTGCAGTGTTCACTTGTGTGCTGTGGAGTGCTGTGTCACAATGACAATGGGAGTTGGAGTTTCCCAATGGGCTTTCACTTTTCACTTTTATAGGACAGGTCCACAACTTACATATTCCTGGGTGAAGTCAATGAGGTTCTGCAGGTCGATGTCATCCCGGTAAGCACGGATGTTGTTGTTGATGAAGAACTTAAGCTGGTCCTTGATCCAGTCTTTAAAGACGAACGCCAACACCCCGGCAGTCAGCTCCAAGAAAAAGATGATTCCCAGGAACACTGAAAACTGAAACACAACACACAGTCTATCCCAGGAATCTCTTTATTAATTATATACATAATAACTACATTGCTGTGCAGTTAAATGTCAGGGCAGCTTGCACAAATACACCTTTTGGCTTTTCTTTCAAGGGTTGACTTTATAATATTTAATAGTTTGTGCTCTTGAAACTCCATAACCCACTCTTAAGACCATTGTTTTCAAGCTAAAAACGTATGAAAAATAACGGCTCCACAAGCTACTTAACAGAACTCGTCTGTCTCCCAAGAGCTACAGAATGTAGCGGAGGCATATTGGACAACAATGACAAGTCACAAGGGACAAACCAAGAAAACACTGACACCCATTTCACTGCTGTAAAGAGTGATACTAGGACAGTCAAAAAGATGAGGCGCGCACAAGGCTTGCAGGTTCAAAAAGTGTATTGTGTCCGACAAATTAACAAAAGAAGTCAACGGAAAATATCTGGAGCTACAAACGTTTCGGATCTAGTCCATTATCAATGTCTCCAGTAGTCTCCATATTTTCCGTTGACTTCTATTGTTAATTTGTCGGACACAATACACTTTTTGAACCTGCAAGCCTTGTGTGCGCCTCATCTTTTTGACTGTCCTAGTATCACTATTTTTGGTGAGCAGTCGCACCAAGCAACAAGCGATCCTAAGTTAAGGCGCAGACGCCAACTTTCTTTGTTTCCTTACTGCTGTAAAGAGGGCAGTTGCGGCAAGTCAATACATCAGTTCAGCCCCATCTGCTGCATGGAGCTTGAGTAGCTATATCTTGATTTCTACAACACATCTGAGCTGACAATGCTAAATAACAAGTTGGAGAAATCATCTCAGCCTTCCTCTTCCACTTATTCCCCATACCCCTGAAAAGACAACATTTCTGATGAGACTGTTAATTCCAAGGATTTCCCATGACAATCACTTCACCTGCGCTCTCTGGCCAAGCATTCAAAATTGTCATGGTAAACTGGACATAACATGGAGGGAAATACCCATCACCATTCATCAGCGCCTCTAATTCAATGCCTCTGACATAAAAAAGAAAGAGACAGATCATTCCTATAAGTGTCATGTGGAGGTGCATAGTGCAAATATATCCCATGTGCCCATGTGCATTTGCTCTGAAAATTGACTACAAAAATGTCTGAAAACTTCGGAAGACTACATCTGAGACAATATAAACATGATGGAGAAATGCTATTAAATATGGCTTTGCTCTATATGTGTGTGTGCTTGGGTGCGTGCATGTGGAGATAACTGTGGTTATATGGGTGATTGCTGCAGTCAAAGCACATACAAACTTAAGAAGGAAAGAGTTCTCCCGCAGCGCTCCAATGCAGCCCGCGAAACCCAGGATAAACATCACACCTCCCACCACCAGGAAAAGCCACACTGGGTCAAAACCTCCCAGGTCAGTGATGGATGAAATGTTGGACAGCACACCCTGCAGACAACAACCAAGAGAGAATGGAACAGAAATAGAAAAAAGAGAAACATACAATCAAGAAAGAAAGAAAGAAAGAAAGAAAGAAAGAAAGAAAGAAAGAAAGAAAGAAAGAAAGAAAGAAAGAAAGAAAGAAAGAAAGAAAGAAAGAAGGATTGCATCTAATCAGTACAACACAGGGCTACGTAGTATGATAATGTAATAATAACGTTCCATGTAACAAATCAGTCTTTAACATAGTGTACTGCCATGCTACTGCACAGGCAAAGAAAAGTAGTCATGTATAATAATACGGTAATGATAGCAAGCAATAGTTTACATACGTAGCACAATATCACAACTACATAGTTGACTCAAAGTTCTTTCAAATACACATACACATACATTTCTCACGTTCACACAACAGCTCTGGAGACTGCAGAGCGGCGCAAATTGTTCAGGGTTCACCAATAAGGGCAATGCTGCATTTCAAAACATACGCACCAACACATCAACGAGGCCATTGTTGCTCAACGGGGGCTCTAGAGACCCTCAGGGGACATTAGGGAGCCCTAGGGGCCATTGAGAAGGGTACAGCTGAGAGGGGGGACGCTCAGTTACAATTGAGGTGCATTAGTCTATTTTATTTTTTTAGAACTAAGGGGGCGTTGGCAGGCTTATGATGATGTCAAGGGGACGTTGGAAGGTTTATGATGAGGTCAGGGGAGGCGTTTGTTCAAAAATGGCTGAGAAACGCTGAACTAGGCCTACTTCCTTAATCCTAGCCAGATGTCTATATCTATGGTTACAAGTTACAGCACTGACCTAACTGGACAAACAAACAAATAAACTCCCTTTCTCACATATCATAGATGACATTTTGAATGGCATGTAGAGTTTTCAGACTTAACAATCACAGTATGACTTGTTTAGTGTGCTCTAGGACTGCTCACTGCTCCATATTACCCTTGCAGGGTAAGTAGGAACTTTACCCACAGACTATCAAATGTAGAATTATCTACCCCACCAGTTCTCATAACTACAAGTAGTGCTCCAAATTCCATCATTTGGCCAGTCTCGGACAAAGAGGAAAAATGAATGCTTGTTCGCAATAGGAGGGGGGTGGGAGGCACAGATGTCAGAAGATTAAGGCCAAGCATCCAGTATCCAGTCCCCCCTCCAGCGTCAATATCCTGCTTTCATGTGGAGTGAATCTGTGTTGTACTTAGGCCATGCAATGGGAGGCAGCAGACATGATTATATGCCAATATAATACATCATACATTCAGGGATCTAAATTAACATTTTTCATCACCAGCCAAAATTGCCAGTAGATGTTAATTTTACTAGCCAAACACACTGACTAATGGGACAAAGTAGATAGTAAGATGGTCTTTTCTACCAGTCGAACTGAGCTTTCACCAGCATTTAGCTAGTTGGCTGGTGTTAATTTAGAGCCCTGCATACATTATATGCCAGCATGATCAGGTAAAGTGCATTTAGAGAGATGTGCCATGTGTGCATTATTATGTCATGTCTATTTATCATACACACGCAACTTCATTAACAACTTCATAATAGTGTTATAATGGCAAAAGGAGACTTGTGGCAGTGTGGACCTTTTAACACTGTACTGTACTGTACTTTTCTTGTGGTCGTTATGTTCAGAAGTTGTCTACAGTATGATTGCACAGGAATGGAACGACTTGTACTTGGGCTCATTTGTAATTACTGCATGGCCTGCTGTCCTCAGTCCTCCAGATCTGCTGAAAACAACGAATGTGCTTTCCTCGCATCACTCACCTTCTCATTCCAGGCCCAGAGCCCTATGCCAAGGAAGGCCACTCCAAGGAGCTGGAGAAGCAAATGCTGAACGTTAGATACATTATGTCGCCAACAACATTATACACATCACTGTTAGCTTTCCCTGGCCTGTCTGGGAACCCTTCCCACTGTAGGCGTTATTACCCCTAAAGTTTAATTCATTTCCACTTATTTTACGAATGGCCACCATTTTGTAAAATACAGCCACCATTTTCTCTCTATACTGTACCTGGTTCGGATTACGTGGCTCAGCCCCGCCCCGTATGTATAAAACCCCTGGTCAAGGTATGCTATCGCTCTATTCCCCTAAGGCCGACGCCCTAGGCCCGAAGCCCACTTCCTCCATCAAGATGTGAGACGTGTCGAGACACGTCTCCTAAGAGGGACGTCTATTTTAGAAATTATTGAAACTGTAAGTTATCTTGGCCAGGTTAACACTACAGTCGATATATATTTCTTCCTTCAACCGGTTTTCGTTTGTATTGCATTTGACTTTTGCGGACACTGCTAGGAGAGCAGTGAGTCAGGACCCACGAGGAACCCACGCGTGCAGGATAACTTTTGTACGGACAATTGTTAATCTTTTTTTTTCTGGTGCCGAAATCAAGAACCTCGCCTAGAGTCCACGGAGACTCGGCTGAGCCTGATTGTCTGTTCCCCAAGAGAGTGGACAGCCGGTACAGTTACTACGCGTGGAGCGGACCTGCGTGCACCCCTTTCCCACTGAACCTTCGCAGGACGGCACCGCAAAGACAATCGGACTACACAACGAAATACCCTTTTCCTTTTCCCGTTCAACGAAGCAAGACTTTGTGGACATACTGCACCCTCGCGCCGGAACCGCGTGATAACACTCGGACCCATACACACGTGTGCGTCTCGAGAACAAAGGAACCACCTCACCGGAGAGATCAAAGGATCTCTCTCTCTCTCCCTACCAAGGATAACGAGTAAGCACTGAGTTTGGGCAAAGATATTCAGTTAGAACTGTTACATAGCTTTGAGGAGTTGTGTTTAAATATCCACACTTGTAGAGTGTGATATATTTTATTTTGGGTTATTTTGTTCTATCTGTTCTTTCTTTTCTTTCTCTCTTTCTCCCCTCTCATCACCACAGATAGCCACACGCTATTCTTAGTTTACATTAGTTGCAATATTGCCATAGGCCATACTTGCACCCACATGTAAATTACCCACTCACAGAGATACACGTACCAGTGTTTTAAACCATTGAGTCACTGAGTCGAGGACGTAAGCTATTGTCGGAAAAGAGCGCCAAGCGCTCCTTTTCCCCTCCCCCCACACATACTGTAAAGCCTTAAGACAAAGGACAGTATTCTCTGACTAGCTTGAATTCTATCTTGAAGATAAGTTCCCGCTTCATCAGCCGAAAGCTTAACGCCCCTCCTCATGTCTCATATTTCGGTCCTGCGCGCAGCGCTGCGCAGAATCCATAGTTCATAGAACATACATCTCTCACTCTCTCTCTCCTCCCACCGCTCCGCACACGCGGTGACAGAGGTGCGCGGCGCTCACCGAGCGCACGCCTCCTCCTATCCTCTCTCTCTCTCTCTCTCTCTCTCTCTCTCTCTCTCTCGCATAGCGTACCCACACACACACACACACTGAGCGCATCCTCTCATACCCCGTGTATATATTGTATATTTTACCTAAGTTCTTATGCCCTGCAAGTCACATTGGCTGTATCAGTGTTATGACCGGATGATGCTTTTACAATAAATGTACATTGTGGTGAACTGTGTTTGTCTTATTTGAACAATTTCTACGAAGTCAACCAGAAAAGAATTCACACAAAACCTTCAGATTATTAGTCAATAATGGTCATGATTTTATGAGACGGTCATGAACCGTGTTTTATGCAATCATTAATTAGACAATTGACGATTCCATAAGTACACACCTACACATTATTGATACCCAGCGTGAAGAGTTTAACACACTCTTCATGCATCATTTCTTATACTCCTATTCCTCACATATAGTAATAACACATTACATATTTGGAACTGTATAAGAATTGTATACTTATTAATGTAATTATAATTACATTTACTGTACTTCCTTTACATTTAACGTCGTACCCATTAACTGTAGTTGACCCTACATCTTTTGGTGCCCGTGTGTGAGGAAGAATAGTCCCCGTAGCCATAAATGTTAGTTTACCTACATATTTTGGTGCCCTTGCGTGAGGAAGAATATTCCTCACGTCCAATAACTGGGATTACCCCTACATATTTTGCTGCCCGGGTGTGAGGAAGAATAGTCCTCGCACCCAATAATGTAATTCCGATTGCATAACTGCAATTGTACTTACATATTTTGGTGCCCCTGCATGAGGAAGAATAGTCCTCGCACCCAATAATGTAATTCCGATTGCATAACTGCAATTGTACTTACATATTTTGCTGCCCGGGTGTGAGGAAGAATAGTCCTCGCACCCAATAATGTAATTCCGATTGCATAACTGCAATTGTACTTACATATTTTGTTGCCCGGGTGTGAGGAAGAATAGTCCTCGCACCCAATAATGTAATTCCGATTGCATAACTGCAATTGTACTTACATATTTTGGTGCGCCGCCCGAGGACTGGTTTAATGACTTCTAGAACTTGTACAAATATGATGAAATACTGTTTGCATTAGACAACTGCTAAGATATACATTCAGATGCGTATAGACAGTGTGAGAACATACTAACACCCCAGCAACGGTTAGTTAGTAAACCCCGAATTAATTAATTATTACTGTAATTAACAGTTTAATTATTTTGAATTGAATTTAAGTTAATTAACAGATTAATTACCAGCATAATTAGTTATTCATTTTGTTGCCAACAAAATGGCACCCTCTAACTGTCTAGAAAGCGGTCAAAACCCGCAGCTTTCTGATCTCATTGCAGACCTTACCCAGGTCTCGTTGCATAGTAGACTGAAGGTTCAAAATCTCAGTCAGGAACAATGCACGCTAGAAATTCAGAAAACACTATTGCAAATCAATGCCCCAAAATCAACTGCCGATAGCCAAGAAGCAATAGGCATGTTAATTTTGCTCCAATCCCACGAGCTGAGATTGCAAATCAACCAGCTACGCACTGAAGTGCATGACGTCATAGCTGACCGTGAGAAGGTAGCTAGAGAAGCCAATGAGATTAGAAATGAGCTGAAGCACACGCAAGAAAGCTTTTCTAATCGCATGAGCATGTTGGAGGCAGCCATCATAGGTAGTAAGAATGTTGTAGAACAGCAGCCCCTCCTCCCGTCTCGTGAGAATCCCGAGACAATACAGGTGACACACTTAGACCATTCCACGCAAGCCAGCGAGAAGGCCACCCAGGAAAAGAGTCCAGTGTATGAGGTAGACAGAAACGAGATTGTCCCCATAGTCACCCCACAGCCAGTCGCAGCCCGGGGAAGACCCCGCACACGCGATTGTCACAGCAGCTCAGAGACAGACTGCTCCGATGGGTCTCACACGCGTAACGCAGAGACGACCCGCGTAACTAGACTCCGTGTTCTTGATATACTGGCACAAGATGTTGAGAAGTTTGACCCTTACGGTTCAAACAGACACGTGAGTGACTATTTCAGAGAAATAGAACGGTGTTTCCAAGACATAGCAGACGCAACGTCCTACGAGAAAGTTAAACTAATTTGGAAAACATCCGGCCCCAGAGTGCGCAAGGATTTGGATTCACTTTCCCCAGACATAGCTGATAGCTATCCCAAATTACGCGCATGGATGATAGGAGAGTACGAGCGCCCTCGAGACTACCCGTCTGCGGTGCTCAATGCTTTGAGGGTCAGACATCAGAGGTCTGAACCCCCTCGCGCATATTTCAGTCGGTTACACACAGCCTACTTTGAGGGTAGGGCAACACCAGGCTTAGAAGAAGATGCGCACTTTCAATCACTCTTCTTACACAATCTCCATGGTAGCATTCGTACAGAGGTTAAAGTCGCGTGTAGACGCAAACGTCACACGATGCTTGAAATGCGCCGACTAGCTCAACTGATTTGGGAAGCCGCTACGCCTGCAGACAGGTCTCAGCCATGCGCTCTCAACCCATGCCATCAGCCCACGGCACAGCCCCGGCTGACGAGCTTCGAAGCGGCCCATAAAGGGGGGCCAGACAGAGATGGCCCTATGCAACACTCGACTAACCCACAGCAAAACGAATGGCACCACCAGCAGAACATTATAGCGAGAGGGGGACAGCTCCCTCATCAGCATTACAGCCACATTACGCACAACACGCGTAGGCGTAAACGAAACAGAAGGCGCAACCGCCAACCTGTTCATAATCCGGACCAGTGGACTAACCACGGCTCCCATGAGTCCGACTCCCGTTCTGCACAGTCATGGCGCGATGCGAGTGAGCACGACTCGTCAGATGGATCTGATCAAAGCTCCAGCGAGCTAGATTCACACACTCCGCGTCACCGTCGCCAGCGGCGACAGAGTTGGGTCCAGCACGACTCATCCCCGTCCCATAGCGGGACAGACTAACAGACATCAGTCTCACAGACTAAATTTGCATACTTCGCCAAAGCCATAAATATGCATCATAAGTCTTAGTCACAGTTAACCTACTAACCAACACTGTACATTCCATCACACTATGCAAGATTATTATATGCGATCCCATTTTACGCACGCATGCTTTAGACAGTGCATAGGCAAGCATACCCTTCAGGGCCCGAAGGAAAGCGCAGCGCCAACCTGACTAACAGCAGCGTTATGGTAAACCAGCACGAAAGTACCATTAGTAAAATGCACTCACATTAATATATCTAGTTGTAGTTTTGGCAATGTTACATTTGTTTGTTATTCACACACTGGTAAGATGGAGCTCTCCATCTCTCCAACCTCACTCCACAGTGTATCCACATACACGCCTCATGCCACGGCATGCTTCACAACAACAACACAACTGACACTGACCACGTGGCTATGTGATTGACAGCTGCAGACGTCAAAAGCTCCGCCATCCTTAGTGTCCACGAAGATTAGGCTAGCTGACACATGGTTCCACCATTCCCCCTCACCATGCCTTTTCTTCACTTTCTTCTCTCTTCTCTTTTATTATTTTTCATGATTTTGTTTGTTTGAATTTAGATTCTAGACAGATAAAATCTATTGCCCAAAGTGCGATGCCCATTCTCAGCCCAGAGTGCTACTGCATGGACTATTCATATGCCCATCACATGAACTTTTCCAAAGGACACTCCACAGGAACCGTCCTTGGACCTCACAGCATCATGGACATAGCGCGCTCCAGCGCACAGTGGAATTACCATATGGACAAACATTGGATTACCACTTTTGGACAAATGAACTTAAACAGGAGTAAAGTGCCATGTGCCTATCAAAGAGACACTGCAATCTCCCTTCGATAGACAAAAGGGGGACTGTAGGCGTTATTACCCCTAAAGTTTAATTCATTTCCACTTATTTTACGAATGGCCACCATTTTGTAAAATACAGCCACCATTTTCTCTCTATACTGTACCTGGTTCGGATTACGTGGCTCAGCCCCGCCCCGTATGTATAAAACCCCTGGTCAAGGTATGCTATCGCTCTATTCCCCTAAGGCCGACGCCCTAGGCCCGAAGCCCACTTCCTCCATCAAGATGTGAGACGTGTCGAGACACGTCTCCTAAGAGGGACGTCTATTTTAGAAATTATTGAAACTGTAAGTTATCTTGGCCAGGTTAACACTACAGTCGATATATATTTCTTCCTTCAACCGGTTTTCGTTTGTATTGCATTTGACTTTTGCGGACACTGCTAGGAGAGCAGTGAGTCAGGACCCACGAGGAACCCACGCGTGCAGGATAACTTTTGTACGGACAATTGTTAATCTTTTTTTTTCTGGTGCCGAAATCAAGAACCTCGCCTAGAGTCCACGGAGACTCGGCTGAGCCTGATTGTCTGTTCCCCAAGAGAGTGGACAGCCGGTACAGTTACTACGCGTGGAGCGGACCTGCGTGCACCCCTTTCCCACTGAACCTTCGCAGGACGGCACCGCAAAGACAATCGGACTACACAACGAAATACCCTTTTCCTTTTCCCGTTCAACGAAGCAAGACTTTGTGGACATACTGCACCCTCGCGCCGGAACCGCGTGATAACACTCGGACCCATACACACGTGTGCGTCTCGAGAACAAAGGAACCACCTCACCGGAGAGATCAAAGGATCTCTCTCTCTCTCCCTACCAAGGATAACGAGTAAGCACTGAGTTTGGGCAAAGATATTCAGTTAGAACTGTTACATAGCTTTGAGGAGTTGTGTTTAAATATCCACACTTGTAGAGTGTGATATATTTTATTTTGGGTTATTTTGTTCTATCTGTTCTTTCTTTTCTTTCTCTCTTTCTCCCCTCTCATCACCACAGATAGCCACACGCTATTCTTAGTTTACATTAGTTGCAATATTGCCATAGGCCATACTTGCACCCACATGTAAATTACCCACTCACAGAGATACACGTACCAGTGTTTTAAAACCATTGAGTCACTGAGTCGAGGACGTAAGCTATTGTCGGAAAAGAGCGCCAAACGCTCCCTTTTCCCTCCCCCCACACATACTGTAAAGCCTTAAGACAAAGGACAGTATTCTCTGACTAGCTTGAATTCTATCTTGAAGATAAGTTCCCGCTTCATCAGCCGAAAGCTTAACGCCCCTCCTCATGTCTCATATTTCGGTCCTGCGCGCAGCGCTGCGCAGAATCCATAGTTCATAGAACATACATCTCTCACTCTCTCTCTCCTCCCACCGCTCCGCACACGCGGTGACAGAGGTGCGCGGCGCTCACCGAGCGCACGCCTCCTCCTATCCTCTCTCTCTCTCTCTCTCTCTCTCTCTCTCTCTCTCTCTCTCTCTCTCTCTCTCTCTCTCTCTCTCTCTCTCTCTCGCATAGCGTACCCACACACACACACACACTGAGCGCATCCTCTCATACCCCGTGTATATATTGTATATTTTACCTAAGTTCTTATGCCCTGCAAGTCACATTGGCTGTATCAGTGTTATGACCGGATGATGCTTTTACAATAAATGTACATTGTGGTGAACTGTGTTTGTCTTATTTGAACAATTTCTACGAAGTCAACCAGAAAAGAATTCACACAAAACCTTCAGATTATTAGTCAATAATGGTCATGATTTTATGAGACGGTCATGAACCGTGTTTTATGCAATCATTAATTAGACAATTGACGATTCCATAAGTACACACCTACACATTATTGATACCCAGCGTGAAGAGTTTAACACACTCTTCATGCATCATTTCTTATACTCCTATTCCTCACATATAGTAATAACACATTACATATTTGGAACTGTATAAGAACTGTATACTTATTAATGTAATTATAATTACATTTACTGTACTTCCTTTACATTTAACGTCGTACCCATTAACTGTAGTTGACCCTACATCTTTTGGTGCCCGTGTGTGAGGAAGAATAGTCCCCGTAGCCATAAATGTTAGTTTACCTACATATTTTGGTGCCCTTGCGTGAGGAAGAATATTCCTCACGTCCAATAACTGGGATTACCCCTACATATTTTGCTGCCCGGGTGTGAGGAAGAATAGTCCTCGCACCCAATAATGTAATTCCGATTGCATAACTGCAATTGTACTTACACCACAGGACAAATGTTTTCTTCTGTTCTCTAAGGATAACAGAGCAAGGCTCTTGCTCTTACAGCTGGCCCAGAACACGCTGACAACTCTCAGACAGCCATTCTGAAACCGTCCTTGACATAACACAATCTAAATTGATCTCCAAAAAACCCACAAATATCCATGTCATGGTTATGACAAGAAATATTTTGGTTTTTGGCAAAAATTCCTAGTCCTAACTCATACTGATGTCAAAACGTCTTTTTGTTTTTAATGAGTTAACTGAACTGATGGGTCCATGTGCTTTGAATGCTCTGCATTCTTTGTTGCTCAGTCAAAATAAATGGGCTAAAGTAGAAATGAAAGGGCTGAAGATCACCAATGACTAACGGTACATAGTTCAGATCTAGAATTAGAGATATGCCCGGCCCCGGGTGCTCTGCTTCAAAAGGGCATCAGTATTGGGAAGCTCTTAACAGAGCCTTGGCCAAATAGGTTGTAATGAAGGATTTTCTGCTGTGGCTCTCCTTTTAAAATATAAAATGTCTATATATATATGGTGAATGCAGGTAAATTGGGCCACTTTTTTTGCATGTAAGCGAATGAGCCAAAGTGGTCCAATTTACCTGAATTCACCCCTATATTAGAAATGTTTCTCTGCTAAACACACACTTGCATATTTGTGAATGAGACCAATTCAATTATTGTAGGCTATTATTATCATCAGGCAACCTGGTGGTATTTGAAGCATGGGCATGCAAACGTCCGCTTTGATATTAGAATTGCAAGCACACCTAAACCTAAAGTGACCAAAATACTCAGCACACACTCCAACAGGTTGGAGCAGACTGGCATTGCCCGTGCATTTAATGGAGTGTTCTGCGCGCAGCGTCGGCTTCTCATTGGGGAAAAAATGTTAACCTGCGCAGAGCGTCGCAAAAAAGAAGAGCGCAAATACTGTAAATCGAAGTAGACTGTTCAACAGGCTAGGGTTCTCACTTCAGTCATAACAGAGCCACATTCCTCCGTTATGTGACAAGTGTAGCAGACGGAATAGCAGCACGCCCACGACTACAATCCTAACAAAGGCATAAGCCTTGTAGTACAGACGGGCAGCTGTTTATTCATGCGCAACCATAATGGCATAATTCTACTAACATACGCACGGGCCGTTCTGAAATTATTGCTTAAATATAATGAAAACAAATAGCACGATAAGAAGAAATAAACATGGATTTCCAAAACAGAGCGTTGGCGTTTCTCATTTCGATAAAAGCTTAACATGGTGGTCATAACATCCCCACCACTGTCACACACATATGTCATGTCGTAAAATGAAGCGTCCTTACCCAAAATATTATGTTGAATCCAAATATGAAGTATTTTATACAACAACTCACTTCGTGAACGTTTACTAGATGTCTGTTGCCTGACATGATTAGTAGGCTATCCCTAAACGCTGGAGACGAGAATAAAAACCGTTAATTGCTCTTTGAGTAAAATGGTCTAGACCCCTTTCCAGTCTCCCGATGGGCTGTGCTACCGTTCCGATAAACAAGTCATCTTGTCTCCAGCTTGTCACAGGATTTCCCCTCTTGCTTTGGGGTGTTGTGTTACACAGAAATTCGCTTCTATTATTATTGGGAAGCAGTGTCGACGGTGCAATTTCAGTACTGTTGTTCCCTGTACTTCCTGGTCAACGGCGCCATCTTCTTCTGCGAAAGTGGGATCTTCCGCCGGCTCCAATGTCGTCATCCCTTCTGGCTAGAGCGATGAGGGCCAAACCATCACGGCTACGCACGTCTCTGTGAGATACAATTTCACGTTGTTGTTATTTATTTTGTGTGTTTGCTGCTTGCAAATTGGGCTCACTTGAGCACGCATTCATTTTGGCCAATTCAAATTCATGGACTAACTCAAATAGCCTAATTATAGCTTTACATTATATATATATATATATATATATATATATATATATATATATATATATATATATATATATATATATATATATATATATATATATATCAAGTAGGTTTTTTTTATTGTCAATTTCTTTACATGCACTGGTCATACAAAGAATTTGAAATTACATTTCTTGCTTTCCCATACAGACATAGACTAATCTAGGTAAGGACATAGACAGTATAGACATAGACAGTAGCCTACTTATACATGGACTTAAGACAGTATGGACATAGACAGTGCTCATACAGACATTTAAAGTGCAAGACTGGACAACAGAAGACTTGTAGAGGACATACATTAAGAGGTATTGTTGTGCTTTTGTGCTTTTCCTAAAAAAGTCCTTTATAGCGTTCTGACATGGTAATAGTAGCATTTTGAAGAAAAATAAATATTAAAAAGGTTTGTCAAGTACACCAGCAGCAGTGTGTGTGTGTGTGTGTGTGTGTGTGTGTGTGTGTGTGTGTGTGTGTGTGTGTGTATGTGTTTAGTGCAGGTAGAAGGTGCGGTGTGCGTCTGTGTGTGTGTTCGTGTGTCTGTGTGTGTGTGTGTGTGTCAGTGTGTGTCAGTGTGTTTATGTTTGGGTTTAGTGCAGAAAGTGCAGTGTGCTTGTGTGTGTGTGTGTGTGTGTGTGTGTGTGTGTGTGTGTGTGTGTGTGTGTGTGTGTGTGTGTGTGTGTGTGTGTGTGTGTGTGTGTGTGCATGTTTTGAGTTAGTGCAGGTTGAAAGTTCAGTCACAAGTATAGTAGTGCAGGTGGAATGTTCAGTCGCAGATATGGTGGTGGGGGATGGGGGGCGGGGGGTTGTCAGTGGCCTTGCTGGCTAGAGGCTGACAGTGGAGGGAGAGTGGGTTGAGTGTTCAGCATCTTGATCGCTTGGTGCATTGTGCTGCTCGCCAGCCTGGTGGTACGGGAACGGAGGCGGCTGTACCTCTTTCCAGAGGGCAGGAGGCTGAACAGTTTGTGTGCAGGGTGGCTTGTGTCTTTGATGATCATCAGTGCTTTCCGGGTGAGGCGTGTGGTGTAAATGTCCTGCAGGGAGGGGAGTGGTACTCCAATGATCTTCTTCGCTGTGTTCACAACACGCTGGAGTGTCTTCCTGTTTTTCTCCGTGCAGCTTCCTCCCCACACTGTGATGCAGTTGGACACGACGCTCTCTATGGTTCCTCTGTAGAATGTTGTCATGATGGAGGGTGTAGCACTTGCCTTCTTTAGTTTGCGCAGGAAGTAGAGACGCTGATGGGCCTTCTTCGCCAGTGATGTAGTGTTGGTGGTCCAAGAGAGGTCGTCGCTGATGTGCACTCCGAGGAACTTGGTGCTGCTCACTCTCTCCACAGCATCGCCGTCGATGGTCAGTGGTGGCAGTTGTTTTTGGACCCTTTGGAAGTTGACAACAATCTCCTTGGTCTTGTTGACATTCAGCAGGAGGTTGTTGTCTTTGCACCATCTGGCCAGCAGGTCTACTTCTTCTCTGTAGTGAGTCTCATCGCCCTTGGTGATGAGGCCCACCAGTGTTGTATCATCCGCAAACTTCACTAGATGGTTAGTGCTGTGGGTCGTTGTGCAGTCGTGTGTCAGCAGCGTGAACAGCAGGGGGCTGAGAACACAACCTTGCGGAGCCCCCGTGCTCAGGGTCAGGGTGCTTGAGGTGTTGTTCCCTACCCGTACTGCTTGTGGTCTTTGCATCAGGAAGTCCAGCAGCCAGTTGCAGAGGGAGGTGCTGAAACCTAGTTTGTCCAGTTTTCTGATGAGTTGTTGTGGTATTATGGTGTTGAATGCTGAACTGAAGTCAATGAACAGCATTCTCACATATGAGTCTTTATTGTCCAAGTGGGTGAGGGCTGGATGGAGGGCAGAGCAAATTGCATCCTCCGTGGATCGCTTGGCTCGGTATGCGAACTGGTAGGGGTCTAGGGTGGGGGGTAGGGTGGCTTTGATGTGTGACAGGACTAGCCGTTCGAAGCACTTCATGATTATGGGCGTCAGTGCTACAGGACGGTAGTCATTGAAGCATGATGGTGATGATTTCTTCGGCACAGGTATGATGGTAGCAGCTTTGAAAAGTGATGGGATGACTGCTTGCTCCAGAGAGATGTTAAAGATGTCTATGAAGACATCCTTCAGCTCTTCTGCACAATCCTTCAACACTCGGCCTGGTATGTTGTCTGGGCCAGCTGCTTTGCGTGGGTTGATGGTGGCCAGTGTCCTCTTAACACTGGCAGAGGACAGGTAAAGGGGTTGATCATGGGGGGGAGGGGGAGTTTTCTGTGGGTGAGTGTCATTTTGTGCTTCAAAGCGGGCAAAGAAACTGTTCAGGTCGTTTAGCAGAGAGGTGTTGTTGTCACAGCTTCGTGGTGCAGGCTTATAGTCCGTGATGGCCTGTATGCCCTGCCACAGGCTCTGTGCATCTCTGCTGTCTTTGAAGTGTGTTGTTATTTTGTCTGAGTATTCTTTTTTTGCTTTCCTGATGCCCTGGGACAGGTTTGCCCTTGCTGTCTTTAGGCCAGCTACGTCTCCTGCTCTGAAGGCTTTGTCTCTGGCCCTCAGCAGTCGGTGAACGTCTCCTGTGAACCATGGCTTCTGGTTGGCCCTGGTGGTGATGTGTTTTATTTCTGTAACATCATCGATGCATTTTGTGATGTAGGAGGTCACGGTGTCTGTGTACTCCTCAATGTCAATGTGATTGCTGTGGGTGGCAGCTGTTTTGAAAATGTCCCAGTCTGTGGTTTCAAAACAGTCCTGTAGTCGTGAGATGGCTCCCTCAGGCCATTTTCTCACCTCCTTCTGAACTGGTTTGGTGAGTTTTGCCCTTTGTCTGTAAGCTGGCAGTAGGAGAATCGTTGTGTGGTCTGATGATCCAATGTGGGGGATGGGCTTTGCCTTGTATGCTCTCTTCTGATTTGTGTAAACGAGGTCCAGGGTGTTTTGTTCTCTTGTTGGGAAGTTGACATGTTGATGAAATTTTGGAAGTACTGTTTTGAGATTTCCGTCGTTGAAATCTCCCAGTACCACTGTGAAGGCATCTGGGTGTGCATCTTGTTGTTCACTGATGCCCCGATGCAGCTCGTTCAGTGCCTCGCTTTTGACGCTGTTGTTGTTGCTGGGTGCGAGGTAGACGGCGACTAATAGGATAGCGGATATTTCTCTGGGTAGATAGAAGGGTCGGCACTTGATGATCATGAACTCCACTCGTGGAGAGCAGTGCCTCTGTACTACCGTAGCATTATTGCACCAAGCATCATGTGTGTAGACACATATTCCTCCCCCTCGTTTTTTCTCTGCAAGGGCTCTGTCCGCTCGGTGGCACGTTAGTTGTTCCAGTTGTAAAGCCGAATCGGGTATGCCGTCGTTCAGCCATGATTCGGTGAACACCGTAACGCAGCAGTTCCTCACGGTTTTGTTCGCTGATCTTAGTAGCCGTATGTCATCCATCTTATTGTCCAGAGATCTGACGTTTGCCAAGAGAATTGATGGTATTGCTGGACGAGTTGGGTTGGCTGCAAGCTGTGTCTCGACGCCACCTCGTTTGCCCCTTTTCCTAATTCTGGAGCATCGCTTTCGGTGTCGGCATGTAGGCGATGCAGACGGGTCCGATGTAGTCCTATGCCGCCGCAGAATTCCTAGTTCTTCCAGAGTCTTCGTTGGTACATCCAATACATTGCTTAAGTTGTCCATTCTTATCTGCAACAGCTGTTGCCGACTGTACGTGCGTTCCGACATATTTTCCGACGATAGACATTTCGAAAGACACATTTTAACACAAATAAACACTGAAAGTTGGGAAACCAATATATATATATAGGCTATGTATATATAAATGATCCATATTTATTTATTTTTTTATGTTTTTAATGGTTTAAAGGGTCGCTGTCTGTCCTGCACCCATTGAAAAACTTCTGATGACAACGCTTGTGAGGCTCAGGCTGTAACCTGTGTAAACTAGTATGCAGTATCTTTGATCTGAGATTTGCTGCCTCTGGTCTGTTTCAAAAGGCAACCTAAGGTTTGTCTCCCTGTCTGTTCGCCTATAGTGTGTGTGTGCTGTCTGCATGAGGAACAGGGAATACAGCGCATTTTCATGGTCCCAGTTCAGCCCTGCATCAAACACACATAGGCTACAAATAACTCTTAGCACGCACATACACACGCGCACATACACACAAGTCAAGTCAAGTCAAGTCAAGTCAAGTTTATTGTCAATTTCTTTACATGCACTGGTCATACAAAGAATTTGAAATTGCGTTTCTTGCTCTCCCATGCAGACATAGACTAATCTAGGTAAGGACATAGACAGTATAGACATAGACAGTACTCATACATGGACATAGACAGTATGGACGTAGACATTGCTCATACAGACATTTAAAGTGCAAGACTGGACAACAGAAGACTTGTAGAGAACATTCATTAAGAGGAGGTATTTTGTTGTGCTTTTTTTAAAAGTCCTTTATAGCGTTCTGACATAGTAATAGTAGCATTTGAAGAAAATAAATAATTAAAAAAAAGGTTTTATTAAATACACCAGCAGCAGTATGTGTGTGTGTGTGTGTGTTTGTATGTGTTTTGTGTGCGTGTGTGTGTGTGTGTGTGTGTGTGTGTGTGTGTGTGTGTGTGTGTGTGTGTGTGTGTGCTTAGTGCAGGTAGAAAGTGCGGTGTGCGTCTGTGTGTGTGTGTACCTGTGTATGTGTGTGTGTGTGTGTGTGTGTGTGTATGTGTGTGAGTATGAGTTGTGTGTCAGTGTGTGTATGTTTGGGTTTTGTGCAGAAAGTGCAGTGTGCTTGTGTGTGTGTGTGTGTGTGTGTGTGTGTGTGTGTGTGTGTGTGTGTGTGTGTGTGTGTGTGTGTGTGTGTGTGTGTGTGTGCATGTTTTGAGTTAGTGCAGTTGAAAGTTCAGTCACAGATGTAGTAGTGCAGGTGAATGTTCAGTCGCAGATATGGTGGTGGGATTAGGGGGGGAGCGTTGTCAGTGGCCTGGCTGGCTAGAGGCTGACAGTGAAGGGAGAGTGGGTTGAGTGTTCAGTATCTTGATTGCTTGATGCATCGTGCTGCTTGCAAGCCTGGTGGTACAGGAACGGAGGCGCCTGTACCTCTTTCCAGAGGGCAGGAGGCTGAACAGTTTGTGTGCAGGGTGGCTTGTGTCTTTGATGACAGTGTTTCCCATACATTGAGGAAACTATGGCGGCCCGCCATAGTTTAAATTTGGCCGCCATAGTTTACGAAAATGTAAAAAAAAAAAAAAAAAATTTTTTTTTTTAATTTTTTTTTTTTTTTTAACGATATCCGTTTTTGTTAAAAAACGATTTGAATTAGGCCTACGATTTTGAATTTCCTTCGCATTTTCCTCCTGGAGTAAATACATCCTATAGACTCACAGAATGAGGGGAAAGCATTAGGAAGTGACCGTAAGGGTATTACAGTTGATTCATGTGTGCACACGTGTAACATCGGGTGAGTAACAGAACATTTGCGCAACGATGCGTTATGACACGCCGATATGCGAGGATCTTCGTCCAAATCGCTTATCGCATGCATCATCGCTGACTGCGTTTACATCGCGTGCCACGTGTAAGGGAAATGTTAGTAGTTGACATGTATGGAATTCACTTCAATTTGTGCTGTTTCTTGCTTCAGTTGTGGACAAAACGATTGCCCAAACTCACAATAGAAAGCCTTTGCTGTGCTACTGTCCCAGAGAGCTGAAAAAAAAAAAACCTTCATAGAAGAAGTCACACTTAAAGGATTTATCCGGAGTTGGAACAAGTTTGCCTGATTTTTGCATGTTTGGGATGAAATATAGTCACTCTAGAGCAAAATCAAGGCAAAAGGATGCGTTTTGAGAAAGTTTGATAATATCACGTTACCCTCGTTAGCCATATCAGCTATGCAATATTATGAAAGATGCGGGCATCGTTTTTCGGCGGTTACACACATTTCAAAAACACAACATTTTAAAGTCTTGCACAACTCAAAACAACGTCACACGTACCTCATAATATGTTGAGGGTATCCACACATAAACCCAAGTGTCCAAAGCCCTTCATGTATTCTTGAAAGGTCTGCAGAATGTGTTTTGTGAAGCTACTACCTTGAGAATATCTAAATTACGGTCAAGACAACTATTTGACACTTAAGTCCACCAAGTAGATTGCCGAGTGCGTCGCACCATCAGCTGTGGTTACTCGCTATGGAAACCCAGTTGTCTTGACCGTAATTTAGATATTCTCAAGGTAGTAGCTTCACAAAACACATTCTGCAGACCTTTCAATAATAGGCCTACATGAAGGGCTTTGGACACTTGGGTTTATGTGTGGATACCCTCAACATATTATGAGGTACGTGTGACGTTGTTTTGAGTTGTGCAAGACTTTAAAATGTTGTGTTTTTGAAATGTGTGTAACCGCCGAAAAACGATGCCCGCATCTTTCATATTGCATAGCTGATATGGCTAACGAGGCTAACGTGATATTATCAAACTTTCCCAAAACACATCCTTTTGCCTTGATTTTGCTCTAGAGTGACTGTATTTCATCCCAAACATGCAAAAATCAGGCAAACTTGTTCCAACTCCGGATAAATCCTTTAACAGGGGTGTTAACCAATCCAATGATCTCTCTCTCTCTCTCTCTCTCTCTCTCTCTCTCTCTCTCTCTCTCTCTCTCTCTCTCTCTCTCTCTCTCTCTCTCTCTCTCTCTCTCTCTCTCCTACTATTTACCCATAACAAATGGTGAATTTCTGAGCCCTTTTTAATTTGTAGCCTATACCACTGAAGGCATGATAATGCTTCATCATATTTTAGAAATAGGGCCTATGTGCCTTTTATATACCAAATGTTTACCAGCACCCATCATGTAGAATGTGTACGCCTACAGATATGTGTGGGGGAAAAGGCATAGCCTACCCTCTAAGACCCTTTTTGTCTATGCGTTAACAATTTCACAGTGCTCTTAAATTCTTATCTCTGCTCCTATTTTGTTTTATTATTGTTTCCCAGACCCCTGCATGAGGGACGAATGAAACTGTGTTGTAAACAGAAATTATTCACTGTACTGCATTTTTTGACAATGACAATGTACTACTATTATACAAGTCATGGGTAAAATCTTATGTCAATTTTCTTCTTGGAGCAGGCGTCACTCTTAATTATTTAACCTCTGAGGGTGCTGGCCCAAATTTCAAATTCAATGTTTCAAGAAGGAGGCCGCACCTTGCATAGTAGTGTTTTTATTGCACAGACGCGTTTCGGCGTGTGCCTTCTTCAGTGTGCAACACTTCAGTTGCACACTGAAGAAGGCACACGCCGAAACGCGTCTGTGCAATAAAAACACTACTATGCAAGGTGCGGCCTCCTTCTTGAAACATAAAATCTTATGTAGCCTTATTTCTCAAAATATAAATGGCTGAAATATAGGCCCAGGCCTACAGTTTCTCCATGCGCCAATGTCATACTGTAGTCATTGTTTTGCCGTTTTGCATTTACGCCGCAAGAATACACCCCCCCCCCAAAAAAAAAGGCCCGTGTGAGAAGGACCCCCCCCCCCCCCGGACAAAATAAACCCCGGCTGCCCCCATAGTTTCCAAAATTTCTGTGGGAAACACTGGATGATCATCAGTGCTTTTCGGGTGAGGCATGCGGTGTAAATGTCCTGCAGGGAGGGGAGTGGTACTCCAATGATCTTCTTCGCTGTGTTCACAACACGCTGGAGTGTCTTCCTGTTTTTCTCCGTGCAGCTTCCTCCCCACACTATGATGCAGCTGGACACGACGCTCTCTATGGTTCCTCTGTAGAATGTTGTCATGATGGAGGGTGTAGCACTTGCCTTCTTTAGTTTGCGCAAGAAGTAGAGATGCTGATGGGCCTTCTTCGCCAGTGATGTAGTGTTGGTGGTCCAAGAGAGGTCGTCGCTGATGTGCACTCCAAGGAACTTGGTGCTGCTCACTCTCTCCACAGCATCACCGTCGATGGTCAGTGGTGGCAGTTGTTTTTGGACCCTCTGAAAGTTGACAACAATCTCCTTTGTCTTGTTGACATTCAGCAGGAGGTTGTTGTCTTTGCACCATCTGGCCAGCAGGTCTACTTCTTCTCTGTAGAGGGTCTCATCGCCCTTAGTGATGAGGCCCACCAGTGTTGTATCATCCGCAAACTTCACTAGATGGTTAGTGCTGTGGGTCGTTGTGCAGTCATGTGTCAGCAGCGTGAACAGCAGGGGGCTGAGAACACAACCTTGCGAAGCCCCCGTGCTCAGGGTCAGGGTGCTTGAGGTGTTATTCCATACCCGTACTGCTTGTGATCTCTGCATCAGGAAGTCCAGCAGCCAGTTGCAGAGGGAGGAGCTGAAACCTAGTTTGTCCAGTTTTCTGATGAGTTGTTGTGGTAATATGGTATTGAATGCTGAACTGAAGTCAATGAACAGCATTCTCACATATGAGTCTTTATTGTCCAAGTGGGTGAGGGCTGGATGGAGGGCAGAGCAGATTGCATCCTCCGTGGATCGCTTGGCTCGGTATGCGAACTGGTAGGGGTCCAGGGTGGGGGGTTAGGGTGGCTTTGATGTGTGACAGGATAGCCGTTCGAAGCACTTCATGATTATGGCGTCAGTGCTACAGGACGGTAGTCATTGAAGCATGATGGTGATGATTTCTTCGGCACGGGTATGATGGTAGCAGCTTTGAAAAGTGATGGGATGACTGCTTGCTCCAGAGAGATGTTAAAGATGTCTGTGAAGACATCCTTCAGCTCTTCTGCACAATCCTTCAACACTCGGCCAGGTATGTTGTCTGGGCCAGCTGCTTTGCGTGGGTTGATGGTGGCCAGTGTCCTCTTCACACTGGCAGAGGACAGGTACAGGGGTTGATCATGGGGGGGAGGGGGAGTTTTCTGTGGATGAGTGTCATTTTGTGCTTCAAAAACGGGCAAAGAAACTGTTCAGGTCATTTAGCAGAGAGGTGTTGTTGTCACAGCTTCGTGGTGCGGGCTTATAGTCCGTGATGGCCTGTATGCCCTGCCACAGGCTCTGTGCATCTCTGCTGTCTTTGAAGTGTGTTGTTATTTTTTTCTGAGTATTCCTTTTTTGCTTTCCTGATGCCCTGGGACAGGTTTGCCCTTGCTGCTTTTAGGCCAGCTACGTCTCCTGCTCTGAAGGCTTTGTCTCTGGCCCTCAGCAGTCTGTGAACGTCTCCTATGAACCATGGCTTCTGGTTGGCCCTGGTGGTGATGCGTTTTATTTCTGTAACATCGTCAATGCATTTTGTGATGTAGGAGGTCACGGTGTCTGTGTACTCCTCAATGTCAATGTGGTTGCTGTGGGTGGCAGCTGTTTTGAACATGTCCCAATCTGTGGTTTCAAAGCAGTCTTGTAGTCGTGACACGGCTCCCTCTGGCCATTTTCTCACCTCCTTCAGAGCTGGTTTGGTGAGTTTTACCTTTTGTCTGTAGGCTGGCAGTAGCAGAATCGTTAGGTGGTCTGATAGGCCGATGTGGGGGATGGGCTTTGCCTTGTATGCTCCTTGTTTTGGGGTATAAACAAAGTCCAGGGTGTTTTGTCCTCTTGTTGGAAAGTTAACATGTTGGTGAAATTTTGGAAGTACTGTTTTGAGATTTCCGTGGTTGAAATCTCCCATGACCACTGTGAAGGCATCTGGGTGTGCATCTTGTTGTTCACTGATTCCCCGATGCAGCTCGTTCAGTGCCTCGCTTCTGGCGCTGTTGGTGTTGCTAGGGGCGAGGTAAACTGCGACCAGTAGAATGGCGGATATTTCTCTTGGTAAATAGAAGGGTCTGCACTTGATGATCATGAACTCGCACACGCACACACACGCACACACACGCACACACACGCACACACACACACACACACACACACACACACACGTACGCACACACACACACATATTTATATATATATATTATATATATATATCCCCCCTTCTATATGTATATAGGCCTAATGTGAAATATGTAAATATGTACATTACAATGTATAATTAATATATTGTGCAATATAATGGCTGCGTTCGTAATGGCGCATACACACTTTGCCATTTCAATGCATTTTTCTAACCAGAATGCATTGTAATTTTGCATTGCGCCATCACTTGCGATGTCGGTTGAGTTGCGATCCCTCCCACGAGTCGCACCACTCGCGCTATTAAAGTTCACTTGCAAAAACAGAACACAGAGGCAAAAACAGAACACATAGCACATGGATGCTAAACACAGTTTGCAAAGGACGTTTCACAGAGGTTTTGAGTTTTGTATGCTTGTTTCAGTTGGGCTTTATTGGCGTTAAAATAATAATAAATTAAAAAAATCTCTGACGGAATTAGCGAGGTCCAGGCCTCGGTGGCCTCAAACGTGGCTACAGCCATGCCCTTGACTTGTCACTACCTAACGATGCAACATTTGTTTTGTTCAGCCCTTTAGGACAGTGGTTTTCAAAGTGGGGGCCAGGGACCCCCGGGGGGGACGTGGGGGGGCTGGGGGGGGAGGCGCGGAAAGTTGGTAGGAAATAATAAAATTGAATTATTGAAGAAATTGAATAACTAATGTACACCAAAAATAAACCAAAAATGAGCTAAATAATATTCCCATTAGTTAATAGTTTATAGTGGGGCACTGACTCGCAGGCCTAGACTATGGTTGTGAAAGGGGGTGCACAGGAAAAGTAGTGCGGCACGGCCCATGTGAAGGGGGCCTTGGCTGGAATCTACCAGGGTATGGGGGGCCTTGGCACGGTTAAGTTTGGGAACCCCTGCTTTAGGATAGACTTTCCTCAGCGTCCCAGAAAACAAAGAAACTACAACCAAAGCCGCGTATCCCTCAGAATTCAGAACCCCAAAAGTTTTCCTCCATTGTTTACACCCAATTTTTGGTCCTTGAGATACAATTATGAAAACATCTCACACCCATCTATCAAAACCAATTCCACTGAACTACAAGCACAAGTCCTTCTTTCCACATTAGCACTTCAGTTCTTTTTTTCCACATTTTTTAAGTCTTTCAGACATCAGTGACAGGACAGTTTAAGAGAGAGATCATTCAAAGTATTTGTAGTATATTATCATAATCAGTCATTATTCAATGTGCTTGGGGGAAATCAGGCCTAGTTATATTTCTTTCTGATGGGGCCTATTATTCTTGCATCACCAATAAGCTTGATGATGATCATTGCTTTGTGTATTGTTAGAAGTTGTAAAAAGTGACGTGATCTATGGGAGCCCATTTTAGCAAATTCATATTCCTGCGAGTAAAATCACACCACATAGTTGAGAATTGCTTAAAGATAAGAATTACGTAGGCCTACGGATATGTGCGCTTGAAATGTATTCAGAGTGTTTGCACTGGAGTCCTATTCAGGTGTAACACTAAATTGATCTTACAGAGGGCCGTGGAGGGGTGGCAAAACCATTTTTTAGATCCTATCATTTAGCAAGGTATTTTTTTTATCAAGCAGGTTATCTAGTGTTTTCTTTCTTGTTTGAGATCTGTCACTCAATGAACGTTCACCCCAGTGATAACGAGCTTTGTTTTGCCTTCCCTTTGTATAGGCCTACACTCCTCACATTTAATCAAATACAACAATGGTATTTTAAATGAGTTGGCCTGACCGTGCCTTCCTCCGAAGTAAACCAGCCTATTGGCTCCCTCTGGTGGCCGTTAGGCCTACTCTCATTTTAGGTGCTCTCCCATTAGTAGGCCCGGGGACCACAAGAGTTATTTTATTGGGTGTATTGTAGCAAAGTTCTTGGACTTTGACACATAGCCTGACGCGGCATTCTGCCTGAAGGGAGACTGTAGGTCAATCAGACATACCACGAGGACAGCATTTCAAAAGAGAACACCCTAAGAACATCGCAAGTAGCCTAATAGGCCAAGTGACAGAAATATATAGGCTATCTGCTACTTTTACCTGCTTCGGACGGAGGCTACCCCACGTTCCTGTTTTATTAGCGTTTGCTGCGCAAGGACACGAGTGAACAGAGGGGAAACTTTAAAATTCAGAATCAATTTGCGTGAAATCACAGCAAAATGGGAATACGTACGCCTCACGAGGTTGGAGTTTTTGTCTTGTCTTTGACGGCGCCGATGGTCCTCTACGCCATGAACAACCTCCCGGCTGTTCAAGAGTAAGATGCTGTTTCTTGTACTTAACTTGGGGTTAACTTTTAAAACTCAAATCAATGTTTTCCCCTAATTATTATTTTTGAATGAGGGGTGTGTATCTGTGGCGTACCAGAGTTCACCAGCAGAGTGCGCGTTTGGTGTTGCGCACAAAATGACAAATAGGCCTACGACTCTAATTACAGGCATAAGGCCTATAGCTTAATTAAAATATAAATACCATTAGTGGTGACTTTGCACATGTCATACAACTTAACTTCTTGTAATGTTGACCATAATTTTATTGAAATTATCTGCATATTCGGGGCAGTAGGCCTAGTGCTGCAATATTTTTTGCGGATTTAGTAAAGTCATCAGCTGAACTGGATTTCGATACTGTTGAGTGGGTAGCTTAGTGTGTTAGTAGTTATCACTGAACTGAACAGATAAAACTGGTCAGATATTCAGGTGAGCATACCACTAGCAGATTATAATAGATCCTATCTGTTATATCTGCTAGGACTATTCATAATCTTGAGTTCTTTCCTGTAGGCCTACTGTGATCCTGCAAGCGGGTGCTGTGGTCCTGCTAACTGTCCTTCTTCTGATATACCTCATGGTGCGAAATGTAAAGGAACTGGACCCACTTTTCTATGGTATATCTTATTTTACCCTTCTGTCTTTTGATTTATGCGCGCGCGCGTGTGTGTGTGTGTGTGTGTGTGTGTGTGTGTGTGTGTGTGTGTGTGTGTGTGTGTGTGTGTGTGTGTGTGTGTGTGTGTGTGTGTGTGTGTGTGTGTGTGTGAGAGAGAGGGACAGAGAGGGAAGGGGACGGTATAGGCTAAACAGATGTAGCTACAGTATGTTACTGGCTTTATTCTATTGTAGTGACATGCTAAGCTCTATTGTAAGCACAACAGTAGCTGTTCAACCTCGATCCGGGATACTGTTTTGCACTGCTTTGTATATCTATCTTCATCTGGGACATATCCATCCCTTTAGGGTCACCTCTCGGTTCCTATCGATCCACTTGTCATTCCTCATTTGTGTAGCCTACGCTGTCCGTAACCCGACCCCTTTCCCTCACTTTGGCCATCCCTATGGCAGGCCAGAGACTTTAGAGACGTGCCCTATCTGCCTCAACTCAGCTGGCAGCATCAATAGAAGTCACCCTTCAGGGGACCTTAATATAAATGGGCACGCAAGTCAGTCTCATTACCTTACTCCTGCCGTCCGCAGCACAAATCAATTGCTGAAAGGCATGAACTGATGGAGAAGTGTGTGTGTGTGTGTGTGTGTGTGTGTGTGTGTGTGTGTGTGTGTGTGTGTGTGTGTGTGTGTGTGTGTGTGTGTGTGTGTGTGTGTGTGTGTGTGTGTGTGTGTGTGTGTGTGTGTGAGTGATGGCAAGTGCACGGCCATATAAGTGCATCTTTGTGGGTGCATGTCTGTCCATGTGCTCTTGCATGTGTGTGTCAGGAGGTGTTTGATTGTATTTTTTTCTTCCTATGCTTTGTTCTACAGTGTTTGCAGAGCTTGCATTCACCTCCATGGTTGGACTTACAAATGCTTTGGAACAGGACGGTTACATCAAGGGTTTCATGAACTTCTACTTGAAGAAGGTATAAATGACCACTTTGCATACACATGTTGTCCTGGGCCCAGTGAGAGGGGCACAGAATTGTACATTGTATGTATTGGGTTGGGGGCCCTGTCAGATGACTACGTCCTGGGCCCGGCAAAAAATCTGTCATTGGCCCTGCACACGGACCGTTTTTATACAAAATAGAGGCACATCATGCAATACATACAGTTGGCACTGCCTGCTCCAGTATTTAACTGCAGCTGTATCTGTGTCTGTTTCTCTTTGTATTTTAGGGGGAGCCATATCTGTCTACATCCTATGGCATTATCATGTGCTACTGGGACAGCATTGTTCATTTCATCCTGCAGCTCCTCATGGTCAGACGCATCTCCCAAAGGTAAAGCTGTAACCTGCTACTACAGTATGCTGCCTGTACGGGGCAGCCATGGGTCAATGGTTAGAGCGCTGTCCTTTAGATCAGAGGATTGCAGGTTCAAATCCCACCCTTACCAGCACCTTCATCCATGGCTGAAGTGTCTTTGAGCAAGGCACCTAACCCCACATTGCTCCAGTGCTTGTGACCAATACCCCGTACCTAAATAACCATAAGTCGCTTTGGATAAAAGTGTCAGCTAAATGTAATGTAATGTAACCTGAATACAGCGCTTTGCTTGGCTATATTTCACAAAGGTCAGCACGTCACATGTTTACAGAAGCTGATATAAGGCCTAGAATACATCTGTAGTTAGTACTTAGTAGTGAGGTGAGTTATCGTGTGTCATGCTTTATCCACTTACAGCGGGTGTATTTGCTGTGTGCTGCAATTGGCGGAGGAGTGTAAAAAAGATTCATAATGATATAAACATCCACCATAATGACAGTGTCAGATTCTTCACATTTTCCCAGATTTATAAAGCGCTCGCTATGAAAATCCAGCCATTTCTGAACCAAATATGACAAGCCAATCATTTTTTGCCTCTAAGGTCTCTTGATCTGTCAGTCAGTTTGATGGAATCCTGTCCAGTTCCATCACTGTTGTCTAAAGCCTGCAAGCCAGAAAAGCCACAGTGCAGCAAAAGCATGCGGTGTGTCCCGTGTGGGGTATAAGTTGCTCATGTACATGCAGTACATACAGTACAGTACACTGCAGATTAGAGGCAAGGGGGTAGAAATGCAGCAGGGGAGCAAAGAATGACTGAAGTGTTAAGTGGTCATAGCTGGATCATCTCTGCTGATACACGACACTTGAAGAAACGGTTAAAAAAGATAGAAAAGTCTGCTGCAACCAGGATTTCATGCTCCCAATTATTTTTTATTTTTTTTCTGTGACGTTTCGGGTAGAACCCTTCTTCAGACGTCTGTGCATGAAATCCTGGTTGTAGCGGACTTTTCTCTCTTTTTTTTTATCTGGCTATTTATTGGTCCTGCTCCCAGGTCAGACGTTTGGATGTGCGAGCTTTCACCTTCAACTTGAACTTGAAGAAACGGTACCAATCATTTCTTTCCAGAAGCTTCCAAGGGCAAGTGGAGCGACAATATGGACACACACACACACACACACACACACACACACACACACACACACACACACACACACACACACACACACACACACACACACACACACACACGCACACACACACTGAATTGTTGTAAATATTTGTCTCAATGCAGGCAGTCATACCGTACCGTGGGCCTGTTCTGGGCGGGCTCATTCATTGCCCATCAGATTGTCTTCATCCCTGGAATCGTCATTGGTTTGTAGACTCGTCCCTTCTGATTCTGAAATACATACTGTATGCCTGTTTACCACTGTATTTGGACATGAGTGAGCATACTATGTTCCTCCTTGTATTAATGTGAAAACTGAAAAGAAAGTTTCTCTTGTTTTAATCTGACGTTGACGTGTACTATGATGTCTGATTCAGTCTGTTTTCAGTTTTTTATGTGACTTTGCTGGTCCTGCAACTAAGGATGTGCGTGTTTTTTTTTCTTTGTTAAATCTCCTTGTATTGATCTCAGGTAAATATGGCAGCGGTATCCTTCCTGCCTTTTGGCGCAACATCCCCTTCCTGGTGCTGCCAGTATGGGCGGCTGTAACGCTCCTCAACAGACCAAGAGAACAGCCAGACGTTTCTGCAGATGAGGTATGAGATCGCTCATTACATCTTTGCAGAACACTGTACAGATTTTATTGAAAGTTCAAATAATACTACAGATGTACATGATCTGTGCTTTGTGTGCGTGCATGAGTGCGTGTGTGTTTATTTCATGTGATGACACATCCACACAGTCTGTGTTTGTGCAATGCATGGCATGCATATATTATTTATTTACACTTGCCTTTGTTGAACCAGGTTGAGGAGGCCCAGAGTAGGAGCCTGTTGACCCGGCCGATTGACCTGCAATTCACCCTCCTGCTGCTGCTGGGGATGGGCTTCACACTGCTCAGGGCTTTTGTAAGTGTTATTAACCTTCTGATTGGCTGGCAGCACAGGCCAGTGAATCCGTAGTATTGCAGAGAGAAAGCATGGCGCTGTAAATGTCCAATGTCCAGAGAAAGAATGCCAAAAAAACTTGCTGAGTAAGCTTTTGAATGAAAATGAATGATTTTGGAACCAAGTGCCATATCACCAGTCCCTCCCATACACATACAGGAACACAATGTTTTGTTCATAAACCTCATTAGGGCAGAGACAGAAAATGTTTTAATTAAAAATAAATCATTTATTTTCCCAGCTGTGGCTTAATCAGCTGGGCACTAGACTGCTGCGCGGGCGACCCGAGTTTTATTCCCGATCCGGGCTTTTTTTTTCCCTATCCTCCCCCATCTCTCTCTCTCTCTCTCTCTCTCTCTCTCTCTCTCTCTCTCTCTCTCACACACACTTGCTTCCTGTCTCACTCTTCACTGTCCTGTCTAAATAAAGTTGAAAAAGCCCTTGAAAAGAAATCATGTCTTTAGTCACACCCCCTGTCAGCCCTCGTCGTGGCTACTGCCTTTGCTCGACTCCGACCTGTGGTCATTTCCTGATCCTTCCCTGTCTCTCTCCCATTGCTTTCCCTGCCCCTGTCATGAATTTGTTATTGCCAGAATGACAGAGCTGCAATGTGTTGCTGAAGAGTCTGGGCAAGGTTCTAGTAGTGTAGCTCTATGGTAGTAAAGGTTTAAAAAAAATAATAATAAATAGTACATTTCACATGTTGGTACGGTACCCATTATGATGCTGCTATGGTATACATAGCACACTAACAATGCAATGCAACACTCTGTTAACGTGGTGTAAATTTGCTCTCCTATACATCCCATTCTATGCAGGTGGTGCTAGACTGTCGATTGGATGTCTGTTTCACCTACATCTACAAGTATGAACCCTACCTCAAGGACGGTGTGGCTTTTCCTAAAGTCATGGTGGGTCAGAAAATATAGCATTTTCCAACACTGTTTTTGTGCACAATGTCAGTTGACTTTGCAGAAATCATGTCGTCATACAGAAATATCCACACATGTAAATATCATTGCTACCGTTGTTATGAGCTAACCTAACGCCACTGAAATGTGGTCCTTACAGATGCTGGCGTTCCTTTTCTATGCCTTCCCTCTCATGGCTGCATGTGTGTATGGTCTGAACAAACCAGGATGCAGTTGGATGCTGGACTGGACTCTTCTCTTTGCCGGAGCTATGGCTCAGGTAACTAGTTCTAATGAAGTCTGCGCACCCAGCTCTCGTTTCGGGTAACGTCACTATTAAATGAAAAGAAACGGGAGCTTGGTGTGCGGACTTTCTTTTCAATGTCCTGCACCCAAAACTTTTTGAAACAGATGTGCATGTTTTTTTGTTTTTTTTTTAAATTCAGGTAACTACTTCGCCATGCCAGTGTGTGTGTATGTGTCCTGAAATGTCCGTGTGGGAATTATATGTATTTATGTAAGCTACTTTCCCCCCGGGATCAATAAAGTTACTCTACTGAGTCTACTCTATGCCATGCAGAATCATGCCGTTAACTGAAGAGTCAATCATCAGGTGCATGTTTCTCTCCCGATGGCCATTTGCTCATGTCTCTATTCCTCTGCTTCTCCCTCCAGACGCAGTGTTGCCACATTGGGGGCTCCCTGCACTCTCGCACCCCCTTCACCTACCGCGTCCCCTCAGACACCTGGCGAGTGGTGATGGCCCTCAACATTGCGTACACCGCGGTGCCTATTCTGCTTGCCCTGAGGTGTACCTTCGACCCCGCCTACTTCATATCCGAGGGACAAGCTGATGAGGAAGAGGATGTTGTCGTGCCCGAGGGAAAAACTGCCGAGGAAAAGAAAAACCAGTAACCATCACCAGCTTGCAAGACTAGACACGTGGGCAAGCAAACATTGGCTGAAAGAAAATCTGTGAAGAAGTATTCATGAGAGTATGTGGACAAGTGCTTGTGCACATGCATGTGTGTTAATGTGTGGAAGATTTTTTTTTCTTAAGTATTTTTTTGGGGGACTTTTCGCCTTTATTCTTGACAGGATAGTCAGGAAATGAGTGGGGAGAGGAAGACAGGGAGGGATCGGCAAATGACCCTGGCCGGATTTGAACCTTGGTCGCTGGCGTAGTAACCCAGTGTCCTACCGTTAGACCACGGCAGGGCCATGTGTGGAAGATTTTTTTAAATGTGTACCGTACGTGTATGCGGCCCTGCTTTTGTGGGGTTTCTGGCCTCGTGCCCTAACTCCTCTTCCAGCTCCAGATCCATACTGATCCCTTCAGCAGTTAGTTGAGATGTTGGCTTCCTGCTTGACGTTTTACATCAGAACACTAAGTTGACCTCTTCCTAAAGGAAATGTCATGCAACGTGTACTTATGGACCCCGCATCCACCGCTCCTTCACCGGCAGTGATTTATCTCACTCTAAGCTTGACTCATTCAAGCAAAAAGGCAGCAGCTCCTATCTGTTTGGACTCTCACCTCTTCTCCCTCAGCCTTGAGTAATCATCTGGAATCTCTTTTTCTGTGGCACGCACGTCCCACTGTGACAACAAGGTGCCGTTTGCGTCGCTACAGTGGTCCCTGCTCTGAGTCCTGGATCACTCTGTATCAGTGAAGATAACAACGGCAGATAAAGCGAGAGGATATTTCTCAAGAGTGGCTGTTGAGAACAGCACGAGCCCAGACGCAGTTCTCACCTATAGGCTGAAAGAACCATTCCAATGCTGTACTGCGGAGATCACTGGATGGGTTTTGCTTTTCACGTTTCCTTGGGAGTTTTTGTTGTCATTGTCATTTATTGTTCTTTTTTATTTTGAACAATAAAATGTGATTGTGTTTTCATACCAGAGTTTACTGTCAAGTTTGTGTGAATTCATTGCTTATTCAGTACAATCACATATTTTATTCATTTTACGTGCTGCTATGAATTCATTCATGAGCTAATGCAATGTCACAGTTATTGTGCCAATGTGATGGCAATTTCAGTTCACATAATCCCAAAGTGAGAGGGAATCCAGAGTCAGTATGGGTGTCTTTGATCTCCAATGACAGCAGCTGTTATTATATCAATCCTATCAAATGGACAGAGACTCTCCCACCCTCTCTATATACACAGCTCCCCTCTCTTTGCCTTTGCTCAAACAAAACAAGTGAGACGGTAGCTAGGTCAGACAGAGGTTGACATGATTCAAACATATAGTATAACTCCAAATGGCAGGACATTTCATCATAAGTGACGACGCCCATCTAGTTCCCCCTCTCTTTGACACCCATCTAGTTCCCCCTCTATAAATTTCAAACAAATTCCAGTTGCCATGATGGCTGACACAATGGCCTCATGTACATGAGACATTTCATTCAGAATGAACTCACTTGCGTTCTGAATAAAGCTTAATTCCGCTTTGAAAACGGATAACAATTCAGAATTAAATGAAAGATCAAAGTAAACTCGACGGAACTATTCAATTCTGAATGATTAATTCGGAATTAAAAACGTCATGTAAACATAGCCAATCTCATGTTGTATGTGATGGCAGCAGGCTCAGACTTGGCCACTTATATGACTGTATTCCAGCTGCCTATACTTTGGGGCAGTGGAGGGAAGTGGCTCTGCACTTGTTGTAACAGTTTTGAGCTCTGTACCGAGCTGTTTTGTAATGTTGTACTGTACCACAATTACTTTGAAGTTGTTTGATCCTGAAAGCAAGAGAGACCATACTTCATTTGTGACTCCCAAGGGAGAGGCAGCCACACAGGTCAGTGAACTCAATCCCGATCACGTATAGACAACAAGTGCAAAAGGGCAAACATGCACAATGTTTTGGACTCTTAATCTAAACATTCCCACCGCTGCGATCAGGGGCGCTGACAGCTTTGGCTGGGCCCGGGACAAAGACATCTGAAAGGGCCCCAAACCCAATACATACAATGTAATGAGAATCCAATTCTGGGCCCTCTCTCTCCTTGATCCCGGGACAAGTGACCCCTTTGTTCCCCCTTGTCAGCTTCCCTGACTACAATCTCACTCTTGCTGCCAGGACAGGTGCCCTTACATGTATCGTCCTTCAGGTGGCGCTAAGTACCTATACTGTAGATAGAATACAGTATGTATGGGAGCAAGGGGATAACAAGGAGAGAAATATCCTGGTGAATCTCATACTGGAAAATGCCATATTCTTGTCATGTTAACCAATAGACCCAACAGATGTCAGTATGTGTTTTTTGTATATGAATGCGCAGTATTTTTTCTGTGTGTGTTTAACCACGTTTGAAAGTCATCAAGTTCATCTTTTGTGTGTGTGTGTGTGTGTGTGTGTGTGTGTGTGTGTGTGTGTGTGTGTGTGTGTGTGTGTGTGTGTGTGTGTGTGTGTGTGTGTGTGTGTGTGTGTGCACACCTGTGTGTGTGTGTGTGTGTGTGTGTGTGTGTGTGTGTGTGTGTGTGTGTGTGTGTGTGTGTGTGTGTGTGTGTGTGTGTGTGTGTGTGTGTGTGTGCACTGCACACCTGTGTGTGTGTGTGTGTGTGTGTGTGTGTGTGTGTGTGTGTGTGTGTGTGTGTGTGTGTGTGTGTGTGTGTGTGTGTGTGTGTGTGTGTGTGTGTGTGAGTGTGTGTGTGTGTGAGTGTTTGTGTGCGAGGGCGCATGTGTTCGCGCGTGCATGCGTGTGTTTGAGCAAGTGGATCAGAGGGATGAGCTCAGTCCCCCGTTTCTAATGAGAGTGGGTGGTAGCTGTGGGAACGGCGTCTCTGATCTCGACAGCCCCGGGCCACTGGATTTGTGACTTCGCTCATTAGCAGCCGAAAATAAAAAAGGTGGTGGTTGGCGGAAAACAAAGCAGGAGACTGTGGGGAAGCTCCTTTCATCAGCATGGCATTCCACCACGCTCCAACCTTACAGCAGTTTTGGCAAATAGCCATGCGTTACAACCAGCCGTATACGCTTGATGTGTCTAAGAATTCAGGCACGGATATGAAAGGCGGCTGTGAAATCCAACCTTGAGGATGCATTGTAAGTTGAAACAATGCAATTTGCTGTGTAAATCTTTTTTCGTGATGATCATAACCGAACACCCTTCCCAATCTGTCAGAAATGCCAGGGATTGAGATGTGTTGTCTGCAATGGGATTATCCTATGCAGCGTAACTGAAGAATATGTCATGTGGAATAACACTTCATGCCATAGGCTACATGCTGCTGAGCATGTTTTGTTTCAGGTTCATGACAGAGAGAATGTGTCTAAATACAACTCTAGGTCCATTCTGTTCAAATATATCAGGTATGATGTGTAAGTGACCTTTTTCAACTGAGAATGAGGTCAGTATCCAGTGGGCCTGTAAGACAAAGGTCTGAAGCCAAGTGGAGTAGTTTCACTGCTGTTTAAACAGACTCTTCCTTGCAGACATGGGGCCTATACTACAAAGCTGGTTCAATAGAGAAGTCTGGAGTCCTCATTTTCCTAACGAAATAAGTTAAGAGGTAAATCATCTAATCTATTCTAATAGAAGACCCTGGAGTCCTCATTTTCTTAAGAAAAGCACTTGTATTAGATGATTTACCTCTTACCTTATCCTTAACTTATCCTGAACCAGCTTTGTAGTATAGGCCCATGATATCAGACCAGATTGGTTACCAAAGTCAAGTTATCAGTTAATTATTCAGTATGACTGTATTGTAGTTTTCTGTTAGAAAAGGTAGAAAAGCTTTCCTCTCTCTCTGCAGGCATGAAGTAGAATTGTCTGACTTTTACCCTGCCAGAGGTTTCAGTTGCATGCATATTTAGTTTACCCTGCTGTACTACCTCTGGAAATAATAATGCCCACTGACAAAGTAGAGTGAGCTTTGTGAATGACAGACAACAAATGTTTTAATAGTATAAAGCCACCCTAAAGCTCTGGCTCCAATAGGACATTCTAAATGAGAAATGGAGGGGGACAGTAGAGAATAAAGATGAGAATATCTTGGCCACCTAAGATATGATAGACTATGTTTTTATGTGAAAATCATGAATCATATTTACTTACCTTTCCACACACACGCACGCACGCACACATGTACGCACACACAAGCATGCATGTGCGCGTACCGCACACACAGTCACACTCACGCACACGCACACGCACACGCGCACGCACACGCGCATGCGCGCACACACACACACACACATACACATTGCTTCTTGGAGTGTGTGATGCTATGGACAACATTTTTGGGAGCACAAGAAGAGCTTTTTTCCAAAACGCTATATCCACCATTTTTTACTTTTTGCATTTTAATATTGGAATTGACTGATAAGTAGTCCTATCATCTATGTGTGAATTCTTGCCATTCAAATGTTTTGAGAACATGCTTTTTAAACCTCTATAAAATGCATTTTTAATGCAATTCAATGGAATGCCCAATACAGAAATGTCAATTTCCCAACATTCTATAAAATGACTATATCTCATTTTGGAAAAGAGCTCTTCAATCAGGAAAACAATGGGGGAGGTGACTTGAGTAATGATAAATCCAGAACCATCAAGAGCAAAAAGCCTTTCAATTCGCCATCAGTTCTTCGCCCTAGGTTGTCACGGTAAGGAACAAATAGGTGTGCAACTACAAAGACTATTCAAGGAGGCAGAGAATGACAGAGCAAGAAAAAGTGGGGAAAAAAACAAGGCAGGAATTTAGTAAGTACAGTAAGACAGTGAATAAGTATTGGGGCATCTGAAGTAGATAAGTGCTACTGTGGAACACAGCTCAATGCAAAGGAGAATGTAGATAATTCCTATCAGTTGAAAACAGCTCCAAGGGGTATGGAAATGCATCTAAATCATATACTCTCAACATTGAAAAATTCCCTCTTGTAATCTGTGTCAGTGATCTGTGCACAGGGTGTGTATTCATCCACCAAAGGGAGAGAGAGGTCGGCAGGCTGTCCGGAAACATCATCTATCTTATCTTGTGTGTGTGTGTGTGTGTGTGTGTGTGTGTGTGTGTGTGTGTGTGTGTGCGTGCGTGCGTGCGTGCGTGCGTGCGTGCGTGCGTGCGTGCGTGCGTGCGTGCGTGTGTGTGCATAGCTGCAGGCTTACTACCCCTTGTTGTGCCTTATGCAGGGACGACCTTACATGGTACACTCCTTCAAATTCATTGCATTCATGCAATAATGTCATATCCCACGATAGGCCAGTACATGATGTCACACTGGTTGTTTGTAGTAGTTTTCAACTATTTCACAACCAAATAGTTGGCATTTCACATAACATCTTGCACGGACCAATCTTGTTTTTCAGTTACACAATACGTAACTGTTAATTCTCAAATAGAAAATGGTACGACTAAACTGTTGTGTGATGAAACAAATACGATAAATCATTCTTTTTAAACATAATGAATCAAGCATTGATGAGGTAAATATCTTATAAAATCTCATTACTCAGAGACAGTACTGATCCAATCAGCTTTATTGTTTGTTTTTTCCCCCCGCTTAATAAAGAATGTAACACAGCAACAAGAAGAATAGAGAATAGGAAAAATACCAAAAAAGATGAAAACCCCCAGAGACTACATTCATCGCTCTCCTCCGTCCCACAAAGCAGAGCTCTCTTCAGCACTAGAGGAGAGCTTGTTGTGGTGTGGAGAAGACAGAGTAGAATAACAAACATTATAAAGGAACAAAGGCATCACAGATGAAGCATTATTCTTCCTATACACTGCCACCAGTCAAAGTCACCAGATCAGCTGTGTCTCTTCCTGTGTAGCACCCACTATAGGCTCATTTCCACTGCCGGTTTTCTGGTAGGCTGTGTCATGCCCAATCCAAAAGCAAAAAGTGGCGGCCGACTTGCGTTGTGTCGAGCTGTAGGCCTACCAGAAAACCGGTAGTGGAAAAGAGCTTGACACTGTGGTGCCTGGCGATGGTGTGTATTCTGTGAGTATCTGTGTAGAATATTACTTTGTATGTGAGTATGGTTAGGTGGTCTGTACCAGTGGAGAATGGGAATTTTTATTGTTTCTGTTAGATGTGGCGTTGGTCAAGGAGGCAAGGTGGCAGAGAACTAAATGAACACAATCTAGGGTACCTAATCGTGAATACAACCATAACAAAGAACAGCAAATATCACAGTATTTACAGAGAAGAAATTCACTCCTGGTTAATGTTGTTCTTTATCCCAAGCCTATACAGTAGAATAACTGAATTAAACTAACAGAATAAAAACAAAGATGCAAATCGCAAGAAGTTAAAAAGAGGATGGATTTGTCACAAGTAGTTTTATCAGATCATCACCTTTAGACTAGACAGAAAAGTCTGACATTTAGAACAGGACATGTGAAAAAGCTGATCAATGAGCTGAAGATTTGCACCTTAGGTGTGTGTGTGTGTGTGTGTGTGTGTGTGTGTGTGTGTGTGTGTGTGTGTGTGTGTGTGTGTGTGTGTGTGTGTGTGTGTGTGTGTGTGTGTGTGTGTGTGTGTGTGTGTGTATGTGTGTGTGTGTGTGTGTGTATGTGTGTGTATGCGTGTGTGTATGCGCGCGCGCGCGTGTGTGCGTTGTGTGTGTGCGTGTGTGCGCCAACACACATATGTCAGGGACTGCATGGAATTATTATTTTCACATAAAGTCAAAAAGTGAGTGCTCAACAACCGTACCAAAAACCAAACAAGTACCTGCTGATAAAGTTCAACAGAGACCATTATATCATTATCTCATACACATGACACACATCTTCTGAGCCCTCTACAAAAACATAGTCAGCAGGTCAGGAATTCAAAGCATACTGCCGATTTAACAGTGTTTCAAAACACAATTTCTCAATGTTTGGTCAATTCATTGTATCCTCTAGAAAAAAAAACGTTGACTTACTTGAAGTAAACTTGACTTACTTTCTTTGAGTGATGACATACTAAATGTGGACTGTGGCTCTGTCTTAACTAATACAACAAAGACACTCACAGCCAACAATAATTCAGTGCTTCAGGGATCCTTTTGCCGTCCAATTGAAAAAAAAAAAATGAACCAGTCGTGTCATTACCAAGCTTGCAAAATCTGCCGTAATAACCAAGAGGGCAAGTTATTTCATGCCTTTTGGAGATGTTGAGTCCCTTTGGAGAGAGGAGTTAAATTATGTCATTGTATCACACTACAGAGGACATTTATCTATAATGGAAACAAAATGTTATGATGCCACTAAAATAGAGTACAGAGCTTCATCCGCAGGCAGCCAGTGGCAATGCCGTTTAGTAGACGGGGCATGATGTTACCACTAGGATCTTGCCTGAGGGGTTTCCACAGGAACTGAACTACGATGGGCGTTCACAAACATGAGAGGCCTATACAACAAAGCTGGTTCAGGAGTAAACCAGGTTAAGTGAAGAGGTAAATCATCTAATACGTAGAAGAGCCTGGAGTCCTCATTTTCTTAAGAACTGAACTCAACTTAACCTGGTTTAATTCTGAACCAGCTTTGCAGTATAGGCCCGAGGTGTGCAGTACAGGTGTTAAGTTGCTTATTGGCGTCTTGAGTAAAAATTAGTTATGTTAATACGCTCAAAACTCCAGGTACATTCAAACGAATGGGAAGTAGAAGACACCCCATGGGGCAGGACAGAGAGAGGGAAGGAGGGAAAATGAGTCAAAGACTGAATGGGGGAGAGGTAAAGACTAGGAGTAACAAAACAGGTTGTCAAACATAGGAAACCGCCTGCCATATCAGGCCATATGCTTTCTTTTTCTCCATATCATGTCCCCCTCGGCCATCAAGCCGGGTACCAAGGTACCCGGTGAGCAGGAAGTGGTGTCACATTGCTGGCGCCGGTGTTTGGTTCAGTAGCGAGCGTGGCCCTCGTCACGACCTCGGTGGCCTCCGCCCCCGTGCCGGCGGTGTCTGCGGTGCTCGTGGTGTGATCTGTGGTGCTGGCGGCGGTAGCGGTGGGACCGGCGTGCTGTCAATAGAGAAAGACATGCCAAAATCACCATGTATATAGCGTCCAATTCATGCCTGATCCCCTAAATTGTTGTTGTTTCATGTACCAAATTTCGAACAAAACTGTGTAGCCCCTTAATGCGTGCCGTACCTCCTGTGGCACGCTGTAATAGACATTACATGTAACAGCTAATTTATTAATGCCGTGTCTTACGGGGTTAATCTTTTTGTTTATTATTAAGAACAAGGAGACGGTTAAAAGAGTCATGTCTCTTACACTTTGTGCAGATGATTTTAGGTCTCTCCCAGGACCCATTAGCGCGACACCGAATGGTGGGAATGTGTCTCTGGAAGAAGCCCTCCACACACTGGTAGCGCACCGTGGCATGGATGTCATAGTGGGACCGTCGCCGGCCCACCAGATGAGCATTTTCAACAGTCGGTGGAGTCCCGCAAAGCACTGCACATTTCAGACAAAAAAGTTACATTTAGACAATCACGCCGCAATATTTCAAACATCCTGTTAGAAGTTAAGACTGAAGTGCCATGTGTCACTACTAGTGGTTGGTCTGACAGGCAAAAGAACGAAATTCATTCTAATCATGTTTCAGAATTCAGCGAAACCTGATGGAAATCAAATGTTTAGAAAAAATGGACAGGCATGGGGGAAAAATAAGGAATTAAATACTGTAACTGAACTGTCATTACTCACGTAGCCTTATTGTAAAGTGTTACCACTGAACTTAAGCCTAAATGTGACTTTCACGGATTCAAGCAAATACATACAGTATACTAAATGTCACAAAATGTCTAAATACCATATCCCTATACCTTCCACAATTAAGATGGTCTTGATGTAAACATTTACTGATGGCTATACTACAAATGCAGCCATGTGCTGGCCGTTTAAGCAGAGCATATGCACGTACTGCCCTGATAATAAATACAAATAAAAAAAAATAGCCATAATAAAAATCCCTAACGAGAATATGCCTTGAATCTAAAGGTGGCTTCCAAAAGACGTCCCTAAGGATCCACATTTCATGCCTAGTCATCTTGATCATTATCCCGCTTGAACGTGGTGTATTAGTAGATCTGCTGCACTTGTGTTACATAGACGTCCGCCTGTCTGACAGGTGTACACAGCAGGAGGCCGCTTCAGCTCTCGTTGCCCCCTGAAGAGAGGTGTCCTGAGAGGTGTCCGGAAGGTGCCCTGACTCCCTGCACGTGGAGAGGCACCCTGCAGAGAGGCACATTAAGGCCCATACGCTCCATGTGTGTAAGCGAGCCGAAGACAGAGAGACGGGCCAAGGACCTACAGGCTCCCCTCCAGCAGAGGCCCCAGGAGGCCCAGAGTCTTTACTTTGCACTGCTGACATTTCCGTAAAGGCCCCTCTTCCAACTTCTAATTTACATTACACATTTACATTCTGCTCTTTGTAGGCCTACACACCATCTCTCCCTCCCTCTCTCTCTCTCTCTCCAACTTCTAATTTACATTACACATTTACATTCTGCCTTTTGCTCTCTCTCTCTCAGTCTCTCTCTCTCTCTAACTCTCTCTCTGTCTCTATCTCTCTCTCCCTCTCTCTCTCTCTCTCTCTCTCTCTCTCTCTCTCTGAATATTCATGTCTGTATATATCCAGGAAGATACTAGCTGCTGTTCCATAAATACAGGGGAGCCAACATTGACTTGACTGATTAATTCAAAAGGACAAAACCTCCCACTAGGTTGAGCAAAGTAAGGAAAACGTGGGAATTGAAGAAAAAAACAGAGCTCTGTAATTTGGAGTCAAGACCCATGACAGGGTTTGTGGGTGGGCGAGGGTGTCAAATGCTGCCCATCAATGTCTGACATGGGTAGCGGCAGACATCTGTGGATGGCTCAAAGAAGGTGAAATGACATGCAGACATTAGGTCTTCAGAGAAAGACAGTGAGAGTTTAATTTAACACCCAAAGCAATGCCAATTGGAATGTGCCACAGAGGAGACATCTCCCTGACAAAAGAGCAGCATTCCAGAGGATCTGTGTACATAGAGGTGGTTCTCCTCAAACCAGCCCCTACACTGCATGCTCAAATGCTCCATTGGCAACCTCTGGTTCCCATGTATTGACATCAAAGTTGTACTGTATACCTTAGCCATTCCCTTTGTACTGCTGCCGGCGAGTGTGTCTTAATTACGAGCCGTAGAATAGTGGACCTTATGTCGTGCAGGAAGTGCCTTGTAATGAACACAGCGGCTTTTGATGCCTGGCGACATTGAAACCCCAGAGATGGTAAGGCCCTTTCCCTGCTCTGCCTCTTCCCTCGCATGTGGGCTCCTTTGTAGTTTGCGTGGGGAAACCATAATGACAAGACTGGGCTTTGTACTCAGTTACAGGATTCTAGTCCTGACCTCTGTCTAAAGTCTCTGCTCTCAGAGCATGCTATATTTAAATAAATGGCATTATTATACCAGTGTGTTTATGTTTATTTTGCATATATTTTCCTTGTATGACACGAGACATCAATGTTTTTTTATTACATTGCTACCCATCTAGTTATGGCGTTTTGTCATCTTTTGTACTATCTGCATTGATTTCTGTCAGCAGAAGGGGAGCCAACATGAAATCAGCATCTCCACACAGATGATCGAGCACAATAGGGGAAAGTGATGCGGCTGGAGATCAATATCCACTTAGGTTACAGAACACAGAGCTGTATTTACAAATGAACTGCGGTGGTGCCAGCATGAGCAAGAGGGTGTGCACAGTCAGGCTATGACTACTTGGGGCTAGGGGTGTGAATGATAATCGATATGTATCGATCTTGCGGCCAACGATCGCATCGTATCGTATCGTATCGTATCGTGGGGCATCCATAAGTATCGAAAATAATCGAATCGCTGGCCCCTACCCAATGCCCCAGCTCCATAACATAATAGAAGTGGAAAAGTAATTGTAATAAAATCGAATCGTATATTGTGGGACATTCTTAAGTATTGAAAATAATCGAATCGCTGCTTTAAAGGACCAGTTCAGTCAATTTCAAAAGGCTGAAGAAGAAGGGACAAAAAACCTCAGGTACTGACAACTGCATGTTGAAATTGACCGAACTGGTCCTTTAAGAAATTGATATGAAATCGTATCGTCATGGAGGCTGTGATTTCCACCCCTACTTGGAGCACACTGGTAGACAGAGGCTGACACTCGGCAGCAGGGAATAGATGCTTCTGTTGAACAGGCACCTAAGGCTATTTTAAAATGGCATCATACTAAAATATGGAGTGGATCCGAGGGAAAACAGTAATTGGCCTTGGTGGATCCATCAACCGTTGTTTTCAGACCTCCTTTATCAACGAAGGAACAGCAGACAAGATATCACAAAGCCACTAAACACCAACACCTGCACCTCAGTGAGAGATATTGCAGTAATACCATGGGCAAAGCAGAGCTCATGGTCACATCATTTTTCCAACCGGTATGTGTTTGTCATTAGAACAAACTTGGTTAAAGAAATACTGTTAGAGGTTGTTTTTGACACATCACAGCTTTCACAAGTGATGAGTATATGAAAGCACATAAAATGGAAATACCTTAGCCTCTGAGATTGTATTATACTGTAGCCTTTTAGCCTCTGAGAACACTCCTTGTATTTGCACTCCCAACCAATGTGATAATAGAAAAGGGCCCTATCTCAGAATATTAGGTAATGTTCCCACACCACCATCCACCATTATGCCTTAATGTATGTTATTTTAAAATGCACAATGATCCAATCTACCTCATTCACAGTTAAAGATCATTATAAAGTTAGAGCCTATATAAATCCATACATGGTTATAACTATTAAATGCCTTTGTATGACCTGGCACACTTTGAGGATAGGGTTACGCAGGGCCATGGAGATTCTACTCACCTGTGCCTTTCTTGCAGATGTAGGGCAGGTTATAGTTGCATGGAACATCATTCCATTTCCCGTCCTCTCGACCAATCATCACCACACAGTCCTCGCCACCAGCAAAGAAGTTGTCTGGTTGATTCTCTTGCCAGTTCTCGAAAATCTGTCATGGCAACAAAGCGACATGGACCAGAATCAGCTTTGTCCGTATCAAAATGGCAGCACGCATTCTCATGAAGACATTCAACAAGTGCCTTTGTTTTTCACTGCTCTCTTCATTCATCTCTTTGATGATGTAAAATCATGTAAGAGATAAATGATGATACTTTGTAAATATCGAGAAAGATTCATCAGTCAAAGAGACATTTATATGGTCTATGTGAAACACACCCAAAGTGACTTCATCACAGTAACGTCTCTTACAGATGTCTTTACAGCTATCACAAGAGGTATCATGAGCAAAGCGGGCATTGGACAGCAGCTGACCACCTTCATTGTGCCTCTAAATGCTGTATAATACCATCCATTGTAGAACCAATTCAGTTCAAATCTTCCACCTCAAACCCAGAGATGACTATGACTATAGGCCAATGGGTTCAGCCTTCCACTGTCTGCACATATGACCTATCAAGACGGATCACATTTTCAGTGGGCAGTGATTTTTGATGGGTTAGTACACTTCAATTACTGACCTTAAGCTCATTGATATGGAAAAAAGTAACCACAATCCCCTACCGCAAATAGGCACTTTTGCAGCTGATTGACTTTCAATAAGCCTGTGTTTGAGATGCAGGGGGTGAAAGAGAGTATGTGTGCAGGTAATTACTATGGGATGTTAAGATCCCGTAACAACAGGGGTGGGGAACCTATGTCTCCAGGGCCATTTAGGCCATTGAGGCCCTTGAGGCCGTCTTAGCCGGCCCCTGAAATCATTTTAATGTTATGCCGTTTCACATGAAATATGACATGTTTTGTAAAGAAATCTTAGAAATTACATTTGCAATAAGTGATATTGTTAGGGGACCTAAAAAGCGGGGGGAAATCCTGGTTTGTGTTCATAGTATGGCCATGTATTCAGAATGCCCAGCGAAAGAACACCAAAAGTCGCCTTGAGATGCACCCCGATCGGGAAAAGAAAGGGGGGAAGAACAAAGGATACCTGGCGAAGGACCGTGATGACAGAGCTAAAGGGGATGGGGCTGTCCTGGGATGAAGCACAGGCCAAAGCACGAGACAGGGTTCAGTGGCAGTGTATGATTGCGGCCTTACAGTATGTCCCACCAGGGACGAAGAGGATAAGTACGTTCTAGTACGGCCCTTGGAGGGGTTAATACAATTTGAAGTGACCCTCGAATGAAAAGGGTTCCCAACCCCTGTGTTACAATGTGGGGCGCCATATCGAATGAAAAGGGATCCCGAGCCCTGTGTTACAATGTGGGGCGCCATATCGAATGAAAAGGGTTCCCGACCCCTGTGTTACAGTGGGTGCCATATGTAGATGCAGCGGGAGGTGGTTGGAGGCCTTGCAGTCTCACCAGGTCGTTGTTGTCCGTCCACTGGAAGTCCTCCTCCACAGTCCGGTCATTGAGCCCAATCCAAGTGTTCTCTCGACTCAGACCTGAGAACACACACACAAACACACAAACAAACACACACACACGCACACAAACACACACGCACACGCACACGCACACGCACACGCACACGCACACGCACACACACACACACACACACACACACACACACACACACACACACACACACACACACAAAAGTACAATAGCAATTATTATCATTACATCATCCTCAAGCATCAAATAAATACATAATGCTTCAGCATACTCTTGAGTACCACCACTCTCTCTCTCACACATACACACGTGCCCTCTCTCTCACACACACACACAATACTCTCTCACACACCCACATATCCTACTCTCTAAGAGTTAAATTAACACATACATATTTCACTGTGCAGTTCTTACTTGTATCATTATCGTTATTACACAAGTGTTCAGACTAGATTGTCATTTTGTTGTAGATTTTGAACAGCCAAAGTCCTCAAATAACTCCTCCCATTTTTAAACTACCATTTAAGTTCTCAGAAGAGGCATTATTTTTTCCTGCAGGAGGTTGTCCTAATGCTTTATCAGGTGTTTGCATCAATATGGTGAAATGGCTTTGGCTATTTGTGGAGCAGCCCCTGCACTACTATTGCCCACATGACACTGATGAAATGTTTGACGTGAACAATGATGGACACTAGCAATTAGTGCACTGAGAGGCACTTTGCTTTCCCAGAGCCCTAAATATCCTCTAACGGGTGCGGTGTCGGGGAAAAATTGGATGGCTCTGAAGTAACTCGTGATTACACGCAATTAGGCTGGGTGTCAGGAGACAGCCTCTTCAGACGTACACCTGAGGCCAATTTCACTGTGTTGTTTGCCACAGGCTTATAACCTTCTAATTTCTACCATCAGATAGCATTCAACCTGAATGGCTTCCTCAGACCTCAATGATGCAGGTTGAAGATGAATTATACCACTCTCTGAGCCTGTGCTGTGTTGATTACATTTCATACAATGGCTAATGACTGAGCGTGTTTGTCTAAATTAGTGTTTCTCAACGGGGGCGCTAAAGCCCCCAAGGGGGCATTGGGGAGCCCTAGGGAGGCGTTGAGATGGATACAACGAGTGGGTTACCATTGGGGGGCATAAGTCTATTTTATTTTTCAATACTAAGGGGGGCATTGGCAGGCTTATAATGAGGTCAAGGGGGCGTTGGGTGACTTATGATGAGGTCAAGGGGATATTTGTTCAAAAAAGGTTGAGAACCACTGGTCTAATCAATGGTATAAATCACTGCGTGTAATCATTATTGGCAATAGCTCTGTGCCACCCCCAACTCCCTTCCAACAACCCCACACTTTTCAATATTTAAATGCACAAGAAGGCCATTTGAAAAGCAAAATATGTATGGCACTTTTTACTTTCTATGTAGCCAATGACATATTGGTGTGGCTGAGTTGATTATGTCTTGTGGAATGTGAATGGTTGGAAATCTACAGACCGTTGACAAAGTCGTGCTCCAGGGAAGACGTCACACTTGCCAGGTGACCACTGTGCTCACGACAGTCCTTCTCTGCATCCTCCCATGTGTGTCGCCGTGGAAACAGACGGTAACAATGGCCATGGAACTTCTTCCAATCGTGCTCACATCCCTCAGTGTCTATGGACGCAATTAGACAAAAAGGAAGACACACACACAGAGAGACACAAACCAAGGGAGAAATAGATGAAGGGTGAAGGCAAAGAATAAAAACACTTTGAAGCAGAAAGGGGGGAATTAAGTACTCCCAATGAAAAGTAGGAAAATCAATTCAGGGCAATTCTTCCTGCAAAACATATTTCTCAAAAGACTGTCACAAAGCTGCTTATTATAAAAATGGAGCTGTGAGGGCAAAAGGGCATTATATTGCTGTTGAAACATTACAAGCTGAGAATGAAGAACAACATAACATAAAGTGGAAAAATATGAAGTGCAGAAACTAATGCCTTAAGGCCGGGGCATCAATCGAGGATGCGCTTGGCTGCCAAGATGCTGACATAAAGGCACCACGCAGAGTCCTTGGTGGGTTAGAGTTGAGTCAAAACTGCTTAATGAGAAAAACATCAGTCAATAGAGTGCCCAGGACCTTAATACCACGCGCTCATATTAATGAGCAGACCATTCACCATGCATTGTGTTGAAACACTCTCACAAGATGCATTGCAAGAGAAAGATGGGGTGACTCAACAGTATTGGCTCACAATGCTATTTTTTTGCTGAACAAAACGGCTTCCAAAACAAAAAAAAGCCTCTTTCTCTATAGCTTGTGCTGCTTGGCTGCACCCTCTGTCAGTGCTCATGGAGCAGAGTAGCGACTGGGGGCTGCACTGGCTGGCAGAGATTGGGAGGAGAGCTGGAGAGGCATGTTGGAGTGAAGGACTGCAGGGATGTGTCATGGAATGAAAAGTTGGAAATGATTCAGGGGGATACAGAAGAAACTAGAAATGCACTTGGAGAGTGCAGACCTCGACCATGGAAGCTGTTTGATAGCTTTTTTTTCAAGTCTTTCTTCCTTCTTTTTGTGGAGTTAGAAACTGTAATGTCAAAATTCGCCCTATCCCGCCATGGTGAAGAATCTTTTTGAAACTTCCTGGATCCAGATCGTGATCCGGATCACCACCAAAATGTAATCACTTGTTCCTTTTGTCATTTCCAACAAATCTACAAAGTTTGATCAAAATAACTCATAACTTTGAGTTATCCTGCTGACAAACAGACAGACAGACAAACCAACGCAGACTAAAACATAACCTCCTTGGCGGAGGTAACTAAGCAGGTAGTGTCTCATTCTGCAGCTTTTCCTCGTCAGCTTGTGATTGTGTAGAGTTGCTGGAAGCTGCTTGGAAGCTGCTGCTAGGTTAACACACGAACAGAGGCACGAGCGGGCAGGGGAGAGACTGAGATCAAAAAGGTGTGATTAGTGCTTGTGAACGACAGTGTGGTCTCTGTGTGGGACAGAGAGCAGACAAATTGGGAGAAAGCTGTAGAGATAAAGGGAGATTGAACCATAGTGAAATCTATCTATCTATCTATCTATCTATCTATCTATCTATCTATCTATCTATCTATCTATCTATCTATCTATCTATCTATCTATCTATCTATCTGTCTATCTGTCTGTCTGTCTGTCTGTCTGTCTGTCTGTCTGTCTGTCTGTCTGCCTGCCTGCCTGCCTGCCTGCCTGTCTGTCTGTCTGTCTGTCTGTCTGTCTGTCTGTCTGTCTGTCTGTCTGTCGATCTATCTGTCTATCTACTGTATCTATCTGCATCGGTATGTCACTTTAAAATGGACATGCCAAATCTACGCAGTGCAGCTTCAGAAAAGCATATCACACCAGCGAAAATGTCAGCGTGGAAATTGAAATGACTGCCAAGCCCCATACTAGCACAAGCTCACTGGCCCCGAGACTCTCTGAGTCATATTTCTAATATTATATCATATTTGAAATGACAGGATTACTTACAAACACAAAAAAAGGATATCAAGATGCAGACTTCATAACACAAAACTTCACTGTTACAGTTTTTCAAAACCAATTGAGAAATACTGTAATAGTGAAAACTGAGATGGTCTGGCCAAGGGTAATTCATTACAGTTTTTCTCGATTGGTTTGGCTAATTTCTTGAAACTGAGATGACATTCCTATCACTACCATTGGGTCATTTGGTCAAACATTCTTACACTTCTCTACAACAGTTCAGATAACTAGCAAAATGTCATATACCTCCCAAAACAGCTCATTCTTGCATCAGCACTAATCCTACTCCCACAGAAATAGTCAGTACCATAAAAATGGCATAGATCCTTCTCAATTGCTTTGGCTCATTTGCATTAATGTAGTCCTTCTGTCAAAATAAACTGGATGATTCAGCATAACTACATGGATCCTCATCACTTGCTCATATCACTCCAAAAACAATTTACCCATGAGTCAAAACTAAATTCCTTCCCCACATATATCATCAGTACCCCCAAAATACATTATCCCTTTGCCATTGTGTAAGCACTGCAAGTCAAAATGGTTAGATGTTTTGTCTACATTCAGCTAATAGATTTTGACTATGTATAAAAATGAAAAAGTGAGTGAAACCATTGAAGTTTGACACACAGACAATTTACAAAGGACATTCATCAGTAACTTTCTTTACCGTAAATTCACATACAGAAAGTGATGCCCATTACAGGTTTCTCATTGGTTTTGCTCATTTCTCAAAATAGAGATAACATTCTCAAAATAACATGGACAAATCCCAAAGCAACTAGCAAATGTTCAAAACAGAACATTGTTTGAAAAAAATGACAAGAAATTAGCCAAATAACAGAGGAAATTGTAGTATACATGGTTGTAAAATTATTTTCTACAAACTAGTAAAGTTACAATATCATCTGGTCTGTTGAACACTGTCATACATTTACTGTTTAATGCAATTCTTAAAATATTATGTCCTTGACTGTTTTGACAATTGTGTAGACTACTTTGCATATGATGACTTACACAATGAAATCATGCTGACATGTTTTGGAGAGGGCAACCATTACACTGAGAATTGTCTAATTCGTTTAGATAAGCAAAATAAAATTATTTGGAAAATGTGCTAAATGCATGCTCAATGTCAACTGTAGGGTACTTGTACATAGCCATCTGCAGAGATGTACTAAACATTTGAGACATGTACAAATAATTTGATATTTGATGAAAGCAATGAGAAATGCCATTCTGTTTTGGGAAATTGCAAGTTGGTTTGGGTATTTGTTCGTGTTGTTTTGAGAATGTCATCTCAGTTTCGAGAAATTAGCCAAACCAATCAAGAAAAACTGTAAAATAATATCACAGCCCGCCATCTCTTACCCTAGATCTCACCGCTGCTGGCCCAGACCCAAACAGGTCTGCGCAGTCCATGTCACGCCCATCCAATCAGTATTCCCTATTCAGTGGGCTCCCCTCTGGCATGCTCATCCTGCATGCTCATTCGCTGCAATGGCCAAGCGCAGTCAATGCATCATCATTAGCACTGCCAGCGAGCACTGGGACACCAAGTACACAAGGCTGGGTGTGTGGGGAATAAAGAGGTGTGCAGAGAGGGATATGGGTTTCCTTGAGCGTCCAAAGGCTTGGAGGGGGATGAGAATATGGGAGGCAACTACTAGAGGGAGCTAGTGAGATAGTCTTCAGAGCAAAGGGGGAGAGCAGACAGGGTTCTAACATAGATAATATTCTTCCTGTCTTCTCTCTGGTTCTTAAGTCAACACAACCACGTCTCTGATTCTAACGTCAACACCTTAACTTTGACATTGATATCCTTAGTTGGTTGTGCCCCTTGCCGAATGTACAGTAGGTACTATCTATTCTGGATTATAATATAATGCGCATAAAAATGTCCCAAAAAGTGTCACCATCACGAATAGACTTGCTGCTGCATTCATCTGCAGGTCTACTACTGCATGCGAGAGCTTGGCTCCATCTGATTACTGTAGGGAATGGCGGAGGGCTGGTAGAAGTCATCCATTTTCATGAGGGAGAGCTGTGCTGCGGCGTGACCAATACGGCTTACCTCTCTCACAGGTCTCTCCACTGTAGCTGGGCAAGCACATGCAGGTGAAGGAGTCCACCTTGTCAATGCAGGTGCCTCCGTTCTGACATGGGGTTGATTGGCAGTCGTCCACATCTGTAAAAAAGGCGCAACAGACAAGGTGAGAGCAGCACCAGTTGGAAATGCAGGGAAGTATGTACAGTGTGTTGTTTCATACACTCCACAGTCTACAGCCTGTACAGCATGCACACACACACACGCACACGTACACGCACACATACACGCACAGACACAGACACAGACACAGACACAGACACAGACAGAGACACACACTCACATGCACACGCACACGCACACGCACGTGCACACGCACGCACACACACACACACGCTTCTCCATCCTCCATCAAAAAAACAATTAGAAAAAAGAGTTTGCAAAAGCTCCATGCTCATGAGTGATGTGAATGGCTGACTGGCTGCAGTGTTGGAATGTGTGAAGGACATCAGCTTTAGCTAAGCCGCTATGGCCAAATGAATGCAGGGCTTCAGCTTGCCAAGGAGCATTTACATTCGGGGCAGCATCCTGGGTAGATGCCAATTACCCCACTACACACACACACACATGCACACACGTCGCACACACACACTTGTACACACGTCGCACGCACACACACGTCGTACACACATACACATTTACACACGTACACACAAACACATGCGTACACACACGCACGCACGCACGCACGCACGCACGCACGCACGCACACACACACACACACACACGCACACACACACACACACACACACACACACACACACACACACACACACACACACACACACACACACACACACACACACACAAGGAAAGAGAGCAGAGTACCAAAGCTAATCAATGAGAAAACTACTCTAGGAAATCATTCGACTGCATATATCAATCAATCTGAGAAGTTATCCACTTACTCTGGCTGCCAGACAGGCAGATCCACACACCACAGATAAGGGAGAAAGCCGCCCATTAAACAACTACCCAGCTCATGCACTGACTAATTACTGTAAACGGCAGGGGCAAAGATAAAGGAGCCAATGGATGACGATAGAAATGAATCAATCTTTCACTGATGATCTATCTAGAGATGGCCCATTTCCATTTCTGCAAATCAACCTCAGGCATCGACAAAGCAAGCAAGAAAAAGGCAGTCAAGAGAAGTGAGTGGAATCAGGTGAAATCAGAAAAAGCACCCTATGTGTATGTTATGAAATGTAACTAGCTATGTATACAAACTATAGTATGTAGGCCTACCTATTACTCTATGTTTGAGGTAAGTATAATAAGTATATAAGTATAATAAGTAAGAGGTAAGTATAATACTGTGTTCTATTTGCTAAAACCTGTTTATTATAAATTAAACTGTTTTTGCAGAACTTTTCACACCAATACAACAACTTCACACCAAATAAGCAGAACTATGTAGATACATTGACAAACCCAACAGGGTTTCCTTAACTCTGCGCAGAGTTGTAAAATGAACTCTGTTTGTACCAAATCCTTAAAGGAGAAGTCCAGTTTTTGTAACATTAAGGCCATTTTCTGGGTGGTCTGCAATGTTTTAGAGTCCCCCTCACTGTTTATTTCATGTTTGCTGCAGTCTCTGTTATTTGGCTGATTTGGATTTGATCTCAACCAGCTTTAGAATGGCCGTCTATGAGCACCTGCAACTCTGTTCTTAAAATCACCTTAAACATTTGTTTTCGAAAGTCTACAGCTCACAAAGTGGTTAGGGGTGTTCACTAGCAGTCCCTAACAAGTTTCAAGGCGAAATATGGCTTCTGTCATTTTTTATTTGCCATTTTGTGAAAGAAAGTGAAAGTGAAACTTAATTTACAAATTGCTACATAAAACACACATAAAACACGACAGATGCCATATTTCGCTACAAAAATTCTTAAGGAACACCAGTGAATACTGCTGAACACTTGGTGAGTTGCATATTCTTGAAAACAAATGTTAAAGGTGATTTTAAGAACAGAGTTGCAGGTGCCCATAGACGGCCATTCTAAAGCTGGTTGAGATCAAATCCAAATCAGCCAAATAACAGAGACTGCAGCAAACATGAAATAAACGGCGAGGGGGACTCTAAAACATTGCAGACCACTCAGAAAATGGCCTTAATGTTCAAAAAACTGGACTTCTCCTTTAACACATCCCTCACATTACCAGCACACACTGCAGCAGCTAGACACAGACACTAAAAATGAAAAACAAACTTTGCTTCTTGGTTTCTCTATTCAAACTGTGCGCCATCATTGCAAGGTTATAGAAGTCTAGGAGTGTGTTCATCATTTGGAAATTGTGTGTAAAGCAGTGAGTTGTGTTCATTGTTACGCAAAATGAATGTTGTGCAATGGATTGTTTTTGTTACATTTTGCTAAGTGTGTGTTATAAATTGTAAACTGAGTGCCATGTTGTGCTATTGTTTTGGCTAATTTGGTTATTGGGTTGTGCATCTGTGTGAACAGTTCCTCAAAAGCAGCCAAAGTGACAAAAAATGTATGTTAGCAGACAGAAAAAACTGTAAAATATAAATGTTTCAACTCCATCCCAATGCCTTAATGTCTTATTTCTCTTCCATCTGTCCTTCCTTATGAATGTTATGGCATCAATACACCACTAGATGCTTCATTCCTCTGAAAACAGTTTATAGCATAAGGTGCTTGTTTTCCACCTAAGCATGTAATCCACCAAACCTAAATCAGTTCATTAGAATGCCTAGCATTTAGTCTTTATGTATCCATTCACCAAGTAAAATATGTCCATGCTCTCCCTGCCCCACAGAGTAATTCATTACAAACTGATTTCAACACATAACTTATTCTATATACTCAGAAGTGCCCGTGGGAGCAGAGACGGTCACAGACGACTGCATTGGACAAGCATCTCCCTTTTTAAATACGACACGTCCGGCTCCTGAGGACACTGTAATTATTCTGGCTTCTCTCCCTGCCAAGGCGGCAAATAGCCAAAATCCATTAAACATCCAGCTGGCGTGCAGAGACCCTGCCAGTCAGCCCACATGCACCATCCTCTGCCCGTGCGAAAAATTCCTTTGAGGTCCCGACTGCATGGTGTGAGACAGGATGGTACGACAGGAATGGGGGGGGCTGACGGATGAAGAGGTAGTGAGAGATGGAGAGAGCTGTGTTTGAGTGTGTGCACTGCGGTTGTGTACAGGATAGAGAGAGAAAAATGATGAAATTCCAATAATTGAACATACAGTATACTTCTTGCTGTGAAGATAAATCCATCCATGTTTAAGAGGAGACTTCCTGCCCTGCTTTGTGTCAAAAAAGCACTCAAGACAAGTTCAAATGTGCTCTACAGGTGTCAAGCTGGCAACCGATGGCTCCCCCTGGGCTTTCAAGTACAGATGGACCGGATCAGCAACCATAACAGCAGCCAGAAAATGTCACCAAGGCTCTAAGAACAAACTCTTTGGAACATATTCAAGCCACGTTAACAGAACAACTAGAGGAACACAGTAGATTTTCTGACAAATTAAACTATGAAACGTAATGTGTCTGAGCTGGTGATGATTCAGGGTTCCACTGGAATGCTCTTGTATCCCCATCATACTAAGATACCGCCATGCCAAAAGCCTGACATGGAAAGGGGCTAGCAGACTTTAACATTATACTTCCACTGATTGGCAACTAGGTAGGTGTCCTTTAATAAGCCGCCACTGAAAAGGATGCTACAACTGTACCCAATGTTCTGTTATCACTGCACCATGTGACCTTAGGAACAGACCTGTCATGCAGAGAGGCGAGAGACTCACCCACGCCGCTGCAGCACAGGTCCTCCCCCATCTGCACCATTCTGGCTGGCTGTCATCCTGCTGTGACACTGAATGAACAATGCCGAAGGTGCCAGTCCCCGGACATAATTAGGATTTCTTTGACAATCACTGTCACTCCTCTGCACCACCCACCAACCCCCCACCCCCTTCAACACGCGCGCACACACAGACACACAGACACAGAGACAGAGACACAGACAGACACAGACACAGACACAGACACAGACACACACACACACACACACACACACACACACACACACACACACACACACACACACACACACACACACACACACACACACACACACACACACACACACACACACACACACACACACACACACACAGGGCTGTCTGTGACACTGGCTTTATGAACCTGCCTTTATGAATCTGACTGCTTGCTGTGAACCCTTCACTATGAACTGCCATGGCCAAATTCAACATGTAGAGGTTCCAATTACGAGAACGCATCAGGGCTTATCAAATGAATAAGGTTCCCCGAGCAAAAAGCAGCATTTAGCTCCTTTGCATAGCGTAAATTCACTGAGACCAGACTAAGAATGTGTGAAAGTAACCAAGGGCATCCTGTGCAGCTCAGACACATTAACCTGTGACATCATAACAGCTCTGGTCAGACAGGAGGAAGATGTGGTAGCATGTGAGCTGGAATATCGGCTCAGTCAGTGATGCATTTTTTGAAGGTGTAGTAGGCAGAGAGGTTTACCAATGCTGCCCTATGCCCTGCTGAGCTATTTGGCATAAAATGTGAAACTCTACATCCAAGGAGCAGTTAATGTTGCTGCCATCAACCAGACCTACACACACACACACACACACACACACACACACACACATTTTCACTCTAACTTTCTCTCTCTCTCTCTCTCTCTCTCTCTCTCTCTCTCTCTCTCTCTCTCTCTCTCTCTCTCTCTCTCTCTCTCTCTCTCTCTCTCTCTCTCACACACAATCATTCTCTCTCTCTCTCTCTCTCTCAATCATTCTCTCTCTCTCTTTCTCTCTCTCTCAATCATTCTCTCTCTCTCCCCCTCTCTCTCTCTCTCTCTCTCTCTCCCTCTCTCCCCCCCCCCTCTCTCTCTCACTCACTCACTCTCTCCAACACTAACACAGCCGACCACCATTCCAATCTTTCAAATGGTGTCAACTGTCTTCCTCTCCTAGTCCCTAGTCCAGTCTTGAGGAATGCGCAGCAGAAACAATCAGACGCCTCTGCCTTTCTCGAGAGGTGCACAAACCCACTCAAACAAAAGGGAAGGAGAGAGAGGCACACACACACACACACACACACACACACACACACACACACACACACACACACACACACACACACACACACACACACACACACACACACACACACACACACACACACACACACACACACACACACACACACACACCCCTCATCCTGCTCCTCTGCCACCCTGGCCTGCCAGTCTGCTGGCTATAAGATGAAGTAAACTGGAGCTTGCAGACTGAACGATTCATTTCCTCCTTCTGAGGGATCACAAAAGCTTGGCGGCCATGTTAAAGCCACTGGTCTCAATCGAAATACTGTGTGGCATTAAATGAGAGACACAAATGAAGAGTTCAGATGCAAAACCCCCTAACTCCATTTCTGAAGACCTGCACTTCTATATTTTTAGAGAACCCCATTGTTGGTTTGGTTTACATTCATGTACTTGATAATACATATAAATAGTTATATTACATAAATAAAATGAAAAAACTAAGCAATTTTGATAGCTTTGTATGAAATAAAAATTAATTGAGATTATTTTCTGAAAAGGCACTTAGGGGGTTTTGCATCTGAACTCTTCAAATACTGTTTCATTGAGCCATGCATTTGCAGAGCTGGTAGTGTGTCCATAGGAACATCCTTGGGGCGCCTAATTATTTATTCTCGTTATGCACGACAGACGATATAAGAATTCCCTGCTTCATGGGGATTCTCTGCATCCTTTTGGGAATGGTTTAAAGCATGGCATTGAATCAATTTCACTCATGTCCACTCTCCGGCTCCCTGGTCCCGAGAGAGAATGGTTTGAGAATATTGTAGACGGCTGAGACAATACAACTGATTTGCAATTGGCACTATGGTGTGGCATACAGATCATACCAGTACAGTATTTGATTAACAAAATGAATCAACAACTATGCAAAGAAACTAAAAAATAAAAGCACTCATATTTGAATGGAATGGCTCATTGGAAGTTGGAACTTTGAGACGCTTATTTTGGATGCTCAATTTACGCCACAAAACATAGTATGGAGTGAGGTTTGTCAATGGATTCTGAGAGCCTGAGCACAATCTGCACAACCCTGGTGTGACTGATATGCAGTTATACTGCATAACACACAGTGAGGGAAAATACGTGTATGACACTCTCTATGAAGGTTGGTATGTACCAAGAGGACTTCTTCTTTTAATTTCTTCATAGGTTTTGTAGAACCTGATAATGTAATATTATCACAACATTATTAGTTTCCGTAGTGTAGTGGATATCACGTTCGCCTCACAATATTATTTACAATAGTAATGTTATTCTTATTCTACATCACACGTTTTATCCCCTATTTATTTGAATGTGGTATGTCTCTATGTTCTTAGTCAGCGCTATTCAATTGGGGGCCCCAGGGCCAGATCCTGCCCTTGCATGGCGAGGCATAATTCTATCGCATCTGGTTGTCTCTAATCAAGACTGCGACGTTAGTTCTATCACATCTGGTTGTCTAGTCAAGACCCCGTTACTAATTCTATCGCATCTGGTTGTCAAGTCAAAAACCCAGTCGTCAATTCTATCGCATTTGGTTGTCAAGTCACCTCAACATTCTGTGTGCGTCCTTACATGCTTCCGATAGAGGCGCGTCTCACTAGATTAGGAAGTGGTGGCTTAATACTGAAATGGTGGTAACCGGGTGATAAACGGAATAGCGCCCTTCGAGGTGTCCCGATATCCAGGGAAAATGGACTTGGCGAAGCGAACAGCCCTTCAGCTGCGCCGTCGGGCTGTTAGAACGCTCCGCCTCGTCCATTATTGCCCTTGATATCGGGACACCTCGTCGGCAGCTATTCCATACTTATTACATTATCAGAATATTATTACATCATCAGGTTCTACATAGGTATCCCACCTGGTCTGCAACTAATTCTGGCACAATATTATTATATGAAAAAAAAATCAAGTCAAACAACTCTCAAGTCACAACAACTCTGTATCATGAAGAGGGTGCCAAATGTGTTAATGACCACAGTTTACAGATACAGACTAGGAACAGAGAAATGAAACATGTTATTCCTATTTGTCTAGCCACTCCTGCACACAGACTGTAGCACAAACATGGCAGAGATTGTCTCCAAGAATATATCATTCAGCACATCCAACGTCCTTCACCACTCACATCCTAAAACAAGACTAGTCCGGGTGAGAGCGTAAATTATGCTTTTGAGGAAATATTTCTCAGCCCCTCATCGACAACGCTTTTCTACCAACCCTGTCATTTCCCTGGCAGATAATGTCACATCAGCAGTCCATCACTGGCATTCACATCAAAACTACAAGAGCCTTTTCAAGAACATCGCTGTTCTTCGCAATCTGAAAGCTGAAATAAGACTAAATGCCCATAGATGTGTTAAAATGACAACTCTGTATGTTGTATGCTAGTCAGCATTACACTAACGTTGAGGTTGACTTAATTGTGGAAAATACAATTTCATCTCAACCTGACTGAAAAACCAAGCGCTGCATGTAACATGTAACATGATAAACTACAGTAACAAAGGAAATATGATTTGGGGATGTTATTCTACAAACTTAAACTTAATGACAAAAATGTAGCAGTTTCTTAGTAATAAATTAACTATGTCCATCTAATCTAAAGAAAATAGTAACTTGTAGATAACTTGTAGCAAGAATGTTACACAGGCAAAATATCCCATTTCCATCTCAGGAGTCAAATAAAAGCCTCAACTCATGTCACCTCAAAGATCTTTTGAGTCTGCCTTGCAATGAAAGAGCCTTAAGACTCTCACGAAACAATGCCAATACCTCAAATCCATATAATCCTTGTGTAAGCGCAAAACCACGCAGTGGGCCAACATACACTGACAGTGTGCCCAAGTCCTTTTTATGGAAGGCAATCGAGTCAGCATGATTATCCTTTTTAACCTTAGCCAGCTATTTGAAATCTGAAACATGTTTCAGAGTGAGGTGACATTGCCACAGAAAAAATGAAAGAGTATTTCTTATACATAATTAATTGCTAAATGTACACATTCCATTGTTAATCAAGGACAGAAGGACATTTCATCGAACGGTTTTACTGGAACAAACAGTCAACTGTATGAGTTGAAGTCTGGAGCGAGACCTGTGGTGTGTGTTTGACAAAGGAAAACAATCATCTGGGATGAGCTCCACGTTTATCGGCTCAAAGCGCAGCTGGCAACAACCTGATGTGAGGAGCTCAAACAAACACTGAACACTATTCTATTCTTGCAAACATGGTGAAGAGCACCAGAGAACAAAGTAAATATGAAAAAAGGTTAGCAAAAACAGTGTTTTGTTTTCAAACAATGTCAGCCAGCTAAGTGTTTGCAATTCACTAGTGCTTTATAAAACGCATGGAAATGTGCCAACTGTGAGCCATGCCAGGGCCATGACATCTGTACAATAGCAATCCAAATAAAACATAATAGCCTATACATAATACATATACATAAACATAATATTCCCCATTTTAACATTTTAATATTGAACTTTGTTTAATCTGTTCGTATCACTTGCAGCATTATACTATACGTAAACTGTTTTATACGTTTCTAAAGCAAAACTTAAATTAGGATTTTGTAGTGCATAGTTTGCCAGGATATTTCCCAAAATGTAAAGGCATAATATAGAAAGTAGAAACGTAGAAAGTCACATGCCTTGCCTTTGCTTTCAATCTGACCTCTAACCCTTGCCCTTAAGGCAAGAACATAAAAACACTGTATCCCCTAACAAGCCAAGGTAACGTGCATTAACCTTGAGCTAACCAGACAACGCAGAGCAGATAGATCTGAAGCCTTTGACCTCTTTACCCACACGGCCTGCCATAAGCAAAACAATCAATATGACCCTTCACCTTTACATCATTCCCCCACGAGCATCCTTTCATCCTTTCATCTCACAGCTGGGTCCCTTTCACAAATGTGGCAGTGGTCTCGGGTGGTGGGTATGGCATGCTTTATGTGTGCCTTGATGAGGTACAAAGAGTCTATTATCATCTCTGGTGCAGTGATGTCACAAAACTTCACCCAGACAGAGATCAGTCCAAATATCGATTCTAAGATCAATGATGTTACTGATTCCAATCCAAAGACAACGATGCTTGTGTTGGCTGTTGTGTGGTCTATGTTGGGATTCCATTCACAGAGACAACAGGAATGGCTGTTGACTGACCATTCAGTTAGGCTCATCCATACTACTCACCGTCAGATACAGTATGGTCTTGAAAAGACAGATTGAACATTACACCTTAATGTTTAGCCCAATATTTTTGATTGAATTTATTTTGTTATAAGCTCCCCCTACAAACCAGGATGAATTGCTCTCTGCTAATCGCTCAGTTAGACTGTAGATACCTAGCAGCAGACCAAAAGACAAAAAAACATGCAAACAGTGACGGCCATAGTGAACATGCAAAGAAAAAAGCATTCCAAAGTTACATGCATAGCTACTATCTTGTCATGACATCAAGCAAGCCTCAATGATATTGTGTGATTGCATCCATGCTGTAGTAGAATACAATTTGCGAGTATGGCTACCACTGGATGGCCCAGAGAGAATTATTTCACTCTGTAATAAGTTATTTAGTCATCTACTGACGTTAAGATAGGCCTACACTATGAGATTTTTCACAATCTCTTCAGTTGACTTTAAATACAGCACAAACAATTGCCGAATAATGTAAATGGAGCAAGTTGAGAAAATACCACTAGCAACGGTACACTGATTAAATGAGGAATTTGGAATTAATCAAATTCAATAGGAATTTGATTAATTGAGAGGTGGGGTTGTGCCAGGCCAAAACCAAGGGGGCTGAAAATCATTACTACAGTACATTATGATGAGAAAGAAAACATCACTTGTAGAATTTATTGGTGAATGTTGTCTGTTACCTATATTTTGGCAAACAGCATGTTGCATGCTGCATTGTCTGAGATGGCCATGTTTTCTATGATTCCAGACAAAGAGTAATTTCATGGTTCACCTTACAGAAGCTTGCTATTTTCGTGCTATTTTCGTGTTGCATGTTCTTTTTCTTTAGTTATGATATTCACACGTAGAGGATTCAGCGAGACTGAAGCAGCATTATTTTTTGAGATTGGATGGATATGTTGACCTTTTGACACAACATATCAACAATAATTTTCCATCACCAGCCAAAATCTCACTTCAATGAAACGTTGAGGTCCCAATTAACATTGCAATTGTTGAAGTAAAGCTTTATGGTCTCACCAATCTCACAGCTCTCTCCAGTGAAGCCCTGAGGGCAGAAGCAGCCATAGCCCTCACCCTCTGGCAGACAGGTTCCTCCATGTAGACATGGGTTGGTCTGGCATGCTACAGACAAAACACAAGCAAGCATGGACAAAGAGGAGAGACAGAGCGAAAGAGAGAGAAAGAGAGGGAGTGAGGGATTTTCATTTACTTTCTTCTCTCTTGATATTTTGGCTCACCAAAGCATCTCGTTTTGAAGTCCCACACTCTTACACAGTCAATGATGTAGTCTGTCAAAAGTAAACACTTTCAAGCTAACTATATGACAAAGTCTGACGCAAGAGAATATAATGCAATGGTAATTTTTCTACAACATGCATTAATGGTATGCCTATTTAGTGCATCCAACTGGCTTAAAAAGTGGCTTAATACAATTCATACACATTCCTTCTTTAAAGGAGCACTCCTGCCAATTTCAATGTGCTGTTGTATTGCTCACGCTACCCTTGACTTGTCAGTAGCCGGTGACGCCACAGTTTTTGGATCAGCCCTTTCCGAGATATGAGCTATTCTAATGGGGGTAACTTTTGTATACTCCAAATATTTTCCCAAAAGGTATCGCTGTTTGCTAGCTGTCTGCTGATGTTGCACAACCTTTTGGATGTTTTTGGGAATAAATAAAAACTTGAAAAGTAAACAAAAGTTGCCCCCATTAGAATAGCTCATATCTCGGAAAGGGCTGAGCCAAAAACTGTGGCGTCACCGGCTACTGACAAGTCAAGGGTAGCGTGAGCAATACAACAGCACATCGAAATTGGCAGGAGTGCTCCTTTAAATGCTGGAATAACGCCAGAGTAAAACTATCAAGATCAGATAAACAAGGGTGCAAACCACCAAGAACATCGGTGCGTTTCTCGAAAGTGTAGTTGTTAGCCAGTTAGCAACTTGGGTAGTTGTCAATGGGAAATTGCATTGCGAACAGCAATGTAGCTAATGTTAACCACTAGGGTTTCGAGAAATGCACCCCAGAGCAGTAGAGGCAACTTATTCCCCATTCTGCCAAACCACCGTTCCATTAACACACTAAAGCAAAAGACAAAATGCGCATAAAGGGCTCTTGATTGGAGTGTCACCTGGCTGGTTGGTGTAAAGATCATCTCCACACTACTAATCTACCATCTGCCTCGGCCACAGCAGCCCAGGACATTCAATATTCACACACAATTAGGGGAACTATTACAATGAGTGGAGGTGAGAGTTGCCTTGTAAATCTGTTTTACTTTTTCTATGTCTATTTATCTTTCTACGGTATGTCTATTTCTTTATCTATCTGTGTCTATCTATCTATCTATCTATCTATCTATCTATCTATCTATCTATCTATCTATCTATCTATCTATCTATCTATCTATCTATCTATCTATCTATCTATCTATCTATCTATCTATCTTACAGCCACAACACACACACACACACAGAGAGACATGCAGGCACGCAGGCACACACGCACGCACGCACGCACGCACGCACGCACACACACACACACACACACACACAGAGTTTACTTCCTCTGCTGTTTAACATTTAAGGCAGATTGTCATTGGTGATGTCTGTGCAGGAACATCCACAGCCAGACTCTCCCTAGTGCATCCTACGCGGTTATTGTTATAACCATAGAAATTCCCAGGTAGTGTGGCAAGGATTGCTCTTATTCAACAAACTATGTGTATCAGGTTGTTTAGCAAGAAATGTGTGAAGTGAAAGAAAAAGGGAAAGGTAAAGAAGTGCACTAACCATCTTCAGCATTTCTCAGGCCATAGAAAATGTCTGCCTTTGAAATGAACATTGTTTGGGGGCTGAAAATGAATGACAGCCGTCCTAAATCTGGAAAACATGCTTGCCAGTGTCTTGCAGGTACAATTAGACCTCCGCAGACGCCTTGCATGCATGCTGGGGTTTGAGGTTTTGGTTTCTGAGGCTTTTGAGTTTCCCTAACATTCCTACATGTGACCCTTCTATATGAGGCCCTCAAGTAACTGATCTCTCACATTTAAATACACATATTTAAACAAGTAGTTCAACATAATTAGCATTTTACGGATCTGTTAAGATCCCAGGAGGCCTAAAATAACAACTTGTGTGCTTTGGACTTTTTAAGGGCCATGCCTAAGACATTGCTATGGTTGCCAAGCAAACCCCTTCCTCCCATTTCTTCTTCTCTCTTTTCAGTTCCTTTATTTTTCTTTTTTTCTCTTTCCCTCCTGCTCTTTTGTTTCTGCAGCACATGTTTGCAAAGGCTGTACCTCTCAACACACTGGCATTCATCCAGAGCACTCTGCCTCAGTTGTCATGGCAACCCAAGAGAGGAGGAAAAAGGCAAGGAGTTCTCCAAGGAACAAACAAGTAGCAATAGATAATGATCCACAAAAAAAGAAAGGGGTGGGGGGCTTATCAAATTGCATATGGAATGTAACTCCCTTTGCACTTAAAAATCCCCTATTTATATTTCTACTTTGTCACAGTTTTGTGACATGCTATGCTATGTCATAGCTATGATAGTAAATGATTGAATGCTACCCCACCCCCTCCCAGACAAACCACCTGGCTCAGAACTTAATTGGCTCATTAGGGGGTATTCTTTCATCTGAACATCGAACTGATTCCTGTTATGGACTTGTGCTTTGAATGACAACCTCACTGCATTTCAACATTTCACCAGGGAGCACAGAGCTCCTGCCTGTCGTATACAGGAACTGACACAGCAGCATTCTGTCTTCAGTTGGCTATCTCTAAATTCGCTCATTTCCATTGTGTTGTGTGTACAGTAGAACACTACAGCATAAGGACGGCCATAGATCACTTGCATGAAGCAGAGGAAAATTAGCCTGATTAACATCGGCTTTCAAATCTCTTCAAGACTTGGTCTGATCAAGAGCATTAACATTTCCCAAACGGCATGGTTGACCCGACTCCCTAGGTTCGCTACTGGTTGTTTGCTTCCCGAAAAAAGTGGGAGGAAACGGTATTTGTATTGCTCCTGGTCTGAATAGAAGCAACGGTGAAGGTGTTGGACACTAGGAGGACGCGGCTTGGCTAGAGGAAAATAGCTGCTGCCAAACTCACAGACACAAGTTGGATTGACTTTAGTAATGTTCAAGAAGTTGTATCTCGCTCGCTCGCCAAGCCAGCTAAAGAAGAGCTAATCTTCGCCTGAAGTTGTCCACTTGGCCATGCTGTTATGTTTTTGACTGTTCATGTAATGTAATTGTTAGTTTCTTTTCAGATCTTTTTAGAGTGGTTTTATTTCATTGCACAAAAACTATGGCATGGCCTTTCATGAAATTTTCAGGATGGATCATTACACTTGACCAGAGATGGGACCAAGTCTCAAGTCCTTCCAATCAACTCTGAGTCAAATCACAAATTAAGACATATTTCACAAAGTCAAGTCCAAGTCAAAGTCCAAGTCGTACCCAAGCTAGGTCAAGCCTCATTTTCCCAAGTCCTTAACAAGTCACCATGTATTCTATGCACAATCTTGACAACTTTTGCTCATAAATTCATTATTGAATTTCTCCACAATTCTATGCATGTCCCCCAAAAAAGGTAGGTCTATTGGTAGTGGTTAAGGGCAAATCATAGAATTTTCATCTTTTCATGTAATATTTTCACATACAAATGCAGAAAATGTCATTGTCATTTCAAGTCATTGCAAGTTAAAACTGCCTTCCACCATTACAACCTGCCTTCAAACTCTTCTTTCCAAACACTTAATCTCATCCCAAAGCATCATCTCTCCATATATTCAGGATTCATGTAAAACACAAAGCTAACAAAGACGCCATCAACTAGATCACACTACTGTGTTGCTTAACCAAAACATTCACAAATAATAGATATGTATACTAGTATGTGTAGTGTAAGCCTGATTGGGAACAACAATCATCAGTAGCCTATCTGAAATACGATGTACTCGAATGACATAGAGGGGAGAGACTCAGAGATACCGAGAGATATGTAGGCTAGTCGTGGTGCAGATGGAGTGGAAAGAGCACATGATGGACACCATGTTTGAACATTAGGACTCTCTTTGACAACACTCTAATTGCTGAAGATCTGAGAGATTAACACAAACCTAATAGACTCCATATCAGACAGACAAAGATGGACAAAGGCAACAAGAACAGGAATACCCCATACAACTACAATATTACAGAGAAAAAAAAGTTTATCTTTTGATAGACTGGCATGACGCAGTAGGAATGTGAGACGTCAACTCCCAAAGTCTCCATAAGAAATGTCTCATGAACAAGTACAATTTCATATGGGGAAAAAAATATATGAAGGAACCCATAAATTCACCAACCCTACTGTTATGGCACAAGGACTATGAAAGAGTATAAACTTGCGTTTTACAACTCGGTCACATCTCTCATTCACAATGACCATTTAATTCTATGTGACACAGCAACTTCTGGGAGATGGCCTGGGAGAATGTGGCAGAAATAGCCATTGAAAAAGATAATATAGTTTTGTGGATAAAGAGCATTATATGCCTGTGCTTGGAGCTAGAGCTCAAAAAATGCTATTGTGACTGGAACCTGTTCTACGCATAGACAAAAAAGCTCAAGCTAAAACCTTGAACTTGAATTTTGCAAGTATCTCACTGGCCAGGGAAAGAAAAGGTGATATAACTTGAGCAAGCCTGACAAGTGAAGAGTGATGGACAGATGGAGAACTGACTAAGATGAAGGAAAAAAGCTTGGATAGACAGCTTAGACATCTAAGATGAAACCATGGCCGGAGCAACTTTGAAAAAGCTCACCTGAGCCATTCCTCCTGGCTAGCTCCTCGTTGCCATGGGCCATGTCTTCCGCAGGGTTGCCAGGTAACAAGACCCCAGACCCAAGAGTCTGCGCGTCATCCTCAGTTACCAGCGATGGACCACCACTACCACCTGGTCCGAAAGCCTCCAAGGCAGTGGACCTCAGGTCTGGCAACAAGGTGGTGGACTGGATCGGCGTGGTGGCATCCTCAGCCGAAGACTTCCCTTTTGTTCCTTTGGAATTCCCGCTTTTTGATCCCACTTTCCCGCTTTTTGATCTGGATCTACCCGCGCTGGACGGGCGGCGCTCGTACTGGACCTCCCCCTTGGCCTCCTCTGCTGTCTTCCCTCTCTGAGTGCTGCTGGTGGAGGATGCAATAGTTGTAGATGTGCGTGAGCTGGGTGAAGATGTACTGGTCCCCCTGCTTTGGGAGACGATGGTGCTGATCTTGGCCCCACTGTTTTGCTGTTTCTCCTGACCAGCGGAAGATGGAACCACCACTGACCAGCCTCCTGTGCTGGCGGTAGCCTCCGGTCGTGAGCCCTGGACCTTCACAACCTGACCCGCTACAGAGGGTTTTCCTGTTGCACTGCCAGTAGAGAGCGCAAGGGAGGGTCCAGGGGTGGAGGTAGGTCCGACTAGCCAAGGGAGTCCCCACCAAGACATCAGTCCTGCAAGGCGAAGAGACATACAGTACATTTGATTACCTCACACTGAAGAAAGTTTTTGTTTTTTGGCAAGGTGTTTACAAGCTGCAATAGGAAATGATAGTGATGGGCTATGAAGGATCAACAAACCTTAAGCAACTAGAAGCACTCAGAGAGCGCAGATCTCTGCCAAGGAAGCTGTTTGATAGAACATTTGACTGTGTTACACCCTATTTGTTTTAATGTCAATCTGCCTTTGGTTTGTGGATTTGGAAACTGGAATGTCAAAATTTGCCCTGTCCCGCAATTCAATTTGCCATCACTAGGGACGTCTAGATTTCTAGGCTAGCAATGGCAAAGAATTTTTTTTTTTATCCTGATTCAGGTTCATGTTCCGGATCACCACCAAAATTGAATTACTTGTTCCTTTGGTAATTTCCAGAAACTCCACAAAGTTTCATCCAAATCCCTTCATAAGCTTTTGAGTTATCCTGCTGACAAACAGACAGAGAGACAGACAGACAGACAGACAGACAACACGACCAACCAATGCAGACATCCCAAGTCTCCCGGAAGGTCCGGGAGTCTCCCTGGTATCGATAGTGAATCACAGATGCCCGCGAGTCGGATAAAATATCCCATATTTTAGACTATGCAAGACAGGGGTTTTTTTTTTAACAAATGCGAGTGAGAGCATATGGAAGACAACTCGCGCAGCATGTGTAGATTACCTCGATTAGATTACGGAGGCGAGAGAGAGAGAGGAGGAGGGAGACTGTGATTGTGGAACCGTGTGCGTGCCTGTTCAAAGTGAGGCCGCAGTGGCGAACGCACACTTGCCAGAGAGCACGCTGATCGAAACAAGCTAATAAGCTTCCGGTGTGGCAGCTTTGTCTTACCTTCTCTGATCGGACCGTCATAGTTATCAGATACTATCATTCAGTAGCCTGTAAGATGGCAGAGGTCGAACCCTCTAGTAAGAAACAAAAATACTACAAGACTCATTTACCCCAGAGTATGCTAAAGTATGTCCCAGGTGAATAATGATGCACTGTTTGCAAGTGTAACTTCAGGTAGGCTAACACTGTGTTGTGCTAGAGGATGGGCATAACAAGAATATTTTTATAGCACATTAATAACTGTCATTCAATGAGAGGATGAAGGAAAGAAAGAGAAGAGAGAAGAAGAAAAAAATAAACAAAGTAGAAAGTAGGCCATAGAAATATTGTAGGCTAGGCCTAAACTAACCTTAAAGGCAGATGAAAATAGTTTAGTTTATTTATTTTTTAAAGCCCCTGTCAGGGGTAGTCATACTTTGAACAGGAAGCTGGTGCCAGCATTTGGTAGCATTTTAGTTTTAAATACCATTTTTATTTTCCCCAAGGCACACAACTAGGAGACTCTTTGAGACCCTAGACAGCTTTTATGATAATAATGTTCTAGCATAGGCTACTGCATCGGGCTACAGTATATTTAGGGCCTAAGCCATTGAGTGACATAAAGGCAATCAGAAGAGTTTAAACTCAATTCTAAACCTCACATAGAGCCAGTATGACTTAAAGGGACAGTTTGGTCAATTTCAACATACAGTTGTATTGCTCACGCTACCCTTGACTTGTCAGTACCTGGTGATGCCACATTTTTCGGCTCAGCCCTTTCCGAGATATGAGCAATTCTAATGGGGGCAGCGTTTGTTTACATTTTTAAAAAATGTAACATAGGCCAACTCCAAATATTTTCCCAAAAGGTACTGCTGTTTGCTAGTTGTCTACTGATGTTTTATAACCTTTTGGATGTTTTTGGGAATAAATAAAAATGTTTTTTTGAAATGTAAACAAAGAGCTGCCCCCATTACAATGACCAGGATCTCGGAAACGGCTGAAGAAGAAGAAAAAAAAATCTCAGGCACTGACAAGTCCAGGGTAGTGTGAGCATTACAACTGCATGTTGAAATTGACCAAACAGTCCCTTTAAGTACTGGAATGGCGTCATCTAATTCCTTTGTTTTGGTTTGAATTCTTGCATCAGCATTTTGGATAACTGTCCATATCACAACACCTGAAATCAGTTTGTGGAACTTTGGATGTCTGGGTAATGGTGTACAGATGAGGTCTGAAGGCTGGTCTAGCAGGGTAGTCTGCCAAACAGGCTGTCAGTCACTTTTATTCTGTGATTTCAGAAGGAGCCACTCCTTCAGTCCTCATTTCTACTCTAACAGCTGTACTCACATACTTGTGGATCAGGGGTGGCAAACAGAGCTGTAATCACCAATTTCGCTGGTGAGAAAAATATAGGACTGTCTTATCCTGCCACTGCCACACAAACACAAAGTTTAACATGAGACGAGGACTCTGATGAAGACGCATGTCGAAACGTTAGTCTCACTGCACTAAAAAATAAAATAAATTACAGAAAATAGACATCCGTGTGGCACCAGATTTCTTTCCCTTTTTGCCCCTGTTTTGGTCCTGCTCTGGTTGCACCGGATTGTTAATTTAGAAGCGCGGACTGCGTATCTCCTTTGTTTTACGAAGTTTAACATTTCTGAAAATGTTACAAAATGTTACAAATCTACGCCTTGGACCCCACTGTTTTTGTTGTTTTTCCATCAATTATTAACTATCATTTGATTATCCCTCTTCTTTCCTCATTCATATTGTAGCTTTCATTCCACATTCTCCCCCTAATCCCCCCAGCCACTTCAACTGGCTCCACAATGTCAGAATACTCAATGCAACCATTTATCACAACGCAGTAATAGCTATTTGTCATCAAATAACTGAACACATTTGACTCAAGACATTTCCCTTGCACTCAAACGCTACAGTATGCAATTTCTTGTAGAAATAACTCCCAACAATTACTCAACAATTCAGCAGACATGTCAGGCACAGATAACATTGCAATGATGCAATTATACACTCCGTTGAGGGCTAATTATTTCCACCCTTCTCTTAGACAGTAAAACATCTTGCTTTAACAACCTAGTCGGACTCCAGTCTGAGGGCTCTGTTCCCTCACCCTACAGTGAATGACACAAACATGACGGAATTATTAACACAGGAAACTAATCCTTTAAATCAGGGGTCCCCAAACTTTTTTCTCTGGGGGCCACATTATCGTTCCTGACTGTGATTAGGGGCCGGGATCAATCATGTGGGCTGTATATAGGCCACTGCTTGTTATAGCCATAATTTCTAGCACGGCAATGGCCATTACACGCTGAAGAAGGGCTCTGAAACGTTCGTAGACGAATAGACAGAAAAATCTGAAGAGTGCTTCGCTTCCTTCATTCATAATTTCTAGCACAAAATAGTTCATCATTACAAGTGATTTGCAAAAGAAGTGAGTGAGCACTTCACATGTTTTTCAATTTGATATATAACAGGTATTACTTTTCTAATTACTAATTTCCAATAACCATATAAAAATAGCAAGGAAAGGTTAGAAACATATGGTGATTGACCGTTTAGGAGTGATACAATAGAAATGGCATGCCTGTTTATATTACAGTGAGATGAGAAACTATCAAGACAAGAAACTTCTGGTGATTCATACTAAGTTAGTGAAAAATAAATTGTAGGAAGGCCTGTTGATAAACAAAATAAAATATTTCTAAAGTTTATTTTATCTTTTTTTCTGTGAGGATTGCTTCTTTGGGCCAGTTCAAATGGTGAGATGCAGAGAGGTGGAGGGCCGGTCAAAGGGGCCTGGCGGGCCGGATCCGGCCCCCGGGCCTTAGTCTGGGGACCCCTGCTTTAAATAATTGCATGCGCTAGCCAAAAAGATCTCAATGTGCATTAATGTCTTCCCGTAAAGAGGCTTTTTTCAACCACATGATTCTAATAATTCATTCATAACCCAGCCCTTCATACTTCACCCAAAACGTAACCTTACATGAACTTGAAATCTTATAACACAGTGATAATCACAGTGATAATACTTTGCATCATATTTTACACATCTAAATGTGAATTCATGATTCTACTGTACCCAAATTTATCATTGTAAGCATGTGATATCATCGACTTTCAAATCTCTTCGAGACTTGGTCTGACCTCGAGCATAACTATAAACGTTTCCCAAACGGCATAGTTGACCCACTTTCCTCGGTTTGCTACTGGTCGAGGCCAGAAAAGGCGGTGCCAAAGTTTAAACCAAGCATTTTCTTAGTCACAATAGAACGTCTTGGCTTAAACGACGTCACTGCCTTGAACACACCTCTACCCAGGGCCGTTGGAGCTGCTCAAAGTTGATTAGTTCCCGACAAAGTGGGTGGAGTTCCCAATTTTTCCAGAGCTCAAAAACAATATGTACATTGCTCGAGGCCTGACTAGAAGCAATGCCGAAGGGTTTGCGTCACTATGAGGGCGTAGCTTGGCTAGAGGATACCCACATCTTGCATAAAAGCTGTTACCGTTAGTAATCCCTCTGACAGTTTAACAAACAGCTTTAAGCATTTATGTTCCATTTAAGCTCTACCTTCTAAGTCCCCAGCATATTGCCTCTCATTTACTGCAACATAATCTATCAGTCATTATTGCTGCGTAGAAGCTGTGGGGACAAGAAACCTCCTTCCTTAATTTGGCAAAAGGGCTTGAATAATGCACCAGGCTGGGCTAAGTTTCGTCTCCCAGTAAAACATTAATGGCCCCCGCCACTGAATTTGGGCCAGTGAGGACATTTGTATTAATGAGGCCAGAGAGTGTGCTCTGCAGGCCTGCTCTGGTCCCGGCGCTGGTCGCATCTTAATGTGGAGAGCCCACTAACTTAAGGGGTTCCCAATGCTTTCCTACTTGGGGCCCACTTCAAATGTTCACAAATATTCGGGGCCCAGCTCAAACCCAATAAACTATAAAAGTCAAATGAAGAGTCAACAGCGACACACATAATCACTATTTTGATTTTTAGAAAAAATGATTTCAAGGCCTACTTGGAATACCTTCAGGGCCCACCAGTGTACCCCGGGCCACAGTTTGAGAATCACTGCCCTAACTTAGGCACACCTCTGCACCTTTGCAAATATGCTTCTTTCTCTTGCGCTTGCCTCCCCTCAGCCCTGTCCTGCCTTTCTTCCTCAACCTAGTTCTTTACCCTCGCCCTGGTCCTGGGACTACCACTTGCTTTGTGTTTGGCTCTTCCAGACTCACCTGCTTACACTTCATCTCCTTTCCTCCCCTTCCTCCCTGTGCTCACTTTCTCAAGTCCCTTTGCCCTTTCCCTTCCCTCTATCTCAATAATAATCTCTCTTTGTGTCTACCTTTCAGCGCACCTACCTTTTCCTCTATCTCTATTCTGTGTGTGTGCGTGACTATCTGTCTCTCTTCTCTCTCTTCTTTCTCTTCTCTTCTCTTCTCTAGGGACGTGTGATGAAATAGCAGAGATGGCCCGGTGGCTCAGGTAGGCTGGTCTCAGGCGCTGCATTTAATTTGAAGTCACTGAGCTGACAGGAGGGCATCCATTACCACGCCTCATTCTGCCCTTACTCCACTCCCTTGGCGATCTCTCTCTCTCTCTCTCTCTCTCTCTCTCTCTCTCTCTCTCTCTCTCTCTCTCTCTCTCTCTCTCATATAATATTATTACCTCCGCCAAGGAGGTTACATTTTCGGCCGCGTTGGTTTGTCTCTCTGTCTGTCTGTCTGTTTGTCTGTCTGTTCGTCTGTTTGTCTTTCTGTCTGTCTGTCTGTTTGTCAGCAGGATAACTCAAAAACTTGTGATTGGATTTGGCTGAAACTGTGGAGTTGTTGGGAATGACCAAAGGAACAAGTGATTAAATTTTGGTGGTGATCCGGATTACGGACCGGAACCAGGACTTTTTAAAAAAGATTCCTCACCATTGCTGGTCTACAAATCTTGACGCCCCTAGTGACTGCAAATTGAATTGCGGGACAGGGCGAATATTGACATCCCAGTTTCTAACTCCACAAAAAGAGGGCAGAAAGACTTTTTTTTTTTTTAAATCGGGTGTAACATAGTCTAACAAACAGCTTCCTTGACGAAGTATATTAATAATATTATATATATATATATATATATTATATATATATAATATATATATTATTAATAACATTATTATATATTATATATTATATATTATACAGTATATACAACAATATAATTACAATATATTATATATTTTTTATATATACTAACTGTATATAAACATATATTTCTCTCCTCCAGGGTGGAAATCACACCTTTATGATCTGTGACCTGATATGGTAGGCTATCATACAACAGTCACTTGCATGCTCAAAAGAGCACTATGTTCCCACTTGCCACTATAAATAGTATCTCTTAAAAAGACGTTAAGGCACAACATACAGCAGCTCCTCAATGAGTGTTCTATGTATGGGGAGCTGCAAGATATAAAATTCAATGAGCTTAAAAGTGTAATCATGATATGCAGGACTCTGGAAGACAAGCACATGACTTTCCCTGAATTCAGACTTTCAGGTAAGGTCCTAAACACCTGTAGGGAAGTGAAATATTTAGGACATGTTATCACTGACCAACTGACAGATGATGAAGATATTTATCGTCAGTGCCGTATGCTGTATGTGCAAGCAAACATATTGGCACGAAAATTTGGTAACTGCTCTGTAAATGTTAAGTTGACCCTCTTCAAGACATTCTGTTCTCCATTATACACTGCACATCTATGGTTAAACTATAAAAAAGCCAGCTTCCAGAGATTACAAGTGGCCTATAATGATGCTTTGAGGATACTTCTAAGAAGACCTAGATGGACTAGTGCAAGTGAGTTGTGTGTGAGCCATGGAGTCAATACACTGTCTGCATTATTGAGAAATATAATGTATAGATTCATCTGTAGGCTGAATGACTCTAAAAACCATAATGTTGTTGCAATGATAAACATTTCATACAGTGACACTCGCTGCACATCCCAGTTTTGGAAGCACTGGTATAAGTGTTTACTGTAAGAGAGTCAGTATGGTTGTTTTTTAAAGTTTATTTTTATATTGTTTGTATGCTCTTCTATATTTGTTATATGTCTGTATGTAGTTTTGTCCTGTTCTTGTATCTTATCTGTGTTCTTTGCCTGGATGGACCCAGAGTCTGTAATAAAGCAATCAATCAATCAATCAAAATACAATAGTACATCTGCTTGGCTTAATCCATAGTACATCTGCTTGGCTTAATCAAACATGGAGTTCAAAAACAGCACAGTAAGACTTCATGTCATTGCATATCAGACACTTCTGCCTTTGAGGCATAACCTTCTAAAGAAAGATATTCCTTATTTAAACATCGTATTGGACATTGGTTTGCTTGAACTGCGGGGAAGAAATTACAATGTAACATGGAAATAGCATGCAGCTAAGAATAGCTGCTGAAAATGAAATATGAAACACAACCACACTTGGTCCAGTGGAAGGACTGTCATTATCACTGTTCTACATTTTAGGGAAATGGTGATGGCGTAGTTAAAAATGAAGCTTCTGGCAAAAAGTCAGGGGTTAAAATAAGTCTACTACATCCATTTCGTTGTCCCACCATGATTTAAGACAAACACTTTCATGACTGTTACAGTATTCTTAAGTATTGGCATTTTCAGCTTGCAAAGCCATAATCTATTCAGTAAGATTCCTGGGAGACGAAAAAAAAAAATCAGAATCGTAAGTTGGTAAAATAGACGCTAGAAAAGGTTTTGGGCCTAGCTCCCATTTGCCTAGTATTGAACTTGTGAATGTTTAAAAACATTCTGAACTGGGAAAAAACCCCAGCAATGTAGGGTTTCACGACTGAGAACTGCTTGTGAAGGGGACTGGTGCAACGTGTTAGTAAACGCAAGTCACCTTTACGACTGTTCTCAAATATAGATGGACATGATGGACATGATGGACCTGGAAACATGACAGACAGGAGAGAGAGAGAGAGAGAGAGAGAGAGAGAGAGATACAAATACAGATACAGATACAGATACAGATACAGACAGACAGAGACACCGATACATACAGACAGAGATGTAGATACAGGTACACACAGACACACACGACAGACACATAACCCAACAGACAGCCATGTCAATGCAACACTACAAAGCCGTAATACGTACAGACACTGCTCTCAAACCCACAAAACAGACATACGTACATCACATTTATACTCTGTGCAAGTCACACAAACCTGATTTCGGTGACTGGGTAGGGTTTGCTGACCGCGGGGTCTGTGACTGCGAGGTGATGGTGGTGGTGGTGGTGGTGTGGGCACCCTCATGGGCCTCACGCTCCTCTGATCCGGCCAAGTAGTTCCAGGGCTTCCAGAAGGAATTCACAAGCTTGTTCAGCGCATCCTTTCCCTTCTTGTCCTCTGCTGTAGACGCCCTAGTGGGGGTCTGAGTGACCATTCTCCACTCTAAGATGCTATCTTCATCCCCGTCCTCCGTCTCCTCCTTCGCAGAGCCTCCAGGGCTGTCCTGGCCTACTCGGTCGGAGGCCGGGCCCTCCACGGCTGGGGTCAGGTCCAGCGAGCTGCTCCAGTCCAGTGAGGTGTCGCCCGGCTGCAGCTGCAGGGTCATGTACTGCCCCCTCTCCTGCCTGGGGATCTCAGACCACCAGAAGGTGGGCGAGGAGATGTTCTGCTTGGCCGGGTCGACGACACTAGTGTAGTTTGAGGGATCGAGAGGGCCTGGAAGAGGCGAGCAGAAGTGGGGGATGACACTAGCTATACAAATATAATGCACTAATCTCTGGACAGAGCCTTCAAAGATCTGGAACTCCTATGCACTGGATTGTAGTTATTATTGTAAATGTAACTGCTGAGATTGAGACTTTTTAGGTAATGAAAATCCTATAATTGCAATAGCAAATGATTGAAACAGTACTTTTGACAAATAAACTTAACTGTGGATGTTCCACATTGTATAATGGGGAGGTAGTGTAAATTAGAAACCTCAGAAAGCAATCATGTCATACAAAACAGTAAATGAAAACTATTGAACTATTTGGCTTACTCCTGCATTTAATTTGAGTATCTTGCACATTGTACCGTGTGAAGGTGGTTTGTGTGTGTGTGTGTGTGTGTGTGTGTGTGTGTGTGTGTGTGTGTGTGTGTGTGTGTGTGTGTGTGTGTGTGTGTGTGTGTGTGTGTGTGTGTGTGTGTGTGTGTGTGTGTGTGTGTGTGTGTGTGTGTGTGTGCCTCTAATTGGCTGGGAGGCAGGCCATTAGAGGGTAGGGATGATTAAACCAGACCCTGAACGGTGTATGTTCCTGAGTGCGCCTCTGGCATCACACACACACATGCATCCTCGCATCCACGCACTTCTTTGTGTGCACACTGTTGCATTTACCATATGGCAACAACACATACATTTTCGGACATAAATTAAGCTTCATCAATATTACAGTACATAAAAATACAATATAAAACAATGAAAACTGCCAGAACAACATATGTTAGCATATTTAACACCACTGTTTCAGTAGCTTAAGACTATCTATTCAAAATATGGTGCATACAGGATATGGCTGCATAAATATATGCATAAATGTGTGTGTGTGTGTGTGTGTGTGTGTGTGTGCGTGCGTGCGTGCGTGCGTGCGTGCGTGCGTGCGTGCGTGCGTGCGTGCGTGCGTGCGTGCATGCATGTTCTTGCCCATGTCTGAATGAATATGTCTGAACATGCGAGCCCCAGCAGGTGTCTCCGAAAATTCACCAGAACCAGGTTTCCAGGACACCTCAGTGTGTCCTCTCCTACAGTATTCCTCTGGGTGTTCAGCTTGTTCTTACCAGTCTTGGTTGGAGTCTGTGTCTGTGTCTGAGTCTGTTGTGGGGTCGCGGTACCTGTTCCAGCCTCAGAGGTGCTTGCGGGCTGCCGTGGGGAGCTGCTCTCCACAGCGCTCAGATTCCAAGGGATCAGCAAAGACTTGACGATGCTGTTGATGACGTTGCGCTGCTTACCTGCAAGCAACACATGCAAGCAACAGCTTCAAAATAGGTGTGCTTTGCCATGTGCAGTAAGGACGGTATGGAGTTCAGTCAGGTGGCATAATTACTTCCATATGTTGTTTTGGGTCATACTATATATAATATATTAAAGTGGAATTTCATTTAACAAGCACACATTCATTCAGAATAAATCCGAGTCTACATAGTCCACATCCACAACAGATTTTAAGTCATTTGAGTGAGGAAAAGTTATTAGATGAAAATAACCAAATGAAAAAATATATAAATCGATTTATATACAAAACACAAAATGTATAGGTTAAGTTTAGCCGCTAGAGAGTAGAGAGAGAGAGAGATTCCATTGGCCCATTGTTTCCGGGTTCTACAATTGCAAAGGGGAGGGGGGGAAATCCCCCTTTAGGCAGACCTAAGGACTGTTCTATTCAATGCTAGGAGTATTATGACACGCCCCTTTAGGCAGGCCGGAACCTGGTCCTGTTAGGTGCCCATAGCAACCTATTACATTGGCATATCTCTATATACTTAAGGAATCTCTGGCTAAACCATCATCAAAATCATCAACAAACTTGATGACAGTAACTTGCTGGAATACTGACCACGGAAGCAGTACACGTGGAACGGCACTGTGGCATTGGTCTGTCCAGCGGCGGTGGCGTTGGTGTAGACCCCAGGCGCCCGACCCTCTCCGCAGCCAGGACGTGGCTGAGAGACAGCGTAGCGGAGGGTGCCATCGGACAGCAGCCCCGCCTCACAGCTCTGCAGGCCGGACCTCCAGGCCATGTGGAGCTGTCCAACCGTCGCCAGGAGGGAGCCGTTGGACACACAGTGGGCAGCAGCCTCAGGCATCGACAGATTCTTTGGGGAAGAGGAGACGAAGACCTCGCCTGGAGATGGATCGGACATTTAAATTTAGACATCTGTAAGAGCATAGCGAATCTCTGTGTGTATCTTGAGTGTGTTCCTGTGCAAACTTAATCACAGCGGTTATGAGGTTATATTAAAGATTATTACTTAAAGAGACATGGAAAGGGAGGGAGGTGCTGCAGGAGCTGTCAAATCTAGCTTATCCATAGCCAAGTTCAATATGATTTTCTAAGCTGTGCCTGAAACCTCTCATGTGTTCCACTTGTTAGAAACTACCCTTTCCAATGTTGAACAAGAGACAAGCAAGCAGCAAACATCAGACACTGATGTGATTCTCTCTCTCTCTCTCTCTCTCTCTCTCTCTCTCTCTCTCTCTCTCTCTCTCTCTCTCTCTCTCTCTCTCTCTCTCTCTCTCTCTCTCTCTCTCTCTCTCTCTCTCTCAACACACACACACACACACACACACACACACACACACACACACACACACACACACACACACACACACACACACACACACACACACACACACAGAATCATATATGTTTGTATTGGGTGTATATATGAAGAGTTCAGATGCAAAACCCCCTAAGTGCCATTTCAGAAAATAATCTTAATTCATTTTTATTTAATATAAAGCTATCAAAATTGCATATTTTTTTATTTTATTTATGTAATATAACTATTTATATGTATTATCAAGTACATGAATGTAAACCAAACCAACAACAGGGTTCTCTAAGAATATAGAAGTGCAGGTCTTTAGAAATGGAGTTAGGGGGTTTTGCATCTGAACTCTTCATATATAAATAAACCAGTTACATTCCATTTGTGCTTTTGTTCTTATTTCAATCAATCCATTATAACCACATCACCCTAAAAAGATATAATATTCTGCCTGTCTTCCCCTTCCAACCAATGTGCCTTTGAGGTCAGTAGCCTCTTAGTGCATATGGGGTCACTGGCAGACCTATTCACTATTTGCTGAAGTGAAAATACTCAACTACATCATAAGCACATTGCTATGACATTACCAAGAGCCTTAAGTACCAGATTAAGACATTACAATTTCGGTGACAGTAAGGTTATAACATAGGCTCTGCACTAAGGGTAATAACAGAGAATGAGAAACAGGAAAAGCTCTTGCCTTGCATGTCTGAGGTGAAGCAGTACACATCAAACATCTCGGTGGGGTTCCTCACGCCGTAACTCCTCACCCCTCGATACAGCTCCTTGTGTCCATGGCAACCAATCTCTGGTGACTGGATGGCATACCTGTGGTGAGCCAATGAAATGAAATGCTTGATTTCTCAAACGTTTGTGTGTGTGTGTGTGTGTGTGTGTGTGTGTGTGTGTGTGTGTGTGTGTGTGTGTGTGTGTGTGTGTGTGTGTGTGTGTGTGTGTGTGTGGTGTGTGTGTGTGTGTGTGTGTGTGTGTGTGTGTGTGTGTGTGTGTGTGTGTGTGTGTGTGTATGTGTGTGTGTGTGTGTGTGTGTGTGTGTATGTGTGTGTGTGTGTGTGTGTGTGTGTGTGTGTGTGTGTGTGTGTGTCTGTGTCTGTGTCTGTGTCTGTGTGTGTGTGTGTGTGTGGGGGGGGGGTGACTGTGGGAGCATGTGAGCTAGGGGTAGATGACAACATGCTTACCTGTTTGTATGGTAATGATGCAACCGTTTGGGGCATTTTAGATGTGATTTGGAGCTTACCACTGTCACAAGTAAGTAGAGGGAGAAAAAGGCACTGACTACACAGCTGACACACTAATGGTCTTCACCTCTACGTCTTTAAATACCCTCTCCTCCAGGCAGCATAACCATGCCTGGCTGGTGGGGAAATACGCTTCACACAAGGGGACAGTACTGAATGCTGGAGCTGCAATGATTTTTGACATTGTCTTTTCCCATTTGCAGTCTATCACGTCATCTTCCAAGGGAGAGAAATTAAGATGATATCACACTCAATTTCTGTTTGTGCCACCAGAAGCATTTGCCCTGTCGTTCTGATAACCTTCTGAAGTCAAGGAGACTCGCAAACTAATCTCAGTAATTTGAGAAATTGCGGTTTAATTGCTAATAACACTCGAAACTATTTTCTTCCCCAAAGGTTATCTACAGTCTACACTAAGGGCAGAAATCCTGTTTTTTTTCCACAGCGATGCACAAAGTTTAATGGGTTCAACAGGGCTATATTGTAGCATGATTTGAGTGTAGCATCATGCTCACCTCACAGTCTGATCGGACAGCCAGCCTGCAGCACAGCTGTTGTAGCCGGAGTGGTAGGCAGCAATCAGCTGGGCTGCCGAGGCTATGTCTGCCCCGTTCCTCTGGCATGCGCGCCGGGCCTCTGCGAAGGACAGGGCGTAGCTCTCGCCAGGCGTCTGGTAATGGAATAGTGCACCTGCAGAGAGGGTGGAAGCCACACAGAGTTGGGGCACCTTCAAAGATCTGGAACTCCTATGCACAGCCAGGTTCCAGGTGCTGGTGAAGTGCAGTCATCAGTAATCCATAGTAAAAAAGAAGGATCACCGCACACTGGTGGACTTAGTTTTTGCTGTTTTTATTTAGGCTAGGTGAACAATGCGTTTTGCATTGCGCTTCGTCAGGTTCACTTTCAGAGTTGGGGCACCTGTTTCAAAACCAACACCTCATGACACCTGACAGCACCAGTGCTCCTACTCGCCCCAGGACACAAGGAAGTCCCTCTGTGCCTTGCGTCCTTCAGCAAGCAAAGGTCAAGCAGTAATCAACGAGCACAACACTGCCCACCACAACTCATGCCAACCCTCTTCAGTCACCTACAATGAAAGCCTTTTACTTCCACTAGCCACATGTCCCCATTCATCTCTTCCACGGGCCTAAATGTTTGCCTTTTCACGGTAAAATGTAATCCACAAATTCTTATTGCATTGAAAGCTCAATATGATGTCTCATCTGAAGCAAAGGAGACTTGCAAACATGTGGCTTATCTCTTGTAACTTGTGAAAATGTGGTCTAACTGTAAGGTGTAGAGACAGTTCACAGCTGGTCAGAAGTATGGAGGTGAGCTTTGGGTACTGGTAACCGTTCCTGGTCCCAGTTGTCGCGTTTGCTTGGGTTCATCTCTCCAAACAAGTCATATACACTTATGTGTGTGCTATGAGACATCTATCCCAGTTAACCTCGGCCATATTTCATTTGCAAGCCCTGCCACTGCTAAACCCATCATTAGCATTCCCACTGCCTGCAGCCTGCTGCACTGCCTGCTATACCAAGGCCTGGCCATTGGCCACTGCTGAAACTCTTGTAGCAGCATCCCTCGGCAAATGCTCTTCACAGTACACTACACAGGGCATCTGTCAATAGTAATCAATCAACAACTTCTAATTAAAGAGTTATGGGTAATTAACCAATTAATGAGAACTTCAAATTAAAACTGAGGAAAAACGCATGGTAAAAAAACAGCAATAACATTGGGAAAGCAGAATTAGTATATTATTGACAGACTGAATCAATGCTATTAGCCTTTGATTAATTCACAGAGGCCACACAGACTTTGAAATGAGGAAAGTGTTGACTGCAAATTTCTTCCACCACTTATTAAGGTGGCCACAAAGGTCAGTCCGAGACTAATGGGGTTTTCTAACAACTTTTACTGTTTTATTTTCTAGGCACCAATTGATTTTTCAGACTGAATAATTCACAATGTTTTAAGAGCTGGAGCAACTGAAAAAGGTGCATTTGACGTAAAGGACCGAGAGATTGTACAGCCAGATATAATCTTTATTATTATCTGTGTGTCATGGGTTCAAGGCAGAGTAAGTAGTGGTGCACACAATGAACCATAGTCTGAAAATATTGCAATCGTGAGTACTTTGAAATTATACATTTAAGATATTTAAGTATCTTCAACTTAAATACTCCTGAAGCCTGAAACCATATAAACACAACCACAGACACATACACATGCTCACACATCCATTGATGTACACCTACCTATGTACGCATATTCATATTACTGACCTGTGACTTCCAGCGAGATTGTGTCCTGCTGATACTTGTCATTGTCCACCATGACACAGCGGAAAACTCCTGTGTTGTTGTAGTGGAGCTTGGAAATAAACAGCGAGGCATTGCGGGCATCTTTGTCCAAACCGGGCAGGCTGACGCGCCCAGCAAACGCACGGTGGACCTTGACCTCACCGTCCTGCACGGTCAGAACCGTCTTCTCCAGGGGAGCCTGGCCTCTCGGCGCCCAGGTGCGGGTCCAGCGGATGTGGGGCGATGTGTGGTGGTATCCCTTCTCGTGGCTGGAGATGGTGATGGAGAAGGAGGGGAGGGAGAAGTAGCAGGGCAGGAGAACAGAGCTGGCCAGCGGCTGCCTGACTGATGGATGGGTCACTTTGCGCAGGGTCACCGGTGAGCCCGCCTCACTCACACCTACCGAGACAGACAGACAGAGAGAGAGAGACATACACAGAACGAGATTAAGGAGATAGATGGTGGGAAGAATGAGAATTGAAAGGAGATAGAGAGACCAAGAGAGAGTGAAATTTCTGTTTAAATTGACAGAGAGCGCTCAGGAACACAGTGAGAATGGAGGGCAGAGGATCCAAGGAACAAGAGTGAAAATAGACATGGTGGGTATGGTCAGACAGGGTGGATGGGCTGGCTGAGTGAGTCACTGTCTCTCACGTGCAAATTGAATTGTCCAGTTCTGTGTCCTCCACAGTGACATCACCTGATCTCTAGCAAACGAAACTCTGAGTGCGTAGGGGCCCTTATGAGGGAGTTTTGCAGTAACATTGTTGGGACATGTTACGTATTCACAGAGCTATTGCATTTGAGAGAGGGAACAGGGAGGGGAGTATTGTGTTTATGTGGTCTATACATTTGTTTTGTGTTAAGTAGGCCTTTCATTATCCCACAGTGGGGAAATTCATGTGTTGCAGTAACCACACATAGGCCTACAACTTGTGCAAAGGTAGACGACATACATACAGACACAGGACCAAGAAGTTAAAACAATATTTAAAAGGGAGATATACAATTGTAAATGTTGTAAAAAATAGAGATATTTCTGTCTAATAAATACATTCGTAAAAGGGCTTGAAAACTCAGAGGTAGTGCAGTGTTGGAATCATAAAAGGAAGAAAAAATATTTAAAATAGTTATAAATTCAGATAAAAGTGGGAGCCACAGCAGCAGCATGGCATCATCATAATAATCATCACCACCACCACTTCCATCATGATTCATGATGATTATCTATTCAAATCTTTGATGTGCCAGTAAAGCTTTTGAGCAAAAAAATAATAATGATAGCCTTCATACATTGAATTGAAGTCCCAAACACAGTGACAGAAATGGCACGTCATGGAGCGATACCAGACTAATACTGTCACGTCAGTCTGGTTCAACAGGCTAGTTAA
>NC_085872.1:33805087-33807587 GCF_034702125.1 Engraulis encrasicolus
AACCCTGGAGGTGCCCTACATAGGACACAAATCACACAGGCAGCTGAATGGGTCTGGGAAGAATTTGCGGCGGAGCAAGGAAGGCAACGGTGAATGCTGAATGGTTTGACTTGTCAGGGAAAGAAACAGCCACTGAAAGCCTGCAGTGCCCCCATTGGACGTGCCTGTGGCTCAGGCTGCCGTGAATGTGCTGTTGCTTTGACAGGATGTGGCCTTTTCAGCTGTCAGGGATATCCGAACAGCATCTAGTGCGGGCTGCTCTTGGGCTGTGTGTGTTGCTGTGCAAATACATGGCCACCTCCATGTCCATTACATGGGTGAATTGCAAAACCACCCCATCCAGCTCATAGCAACTGACATAGCATAATAAATATACAGTATATGTGGGACATTCATACACTCAGGTGAACTATATCAAAGTGTCTCTGTGTAATGTATAATACCCACACCACTGTATGCGCTTTACCCCCATAACAACACTACACCTAAGATGTATGGTTATACTAGAAACACCATTGTAAATTATAAATGCATAGGCATGCATTAGTGATGGACTACTAGCCTGGAGTGATAGTGTAAAGTGTGCTTTGTTATAGCTTTGTACTTGGAGTGAATCATTAATACTAATATAACACACACACACATGTACAAATGAGGTATAAACTGTTCCTTACTGTTGTGCTAATGGCTCTCCATATGGCTCTATATTTGAAAACACTGTGGTGCCCATGGCTTTCACCAAAGAGCTCCCACATATTTTACACAATGTGTGTGTTTGCCACACTCAAAAGATCTGTCTTTAACCCCCATAGCGCAGAGGCTATACTATAACCTTACTGTCATCAAAATTCTAATGGTCTTAATATGTTACTTAAGGCTCTTGGTACTGTCATAAGGCGTGAAAGTCCCACCCCCTTAGTTCCGAATTCACGGGATCTTAGCTGACCATCTAACAGCATGGTAGCGAGTAAATATCTTCTGATTCCAGTCATTATATGCGCTGGGCTACAAATATGCTGTTTAAGGAGCTACATTTAGATTATTCATGCAGAATCAATATTTTGTTCCGAGGCCGTTTGCATGAAAAATGTAGCCTGGCCGCGCCAAAAACCCCTACAGCAAAGCAAATTCATTTTGCGGCCACTAGGGGCGTCTAGATTTCTAGGCTATGAAAAATGTGTAAAAAACACACCCTTCTAAATCATTTGGTGTTTGGTACGAAAAATTATACAAAAATATCAGAACCAACATATGTGAAGCCTGTGGCACAATTCAAAGGAGATCGAAATATAATTTTAATACTGCCATAATGCCATTGGATTGCATGCTAAAATTTTCCGCTAAAAACGCAGGATGTGACGTCACTTTCAAGCCCTATAGCATTGTTGTTATGATGTAGTTGAGTATTTTCAGCAAATAGGCTAGTGAATAGGCCCGCCGGCGACCCCATCTGCAGTAAGAGGCTACACATGCTCAAGTCAAAGCTGCTGGTGGTCAAGGTGAGTCCGTCCTTTCCGGTCTCTGGAGGAGGGCTAGTGTGGAGATCAGGAAAACAGACTACCTGTAGTGTGGTGGACTGCATAGGGGCCTCAAGAGGGCTCAGATACTCACCGCTGCCTGTGGAGAGCACCAGCAACACAGCCAACCCAGCCAGGGGGAGGACACTCATCCTGGCTCTGCAAAGAGAGGAAAAAGGGGTGGTTGAGAGAGGCAGTGAGTAGGCCTACAACAGTAACTGTGAGACATGGAGAGTGAGAGGAACTCAGCAGCTATATGTAAGACAAAGTGAGAGGGGAAGAATCAGACAAGGACAGTCAGGGGCATTAGGTATGCTGAGTGAAAGCGAAAGCCCAACTGGGAAACTCCAACTCCCATTGTCATTGTGACACAGCACACAAGTGCACACTGCACACAACGAAATTGCCTCACCCATGCACCCATTATTGCCTCACCCATGCAAGGGGGCAGCCCCCATAGGTACATAGGGAATAGTGATTAGAATTTATCAGACTTGATTCAATTAATGGTGATATTGCTTTTTGGTGCAAAGGCATTAGTCTTGAAAAAACACCACATTAGAATGACAGGAACTCAAATTGTTACCTCAAATTCAACATCCCTCACTCAGCTGATATCCTTTCCTAGAACTCTGGTCTTAGAGCATAAAGAAAGGCCATCACATTATACATGTTTATGGCTATACTTTTTTGTAATTTCTCTTATCTTTTCACAGTGTTGATCCTGTGAGCCTTTGGTAAACTGTGACATCCTTCCACACCAGAGAAAGTGACCACATCATTGTAAAATGTTAACACACCTAGCTCCATGGTCTCTTAGAACACAAACTTCAAAGTGTTCCTGTTCATTCTCCAAATTTGTTTAAATTCTGTAGAGCACAAGACTTCTTCTACCTTGTTATGAATTCATTTCTCATGCCTGAGAGCCTGTCAGCTTTTCATTAGCGGCATAAGGACCTCACAAGGGCACGGGCGAGAGATTG
>NC_085872.1:33812587-33822587 GCF_034702125.1 Engraulis encrasicolus
GCTCTGTAGACCTGTCCCAGTGCAGCAGAGGAGCCAGTGAAGAACAGCTGTGCTGTGCGCCACCTGGACCTGATGGTATGTAGGCTATGGCCAGCCAGTATCCTGTTGAAGTTTGTCAGTTGACAACTATTCATTGCTTAACAATATTAGAGTAGAAGTACTGTATTGATCTAGATTTCCAAAAGAAGATTATGGTCTTGCCACATATAACATACATTTCACAGATCCAATATTTTGCACAAATCTGCAGACAGACATGCATGCATAGATTAATTTAGCAATTTAAAATGTTTATAAGTGATGGCATAATGGTAATCATTCTCTTCTCTTGCTGTTGTAACCACATACTGGTGTGTTCAGTTCAATATTTTAATTTAAAGGAAAAAAAAGTTTTCTTTGCATAATGTTTGATATGTTCACTTATTTCTTCTATTTGCTTTTCCGCAGACATTTTGACGTCCAGAGCATCCTGCCATTCTGTATGCACGTAAGATCCTGACAAGAAATTGTGCAACTTATGCAAAAGTTAAAAAACAACCTGCCTTAGTCAGTGATTTCACACTATCCACAATCACAAGATATAAGCGGTGAACCTTACAATGTACATAATATGCACATTTTGCCACATCCTGAATTTGTGTGCAAACGCAAGAGTGCTTTCCAGTCATAACAGCATTTCTGCCATAGCCATGACCGACTAGGTTGTTATGATACTCCAGCCCATGCTTTTCAAAGCATTTTATGATCAAACTACTTAGTCCTGTGTCATCCATAATAACACTGCTATCTGCTCCTATCTATATGTTGTTGATTATGTTTGATGTGTCATTCATGCACATAGATTGAATAAAAAAATAAGTATTGCAAATTATACTGATTCATAATGTTTTATTTAAGTTTGAAAAGGAATAGGCCTGCTGAATTATTCATTTGTGTATTTGGATAGTAGCGTAGAAGTCGATGGTCTTTCCTGTCAGCATACTGTAGAAAAGTACGTTTGAAAAATGAGCAATATGTAGGTATGATGTATTAGAGTATGCAATACACTCAACAAAATCTGCAAGGCTGGTAGCCTATTAACAATGAGGCTATGATGGGTAATTTAATTCATTAAGACTATGATGTTTTCTTGCCACTTGCTGGATAATGTGTATTGCCTTGTCGCCAATTGATGTTTATCTAAGCCGCGTCATCACTGGATATCAGATGGTGGTGACCCTGTTGGCCCCTGAAGGTTACATTTGGCCCCATGGTGGCCCCTGTTCCTAAAAAAAGGTAGAACCGCCACTGACAACGTGGGAGGAGTTCCCGATTTTTCAGGCGCCCAAAAGATATTTATATTGCTCTTGGCCCGACTAGCAGCAACACTGAAGGTGTTGCGTCACTAGGAGGGCGCTGCCTGGCTACTCTGTGCTTCCTCCTCCCATGGCTGCCGGTACATAAATTGTAGCTCAGCTGACGGGAGCCAGTTGAGAGCTTTTGCTTAATCAAAGTTATGGGTGTAGCGCCACTGATTCATGGGCTAGGGGCTGAGTGCTGCTATATTGCTATCGTTAGCCCGTCATAAACTTTCTGCTGTCGGGCAAACCGAGGGTAGCTGTCATCAGGACCGTGCCTTCGCTGGTGCCTTCGAAGGTTGATGTGCTCGGGCAGCATTTATACCTTACAAGCCTTAGCCTGAGACCCACATCGCCTGACCTGCATTCCCACTAGCAATCAGGTTTGCCATATTCAAATACTGGAGAACAGAACACCATCCCTTTCTTTTTGGATTCCTTTTCTGTTCATTGAATTATGAATTATTATTTTTTTAAATAATGTCTTTGAATAGCCTGTCAAGTGTGGCAATATGAAGATGGTGATAAAAATGATGAAAATGATGATGAAGAGGTCGATATCGATTGCTCTTTACAAAACTACATCACAAAACAAATCCCTTATCATGAGTGTTACAAATAGGTCAAAATACCACCATATGCACAAACATGTGCATGATCTGGCTTGGCTATACCCAACTTAACTGCTCTGTGAGCCTTGTCATTAGGAACCAAATGATATATAACATTATGAATACAGTACATTAAACTCGACTGCAATACTAGCAGACATACTACAGCTCAAGTCAGACTTTTACTGTGTGGTTTCCAGCTGAATAGGCTATATTTCAAAAACAACACAATTTCTTAGTGGTGTCAAAGGAGGTTGACAAAGCTATAACTCACATTTCAGCTTTTATATTACAATTTACCATTACAATTGTGTAGTGCATGGTTTCCCTAACTGTGCTGCGTACACCCATAGGGGGTGCACGGCCTGCAGTAGCCCCTTAATGCGCGCCGTACCTCCAGTGGCACGCTGTAATAGTCATTGAAAGGTAACTACTGTAGCACTACAATACTATGACACAACACAGGCCCTTCAGTAATGCACCACAACTTGGTCATTACCATACTGGTAACAACAAATATATAAAGCCGCGTCTTAACCCCTTAAGGCGCAGGTTTATAAATTCATTGTTACCAGTATGGTAATGACCAAGTCGTGGTGCATTACTAAAGGTCCTGTGTTATGTCATAGTATTGTAGTGCTATGGTAGTTACATTTCAATGTGTATTACAGCGTGCCACTGGAGGTACGGCGCACATTAAGGGGTTAAGGGGTTAAGGGGGTGCGCAAGCTAAATAGAGTAATGGTGGATATGTGAGTTTTATTATCATTAATGAACATGAAGTAGCCTAGTTTTTAATGGCAAATTGTATGCTGGAAGGGTCCATTTGAAGTGTACTTCAACTCCTAGACTACTGGAAAAGAGGATTCCCCAAAACAACTGTGCATAATGTGCAGTGAATCATACTTAGATACTTACATACTTACATACATACTTACATCGCTTAGAGGGTGCACGAACCACATTGAAATGTACAAGGGGGAGTGCAGGGGGAAAAGTTTGGGAAGCGCTGGTGTAGTGAATAAAGTATGTACTGTTGCGTCAGTTCTGCCATTCTCTCACTTTCCTTGTTACCGTACATACACACACAATGGAAACCATCAGCAAGGTAGAGATTTCAAAAATCTCCTTGGTGAAGAAAAGTTTTTTCTCTTTTCAAGCAACTTTTTTGACATTGAACCTTGAACCAAAGAGCACCCACAAGAATACTTTTTTCATCTTTCTAAAGGGACTGAGCACGCCTCTGACTTCCAAACAAGGTAGAGATTTCTTTTGAGAGATTATGCATGGCTTGCGAGCTCAGAGCATGTTTTTCCCATGACTCCTATGCAGTGAGCTAATACTTTGGCAGAGTGGTTCACCCAGGTAAAGCTGGAGGCAACATTATGGGCAAAATGTAATGTAGTTGCCTGTATGAGTACACTGGTGGCACCTACAAATGGTCCAAAAATGGGACATTGAATGTCTCTCTCAAACCTTGGTGTTAAGCTTTACTACGGCCATGATAGTGTTAACTGATCATATCTGCTCTCTGGCACACTTTCACATGCATTTCTTTCATCACATTTGCTTGTCCAATAATGCACCCTTCTTGTATAGTACAACATCATGATGGTTCTTGAATTGTCTGACAGGGTGCCGTTGCAGCAGAGCATGCGCCGATCAAGGTAAAGCGCATAAAAATATTGTATATACAGTGTATATATATATATATATATTGCATACATGGTACATTATATATGGCAGTGTACGTAGCACATGTGTGTACAGTAGGCTACATAATGGTTCGTTGTTTATGCTGAATAAACCAACCTGATAGGCCTACAAAATATTAACTACAAACGCTCATCTTAAACACATTCTGCCTTTATTCACAGCGTCGATAAAAACAAATTGTTTTGTTAGGCTCACAATCCTCACAGTCCTAGTGATTCCTGGGCTCGAATTCAGCCTGTGTATCTAGTTCCTTTGTTCTTTTCTTTCTACTCTCCAAGCCCACATGCTGTAGAGTCGCACAGCAGATGGGCATTTCCATATGGCTTTTTGCCCTCTTTCACAGGGGGTGTGGTGTGGGACTGCCTAAGTGAGCCTATGTGAGGATCAGTATGCGTGCACGTCTAATTGCTGGCACGTCGTCCCAGAGAGCCAGGAGGATGTGGAGGCAGGCCATTAGAGGGTAGGGGTGATTAAACCAGACCCTGAACTGTGCATGTTCCCTGAGTGCGCTTCTGGCATCACACGCACGCACGTACGCACACACACATGCGCGCGCGCGCACACGCACGCATACACACACGCACGCACACACACACGCACGCATACACAAACGCACGCACACACACACACGCACGCACGCGCATGCACGAGCACACATACACACGCACACACGCATACACACACGCACACGCAATGGCTAAGCCAAGAACTAGGCATTAAAGAACTACATTATACATGGGTGGCAATATGACAAAAAATGTTGTATTCTGTCTCGACAGATCACTTTGGAGAGGTAGGATATCAGTCCTGTTTTGTTTTGCTTGTTGAAGCTGCGTCTAAAAGCTCTTCCCAAGCGCTCTGCCCTCTATCTACTCTAATCATGTCTCTCTAAGACAATTACATCCTGAGGGCGGCAGCGAGCTCATGGAGCAGACGTGACTGGCAGGTGAGGAGGGCCCTTCACATGGACTAAAGCACACCATTAAATGCAGATACACAGAGCCAGGGGAGCGAGGACGGCAGATCAGGACGACAGGTAGACTACCATGCCACTCCATGGGGTTTCATCAGCCAGCGCACACATAAATAAATGTTAAATGAAGCGTTTGTCCTGGGTGTCACAGACACAGACATCAGATAGGCAATGGGAGGCATTCAAGAGACAAAAATAAATGGCAGTCTCTTTGTAAACGTATACACTGGCATGACTTGGGGTTTCCGTTTTTGTCACAACACATGTGGTGAATTCAAGTAAATTGGGCCACTTTTTTATAGCCTATAGTGAATGGCCGAAAGTGGCCCACTTTACCTGAATTCACCACATACATTTATCAGAATGAGGGGTCTGTCTGGTTATAGCTCCATGTGGTAGTATACAGAGGCATTTGATAGATACATGTTAAGTCAATACAACCTCTGAGAAGTCAGTTAGTAGCCTACATCTGTACTACATCATATCGGCCAGACAAAGCACCTGTGAGCTTTGTTATTGTCATAGCCAGGCTATTCATTTGTAGGTAATATCAGTTTGCATTCGTAGTCTAATTAATCTAGTTGTGTTAACTCTTAATAGCTAATCATTTTGTAGGAAAGAACTCTTTCTGTTACATGGCATGCTCTCTCCCTGACATTGCAAATGTAAGGTTTGACCATTGACAACGGACACAAGAGAATATTGTACTTACCGGCATGAACAAATATTGTGCTTACTGGCATTGAGTGCTAAACATTTTACGATACTGTATTCTGTGTTATATTTCAGCAGGAATTGTTACAGCACCACAGAAATGCTTCAAGTAGCAGACTGGTATCTACTGATGCTGACTCTTTGGATAAAGCAGTAAGTAGGTCTGAACATTAGCATGCACATTTTGTGCATGTTAACGTTTACTTTGTCGAATACAAAAGCATCATGAGTGTTTTTTCTACTCTTTTTGAGACCCTCTTAAGCAAATTCCCTCCATTAGGCTGAAATCATAGACAAAGTAATGAAAAGTGTCTTTGTTTAACATCCTTCTTGGAACTGGAGACAGTGTTGAGGTTAAGTTTCCTTCCAACAGCATGTTGTGGTTTGAACGGCTCTTCTGCAAATCTGCAAATTGTGACCCTTGCACATGCGGGCAAACATGTGTACACACACACACACACACACACACACACACACACACACACACACACACACACACACACACACACACACACACACACACACACACAGAGAGAGAGAGAGAGAGAGAGAGAGAGGAGAGAGAGAGAGAGAGAGAGAGAGAGAGAGAGAGAGAGAGAGAGAGAGAGAGAGAGAGAGAACTCTAGCACTACATCTCATTTTAGCTGTCAAGGGTTTATACTGGTGAGAACCAGCCAAACGGAATGAAAGGATTTTCCTGCGTTAGAGCGAGCTGATCGCTGCAACACCATGCTGCATCACAAACAGCTTCTGGCTGGCTTAGAGAGAGAGTTTCACCACACAATGAGCCTGCCAACAAGAACAAGACATTCCAAGAGAACTGGGGACGTATTTAATGCACAGATGCAGCTTTAACTCTCACATGCAGTATAGTGTATACAGCATGCAGCAACCTAACTCTCACATGTGTCTGCCAACACGTAAAACACACTGCTACTGTACATGTGACAAATTCAAGTGTTGAAGTGAGGAGCTTAAAGGGACACTGTGCAGTAAATGGTCAAAAAAGGTACTGCAACTATGCTGCTTATTGAAATTGGACTGCCTATTGCCAAATTTGATCTTTTCATGAAAGTTTGATAAGTAATAAATTAATATTTTCTAGCATGGCCCAAGTACAGTGATTTTTTTAAGCTAAAAATGGCTATTTCTGGTAATTGAAAATGGCGGACCATGGAGAAGATCCCCTTTTTCATGTAAGAAAAGTGCATTTTTTTCAGTCATAATGAATACTTAGAATTTTATGGTGATGGTAAGTATTCATGAAAAAGGTAACATTAGTGAATGGGCAGCATGGATTCTGGAAATAAACAACTAAAAATCTCACACAGTGTCCCTTTAATACTCAGCAACAAAAAAACAGTTCATGCAGCACAATGCACATTCCTGGCTGTTCTGTTGGTTCAGGATGATGCTCCTACACAGTGCAGTGTTTTCCGATAAGGAATATGACACAATGCCTTTACTCTTGAGAAATGGAACCACCATCAATGGAGCAAACCAGAACATCTATTGGTTAATTGGTATTATCAGACCTGCAGATTGCCGTGACAATAACATACACGTGATTGGTTCAGCCATTTGCTTCATGCATCAGTAACACTGGGTAGCTGCATGTCTAACTAGAGCATGATGACTCATTAAAGTGTTTTTACAGTTCTAATTTCCAAAGCCTGCTGTTTGGAGCAGTATGCAGTCACTGATGGAGGACCTCAACAGAGCACCAGATCATAGATTAATTCATTAAGTCACTCATTACTAAGTCAGTTTGTGCTAATGTGTTTTCACAGCCAGGGAAAATGAGCAATGGCAAGTCAACACCAGGAGCCAGATCCCAGGGTGTCTCTGAGGTAGGGAGCGAGCGAGAGACTGGCAGATGGTGCAAGCCTGGACCAGTTCCTGCTCATAATTTGACCATGGAAATGGTAGGAACAGAGAGACATTTTATCGCAAATTTGCATGCACAGTGACAAACACTCACACGCACACGGACGCATGTGCGTGCGCACGCACGCACGCACGCACGCACGCACACACACACACACACACACACACAGAGTCACACACACACACACACACACACACACACACACACACACACACACACACACACACACACACACACACACACACACACACACACACACACACACACACACACACACACACACACATACACAAAGTTAAAATGTGCAGTGAGAACACAAATCAATAACTTAGATGAAGGGCATGCCTATTTCTAGGGCATGATGACTTTACACATGCATAGGCTACACAGAAAACAGATTCTGTAGTCTGGCATCCACCTAGACAGCTAGACTTGTTTACATGCTGTGCGTTGACTGTGGGGATGCAATAGATTCTGGTTCCCTCCCAAGCATTGGCTCATAAATTCAAGTCAAATAGCATCCAGGTTAATCAGTCCAGCACTCAGGGCTAATTTCATAAAGAGGGCAAGTGGTAACTTTTACCCATCTGTAAATCTGCAAGGCACTAACTGTTATTGACCTGAAGATCCTTCAGGAGGTCACTACGGGAGGTCAGGCAGTAACCAATACCAATCAGCTGAGCTCCACCCATTCACTGTATTGAAGGTTGTTTTGCGCTCAATCCTGATCTGGACTTGTTGTCTCCATCCAAGCAATGGGTTGTAGTAGGGTCTTCATCAATAGGTGAGAACCAGGGTCAGACACATGGAGACTGTGAAATAGTCCAAATGAAATCTGTTCAATTCCGCACCATATGCCACCAAAACAACAACAACAACAACAACAACAACAACAACAACAACAACAACAACAACAACAACAACAACAACAGCAACATCAACAACCACACACACACACACACACACACACACACACACACACACACACACACACACACACACACACACACACACACACACACACACACTATTAATTTGTTTGTATTGGATGTACCACCTGTAATGTACCAGCACCTCTCCGATAGCTAGCACATAACAAGACATACAGCTGAGCGTATGTCTAGGTTCCCTTCCTCCCAGCGTCCATGTGCATAAGATTCCCAAATCCCATGCCCAAAGCTCATGGAGCCGACGGTATATCATGAAGCTCCTGTTTGTCATGTCATCACTACTGTCCACATTACCACCAGTGAGTTTCAATGGCCTTGTTTACATGACACATTTCATTCAGAATTAACCGACTTCAATTCTGAATAAAGCTCAATTACGCTTGGAGAACATCACATAAACACTTATCAACTTGGAATTAAATGAAAGATCAAAGTAAACTCAACGGACCAATTTAATTCTGAATAATTGATTCGGAATTAAAAACGTCATGTTAACGTAGCCAATGTCAGTGCTGGGACTGTTGAAATGCCATATTATTAGAAACACTCGGTATGGCATATGTCACCTGAAAGTTAAGACACAGGAATTCTTCTTCCTTTCTTACCAATCTCAGCCACTATAGATCTTTCCTTTAGGACTCAATTTCTCATTTGGAAGACTGCCATGTTCCACTACCCCTGTGATGAAACTTCTCATTGGCCTATATAGCCTACTGCAGACGTGGGCAAACTCAGACCCGGGGGCCACATGCGGCCCCCTGAGCCATTTCATGTGGCCCCCAGAGCCTTTACAAGAAAGACAACTTTTAAATCCAAATTCAAACGATTTCTCAACATTCTTAAAATGCTACCTAAAACAAGAGTCTTACGAATTTAAGATTAACCAAAGACATAGGCTTCATCTATATACATTCAATTACAATGTGCAGGAATATCATAGCTGCCAACTTACGTCAGCGTACATTGTTATTATTGACACAGGCAAATTGTCTGTGGCATCCGGCCCTTCGGTCAATATTCTAAACCCAATGCGGCCCTTGGGCCGAAATAATTGCCCACCCCTGGCCTACTGCATTCAATATGAAAAGTGAGTTTGCTGCCACATAGCATTGTGGGTATATGATGCGATGAGAGCTGTTATTGGGGTGCCTCGAAAAGTTCAGCAATCTCCAACTATATGCGAATTAATCTGCTCACCGCAACCATATTGTGACAAGGGTCGCCACTGTCGTCTTCTATCTTCACCACAATTCTGCGCTCAACTAAACACAATGTTGACTACGCAATATGAAGCCAAGCCAATTGGAGCGGAGCCAATTTTTGGTCCCCTAGGACCTAGGTAATGGAAATTCTTTCTCTGCATTTATCCCATTTGGACTAGTGCTTCACATTGAAGTACACACACTAGTCAGTTGGCTGCCTGCTGACTGAGCGGCGCCCGGAGAGCAACGTGGGGGTTAGGTGCCTTGCTCAAGGGCACTTCAGCTGTGGTTCTGTCGGTTCAGTCGATATGAATCGCACATGTTGACTACACAATACCATGGAGCCATGCATGTGTATAACCATACGTTATGAAAACTCAGTGGGATCAGTGGAATCCTTGGGATGTAACCAGGTTCCAAATGCATCATGCAAAATCCAACATTCATGCATTTGTCAAAATAATTAACGTCAAATTGGGCACAAAAGCCACTTAATACTTATCAATACTTTATTTAGCATATACTACACAAGAATGAATTATGCAATGAAGACTCAATTTGGAGGGTGAGAGCAAAAACTATCATATCAGAATAACACTGGTACATACC
>NC_085872.1:33825087-33855087 GCF_034702125.1 Engraulis encrasicolus
ATCACATTTGTCTTGGCAAGAGCAAGAGGGCTATTTTAATAAGCTAGGAAAACGAGCTTAATCATTGATATAGAAATGGAAAAAAAACGAAGAATAGAATAGAACACGAGCAACCCTAATCTGAAAGATAACAGGGGATAAACAAACAACAAACAACACACACACAATCAAAACAATTGGCAGCACATGACTGATAGATTCCACAGGAGCTGAGACGAGTTTCTTCAGTTACTACCTACGTCATGAGCAGAAGGTGCTTGACTCTTTTTCCAATGGGATAAATAAATGAACAGTTTCCTTAACTGTGGAAACAGCCCTTACAGTGTTACACTGCCCTTGTCTGTCACAACCATTTTGTGTGTGTGTGTGTGTGTGTGTGTGTGTGTGTGTGTGTGTGTGTGTGTGTGTGTGTGTGTGTGTGTGTGTGTGTGTGTGTGTGTGTGTGTGTGTGTGTGTGTGTGTGTGTGTGAGTGTGAGAGTGTGTGAGTGTGTGTGTGTGTGTGTGTGTGTGTGTGTGTGTGTGTGTGAGAGAGAGAGAGAGAGAGAGAGAGAGAGAGAGAGAGAGTGTGTGTTTGTGTGTGTACGTGTGTAAGTGCGTGCGTGCGTGCGTGCGTGCATCTGTTGATGAACAGATGTTTCCGTGTGCAACTCAGCCACTGTGGAGCTGTCCGGTGCTGAAACCAGAGTAAGTCTGGGTTTGTGTGTGTCTGCTGGAGACTAATTAGCTTCGTTGTGCATTGGGTGCCACTGCGTCGAGCATACATGCAGGGACGGGACGGGACGGGCGGCAAGTACATCACCACCACATCAATCATTCATGAGCTTCTCTCCGCACTCTCTGCTTCCGAGTCTAGGTAATCACTACCACAGGCATGTGGGCTTGGAAATATGCCACTGGGTTTTCTCAGGTCACAACATGGTTACTCATACACACTCTGTCTGGAGACATTGCAGATTTTATCAGTATTGATCCGATTAAATAAAATACCTCATGCTAGTATACCTAATCCTCCCAGGCTTCATTAAAGCATGAAGCTGCATTACCAAGGTGGAGGACGGAAGGTCATTTCTTTCTAGAAGACACGTCCGCTGTCTAGCAAGAGGAGTTGTTTCAACATCCTGGAGAGAGCAGGTACACATATATATTTTCGTTTCGTTTCAAGCAATGCCTTGTCAATTCCCATAGTGCTAGCAAAACAATGCATAGCAAACACCGCTCTGGAAACAACACAACAGTGAAGAGGGAAGGCAGAGGTGTCTGGGGGGGTCTGTTCTATTCCCTTATCTAATTTAACCACCTCTTTGAATCTTTCCCTGAAAGTCCAATGAAACAGCACGCCCATATAGACAAGTGCTGCAACAAGAGCGGGTGATGTCTCTGTAGTGTGCCATGTCTCGGTCAGTGAATCCATGGATGATGTGGCCTCTATCTATTAAGTAGATATCGGCTGGGGGGGACTATATCTGCATACCAATGGTTGACACACACAACCTTCTTTCCTGCAGCGTGTTTCATTCCATAGGCCATACTTTGGTGAGGTGTGGATCTGTGACCCCTGGATTATGCTTTGGCTCAAAAAAGTTCTGCCCTCTTTTATGAACATCAAGACACTGAGTGATTCATCTGCCGTCAATGTAAATATATATATACATGTATTGTTTTTTTTTTATTCTTCTCACCTTTAACATTCTGGTGCTCATCATGCTAAACATTGTCATATTTTATTACTCAGAGCACTAGACTAGACTAGAAAAGTCAACAGCAGTGAGCATGTCAAACATTGTTGCCACATTTTCTTGCCACTCCCTGCTGCCACAAGTCCTTCAAAACAAATGATAGTACCCCTGTAGTTATCTACCTAGAGTCCTTATCTGGGAGCCTATTCCATGCAAGAGAGGCTGCTACAACAAGCCAGAGTTGCCAGATGTAAGGTAATTATCGCTTTTGTACCATCAATAATTTTGACCATTTTGTCCTCTGTGCGATCAAAAAAACATGATCTACGATAATAATTTCAGAGTTGACATACAGTTCATTTAGAACCCTTGAAGCAACATTTGGATCTTGTATGATAATTTTCTCCCTAAAATTCCCCCGGAAACGGTCATTTTGAGGTTTTGGTACTATAATTCAGCATTTTCCATCTGGCAACACTGCTATAAGCAGACGACGGAGGTCAAACAGGCCATCCATCATGTCTTTCCAGCAGCACCCTCTGTTTGGAAGTTGCCAGTGCTCCACCCGAGCGAAGAAAGCGGGAGCACTTGGAGAAGGAGGCTACGGTACGACTGGCAGCGTTCCAAAGACCCCAGCGTGAACTTGCACGCACCCCAGACAGAATTAAAAATGGATGTGTGGCACTGAGTGAAGTCGAAGCTGTCTACAGACCTTCCAGACGTCTCCGGCACCACCTTTATGATCTTGAATGGCTTCGCCTGAGACAGAGGGGGACGTAGTGCTAGAGTTTGTGCGTTGCGTGTGTGCGTGCGTGCGTGTGTGTGGGTGTGTGTGTGTGTGTGTGTGTGTGTGTGTGTGTGTGTGTGTGTGTGTGTGTGTGTGTGTGTGTGTGTGTGTGTGTGTGTGTGTGTGTGTGTGTGCGCATGTCCTAACCTTCACTGTTAAGGGACTATACAGCAACAAATCACATAAATACACAGTCAAAAACCCACATAGAGAAACGCTTTCATATTTGTACATCGAGACCGAGACAGACACGAAACACCTTCGTACAAATGATATTTGAGAGTATGAGACACATGCACTGGAGTGCCTCTCACAAAAATTAAAAACACAGAGTCTGAGACATGCTGTGAAAAGAGGGAACACAACAAACCCGCGGGAAATGAAGGAAAGAAGGAAGAACAGAAAAAAAGAAAAAGAGGACGGATGGCGGGTCCAGTCGGCAGCCAGCATCACACAATCAATACAACCGAGCTCATTTATCAGCTTGCTGCCGTGGGGTGTGTCTATGCACCGGCACTACTGAGTGCTGCATGTCAATCTGTTTTTGGAGCAAACATCAGCGGTGTCCAGCAGGGGGCCCCGGGGGAGTATCCCCACCTGTCCCCATATGGGATCCTCTCCAGAGTCCAGCACACACGCCAGCGCGCCAGCCAGCCACAAACAGAACAGAAGAGAGCTCTGTCAGGGGACCAGCGTTTTTGCCAAAACTGAGGGGAAAACAGCTCCCCTACACCCACCCACCCTCCCTTCCTCCGAGAACAGGTTGCATGTCTCGGCCCACACTGAGTAATGGCCACTTAGCCAGCACTGTTTGTTCGCATGAATTGATGTATAATTGCAGTACATTCTCCTGCTGGGTGCTTGTGCAGGGCGAGAGAATAGGGCTGTCTTTACAAAGATGGACAGAGGGACAGGGGCTAATGACGCAGCACCAAGATTCCTCGTCAACTTCAGCGGTTTCTGAGGAGCTATACACAATGGGGCCAGGCAGCTGCATAGAGGGTGGATTAGCCAATGAACAAGTGTGTGTGTGTGTGTGTGTGTGTGTGTGTGTGTGTGTGTGTGTGTGTGTGTGTGTGTGTGTGTGTGTGTGTGTGTGTGTGTGTGTGTGTGTGTGTGTGGGTGTGGGTGGGTNGGTGGGAGGGTAGGTGTGTGTGTGGATGGGTGGGTAGGTGTGGGGGGGGGTGGGTAGCTGTGTGTGTGTTTGTGTTTTTATGTATGTGTGAAATGTCCAGTGTGTGTGAAATTGCCTCTGTGTGTGTGTGTGTGTGTGTGTGTGTGTGTGTGTGTGTGTGTGTGTGTGTGTGTGTGTGTGTGTGTGTGTGTGTGTGTGTGCGTGTGTGTGTGTGTGTGTGTGTGTGTGTGCGTGTGTGTGTGTGTGTGCGTGCCTGCGTGCGTGCGTGCGTGCGTGCGTGCGTGCCTGCATGCGGTTGTATTTAATGGCAAAAGTGGAGAGCGAGGTATGACCACTCTTATTGGAGGCATTTAACCCTGTCAGTGACCCCTTAAATCTGACCTCCACACCCATTCCAACCCCCTATCGTAACTGCCTCTCTGTGTGAACCCAACCTTAACCCTGCCACCAACCACAACGCCATAAACACCACAAAACCGCATTGACCACTCATGCCCCCACTTCCAGCATGGTAGCCACCTCAGCCCCCCACCTCCAGCATGGTAGCCACCTCAGCCCCCACTTCCAGCATGGTAGCCACCTCAGCCCCCCACCTCCAGCATGGTAGCCACCTCAGCCCCCACTTCCAGCATGCTAGCCACCTCAGCCCCCACTTCCTCCAGGCCTTGACCACTCATGCCCTGTCAGTACTTGGTTAACACTGGTGCTTAGAGATGGAAGGACTGTAAGGGCAGTGCAATGATATTGTAATATCAATATTGCTGTCAAACAATATTACATTTCATAATATCAAGTTGAAACAATGTTTTTGTCATTTGTTCATAATGCCAAAAGGTAGGTCATACTGCCTATACATTCCCCACCACATGGCCGATGGCGATAACAGAGCAAACTTGCTACCCAACACCCATGCAGAACACCGCTGTGCGTTTCTCTATGGCCTTTCACTCACACTCCTGAAGGGAGGGAAGATTGTGAATTGTCCAGCACAATTATTTGTCTAAAAAATCGTGACATCAATATTGACTGAAATAATCGTGATATTGATTTTTCTCATAAATGAGTATCCCTAGTTCTAATTGGATGTGTTTCAGCACTGAGAAGTGTTTGTAATGTGTTTCCATTTGGTGGGTCTATTCACTAAGGCTGGCCATGTATTGTCTATCAATCTGAACCATTTGTTTCACACAAAAATAAAATACCTGGAAGAGTAGCTGTTTAAAGCCAGAGACAGATAGTTTGAAGGTGCGTAGAAGTCATGAATGAGATACCAGGAGCCATCTTTGAGCTCTCAAAGGAACTATGTGAACGTTAGGGTCTGTCACGATCAAGCAAAAAAAGAAAATGGAACCTTGTTCCTCTGCATTTTCCTTTCAGATCCCCTATGAGCACAACACACACACACAACACACACGCACTCAAGTATGCACGCACGCACGCATGCCCGCACACACACACACACACACACACACACACACACACACACACACACACACACACACACACACACACACACACACACACACACACACACACACACACACACACACACACACACACACTTGCATGAACTCATTAGTGTACCCAGAATTTCCCCATCTGAGTGATATCATAATCCCAAGCCATGGCAGGGCGATGTGCAATCTGGAGGGGGTGGCGAAGAAGCAGTGGGGCAGACACCTGCATGAATTATAAATAGGCAGGGCTACGCAGGAGTTTTTTGATCTTTCTCTCAACTTTAGCATCCACCGCTGGGGGTTAGGTCCAATCCTTTTTCTCCCAGGGACCGGCTTGCTAAAGACAGCCCCGAAGGCAGCACTCACTGGCAAATTATGAGCTGTTTTAATTAGTGGTGCATATGTGAATCTGTATTTGAAAAATACACTTCATACCTTCAAAGTCAATGAGATTACTTCCTTTCATGCCACAGGGAAAAAAACAATAGGGATAATTTGGACGCGGAACTTGGAATATCAAACATTCATGAAGCAATAAAGAGATGTGACTGTGTTCTTAACCTTTGGCTACTGTATTCTACAATGCAAAGTCCTCCCAGCCAGATAGAAGATCTGTGATTAAACAAAGACTTCTGCCTCAATTTTGCAGGGACTTGACTAACAGACTTCTACGATTTGCAAATCTCAAGCAACAGTCCATGTCAACGCACACCACCAGCACATAGGCTATAGGCCTACAAACTTTTATCTTCATAAATAACACAATCGTTTTTCAATACTCGACTGTTATTGCATACATTAAAAAAAAAATTAAAAATTAAAAAATCACTGAGACATTGAAGGGTTCTGTTCTCAGTGCATACAATACATCTGGGCTCCCTGTGGTCCAAGGTATTTTGCTTTTAATCTGGCAACTACCCATCATTAGATTCCCACTTGGAATTTCACTCTGGGGCAGATTGTCTTCCATTACTGGTCAGGTGCCGATTTACAAAGCGGCAATATAAAGTCTACTTGGGTTCTTTTTTATGGATTTAATAAATAGGATATCTTGCGATCCAGTGCATTACCACAGAACACCCTTGTGATTGCACTAATAATCTTGATTTAGACATCGTGTTGTGGATGTATATATTTGGAAAGTAAAAGCTGTTTCATTTACCTTTCGTTGAAGAAGTATAGTGTGGAAAAATTCAATCACAATGGTCTTTCGCAAGGTGACGCCGGTCTCGTTGTAGACTGTACAGGATTTCTGGTCGTCTACCCCTAGCGCAGGTGCCTCTGCTGTAGCAGCGTCGCTAAAAACGTAAATGACTCGACGATGAGTAGGCTATGTGATGAAGTGGAGAATGGTGAAAATCTACCGTGTCTAAAATCTGAAGGGTTTCTCCAATGGAAAGGTCACACAAATAGGTAGCGCCGGGGATAGTGAGATGGTCTACGGGTGTGAATAGACCCAAGAGGTCTTCTGTCTCCCGGCACCGATGCCTCGGCTACTGAACAGTGCGCTTGCTGAGACAAAGACCACTGCTGCTGACAGGCTGGCTACTCCCCCCCATTCTTTTTTTTCAGCGACAGGAGGGTGGGAGAGGAGGCAGGGGGAATGGGAAGGTGAAAGGGAGAAAGCTTTGTCACATTCGTCCAGGGGTAAATAATGAAGAATATTTCAGAGTAGTCTATCGATGACAAAATTGCCGATGCGTCTTGGGCATCCAAAATTAAACGAGAATGCCATTTCAGTGAGCCCACAATGACTTTAAATGTGGTTCTTGGAGAATATATTTTACTTGAAGGCCTACTAATTCAAATTACTTTTAAAATGTGCAATTATTTTGGACAACTTTGGTAAGAAACGTAAGGAGTGTCATATGGCAGATACACACCTTAAGTGCAACACTTCCCCAATGTTAGGTAGGCCTATTGATGACATTTTACTAGAGAGAGGTTTTTATAATTTCGGGCATTTTTTAGAATCACTGCTTTATTCACATAGATGGGAAGCCAGTGCAGATTTCTCCAGTACAGACCAGACATCTCATTTCACTTGACAAAGGACTACTTCCCTTCTTACAAATGTCTATCAAACGTCAAGAAGTCCAGCTGCTCATAACTTTTTGGATACCATGACGTGAATGAAGTCAATTCTACTTAGACAACTGAACATGTTACTGTGCATTACATTGATTGTTCCATCCACAAAAAAAAACATCCATCCATTTCCATCAGCTGCCCCAATGTGCAGCCAGGAGCAGCCACACACAACCATCAGGCTCTGCCCATTGACTCTCATAGCTGTGCTGCTCTTTAGCTGGCTGAAATGATCCTCCAGTAGATGGGCACCAGATTTGACATGGCCTCCACGTCTCTGCTATAGGTTGCTTCAGCCTCCTCAACTTCCAGGGAGATGATGAAAGTGGAAGAGTGCTGACTGTTGCAAGGCCCCGGAGGGCATGCAGCCTTGCGGTGATTTTGGCAGCGTGCGACACGGACCAGAGATTTCCACTCAGGCTGAGAGGCATCTCGCTCGTGCTGAAAGGAGAGGGGAAGGCCTTATGCCACAGATAGTAAAGGGGTGGAGGGGGGGGGGGGGTTGGGGTTAGGGCAAGAAATCTCTCTGTTATAAGAGGGCTTTCCAGTTTCATTCCAGAGCTGTCTCAAGCATGACAATGTATCAAAACTGAAAAGGTGATTTCTCTCTCTCTCTCTCTCTCTCTCTCTCTCTCTCTCTCTCTCTCTCTCTCTCTCTCTCTCTCTCTCTCTCTCTCTCTCTCTCTCTCTCTCTCTCTCTCTCTCTCTCTCTCTCTCTCTCTCTCTCTCTCTCTCTCTTTCTCTCTCTGGGGACACACACAAATGTAAAAGAGCCTTTCTGATGATGGGCTGTAAATGGTGTATTTCATAAGCTTTGGAGCTAGAAAGGCTGACTTCCTCAAGTTTTCAAATCAGGTTGAGTTTTGTCACTCACACCTGCCATAAACACCTCACCTCTATAAGAGCCTGAAGACTTGGTGTTACCTGACTCAGGTGAGGTAAAAAAAATAAAATAAAAAAAAATTGGCACCATACTCTGTACTGTGCTGCTGTGTGATTGCTAAGGGAGAGGACACTGAGTGCTTAAGTGGCCTGAACCACAGATCATTAATTTAAAGCGAGAGACAGAAAAGCATTTTTTTTTTCTCCTGTGGGACTGTGGTTCAGTGTTATAGCCATTGCAGTAATTAATCCCTTAATTGGCCCCATTAATCTCGTGAGCCAGCTCTACCATATAGCTCTGGCTTTCGGAGGTGCACATGATACCTCTCAACTCACCTTGAGCCAGAGAGACCTCTAGTCATGTGATCGGCTACAGATATTTCATATAATGGCTATTACGGGTGTTATTGTAAGCATTGTGTAAGGCATAAGGCGTGTGTGCGCGCGCGTGTGTGTGTGTGTGTGTGTGTGTGTGCGTGTGCGTGCGTGCATTTGCGTGTGCATGTGCGTGCGTGCATGCGTGTGTATTTTATTGTAAAGGTTGATGCCAAAAAATACTCAGCGCCAGAAATATGGGCAGTCATGGGTAAGCGGTCAGGTCGTCAGACTTGTAGGTTGCCGGTTCGACTCCCGACCCGCCAGGTTGGTGGGGGGGAGTAATCAACCAGTGCTCTCCCCCATCCTCCTCCATGACTGACGTACGCTGAGCATGGTATCGTCCCGCCGCACTGCTCCCTAGGGGCGCCATTGAGGGCTGCCCCCTTGCACGGGTGAGGCATAAATGCAATTTCGTTGTGTACAGTGTACAGTGTTCACTTGTGTGCTGGAGTGCTGTGTCACAATGACAAGAGTTGGAGTTTCCCAATGGACTTTCACTTCAATTCACTTCACTTATGCTTTGGTGCTGATATGTGTGATGCAATTCTATCCGCTGGCAGGAGGTTGGAAATGCAACACGTAGATGGCACAATGTAATGTACGTGTAAATGGACAAAGAATGTGAAAAGGGCACAATAGATCAGACCATGAACAGAACAATGCTTTCAGACGAATTTGTGACATCAACTTTACCTTGAATTCCTCACCCAGGCACCACTTTCTAACTCAAAATCTCTGGAGTGTTTTTACTGTAGTGTGAATGGAAACCTTTTTTGGTGTTTCTGTGCATAAGCAATTTATATGTACAGTTGTGTTAAACCAGCTTAGCGCAGAGCCTATGTTATAACCTTACTGTCACCAATATTGTAATGACTATTTCTTAATCTGTTACCGAAGGCTTTTGGTACTGTCATAGCAATGTTGTTATGATGTAGTTGAGTTTTTTCAGCAAATAGTGAATAGGTCCGCCGGCGACCCCATCTGCAGTAAGAGGCTACTGACAAGTGCCATAGCTTAAGACCGTGCCTTCAGCCAGTTCATGCTTGAAACAACTAGCCTACCAGTTTTACTAATTGACACTCATCACTGTGTTTTGACAGACACTGGAAACCTTGTTGCATCTTTATCATGTCTGGTGACTCCGGACCCACTATGTTTTGCTGAATTTTGAAATGGAATCTACATCGCCTTGAAGATAAGTAAATAAAGAAGCACTCACAGCAATCTACATCGCCTTGCCCATGTTATGCAGGCCCGCTGATGGGGGTGGGGGGTGGCTATGTTGTCCCAGGCCCCGGGAGATAGGGGGCCCAAAATTGGATCCCAATTACATTTTATGTATTGCGTAGTAGGGGGGGGCTTTTAGATTACTTTGTCCTGGGCCCAGCGAAAGCTGTCAGAGGCCCTGATGTGATGTATCAAGTGTGTCAAACCATTCAGAGCTGCATTCATTTTTTTCCACAAAAAGACTATTTCAGCACATTTGCATATATACGTATGAGTCAACCTGCGCAGAACTAAATCAACAACCGTCCAGGTTCAGTTTTGAAGTGCCACACTGTGTTGCTACCGAGGGGTGACAGAGCAGTAAATCCATTTAAAAGACTACACATCATAGGAGAAAGGTCACACATGGAATAAGAGACGAGATGAAGAGAGCTGGCTATACTTGAACCTCTGAGGCACTTTGGAGTCGCCTCCTACACTCCTTGACCAATTAGTTTTGCCACGTACTTAATGGACTGAGTGAGTCAGTGTGTGTGTGTGTGTGTGTGTGTGTGTGTGTGTGTGTGTGTGTGTGTGTGTGTGTTTAAGTAGCCCCAGGCAACACTCCACAGACACTCCATGACAAATAAGCATATTACATAAAAGTCCCACTCCCTGACCAACAGACGTCTTAAGGGTTGTGGGAAAAATAAAATTATGCTCAAGCTTAAGAGAGGGGCTTCTCTCATTTTACACCCAGACACCCACACGCTTGCACGCACGCACGCACACACACACACACACAGAAACAAACACACACACACACACACACACACACACACACACGCACGCACGCACACACACACACACACACACACACACACACACACACACACACACACACACACACACACACACACACACACCAGGGCTTGACATTAACTTTTTCACTTGCTGGCCACCATGTTTCCACCCGAGTCACTAGCCATTCAGTTATTCTACTAGCCACAAACGTGGTATTGTTTTACTTCTTTATCATGACGCTGTACATCTAACCTCAGAAGATGAGGTGCTAAAGCAGGAAGAAGATGAGTGCACAGCTTTCTACATTGAATCAAACAATCTAATCAAACAAAGAGAAACTTAGTAACTGAGCTTTTTCTTGAACTTCAATACAAACAATTGATACACACGGGGCAACGTGTAGAATATAAACTACTCTGATATGTTATACCAGAGAATAAGCTACCTGCCAAATTGGCTAGTGACACTGAAATTATTACCAGGCACAGGCAAGTTTGACCAGCATTTGGCCGGTTGGCAGGTACCAGTGTCAAGCCCTGATACACACAATGGGACAGTAGCACACCGATTAATGGAAATATTTTCTTTGTCCTCCCCTGCACCCAATACTTACAACAGACATAATTGCAGTGCAGAAATACTCTTTTGAATATGCTCACTGGGTGTTTGGCCTCACTCACACAGACGGCCTCTTGAAATTTGGACGCAAAACACTAATGATGAATGGCTCTTTGACCAGCCATGGACAATTTTAAAAAAAAAGATGACATGGAGATGACATGAGCTAGCCAACTCTTCGCAGTAAGTGACAGGATGCTAGAGCCGTCCTCATCTGGCCAGCTTGGCAGCTCCTTTCCCACAGCTGTTTCCCTACTGAACTCTGATCCTGGTTGGATGCCCCCGATACATATTACCCCTCCCCTCCCTCCTATCATGTACTCCTTCGCCCATATAGTAGGCCTACATGTTTTGAAGGAATCTGAATATTGCCCCCAATCTGATACATTACATTTGGATGTCCATGCATTGTTTTATCCATGAAGGAACAACTCTCTCTTAGTTTGTAAGAGGCAATAAAGGTTAATTTCCCAATAAGCCTCCAGGGGATAGTTATGAATCACTGGGGCTGATTGCTATTGGCTAAAACTATCATTGTATGTGACATCATTCCATGTGACCTCACTTCCTGTGGATGGTGTTTTAAATCCGGACCCTGGCTTTGTTCTTTCTTCTTCTTGCTTGTACCTGTACCTGTTAGCACCTCCTCAGGGAGAGGGGGTGGGGAGGCCTGTGGACAGGCATTTGGGCCTAAAGGCCTCCCCTCTCTCTCTCTCAAGCAAATAAACCTTGCATTTCTGAATTTCAACTATTGCACTGAAACTGGTCTTAAATATTAATTATTAGTAAACCTAGATACTATCAGTNTTCATCTGAAATAGCACAGCTGTACAGTATTGCTTAGTACACTGCTCTACTGTATATTGCACGACTATCTTCTCTGTGCTCTTTTTTTATGTTTTGGGTGTGTTTGTTTTTTCAACTTTTGAGTTTTTTTAGGAGCCACGGTGGGACCCTCTCCATGCTGTTTGGATCGGATGCAAAGCCACTTCATTACCCTGCATTGGCATGCATCATGACAATGAAGTTATTAAATAAGAGTTTTGTGCGGTCAGTGCTGTTTGACACCGTTTTACGGATGTGCTGAGCCAGTTGTTTGTTATAGGAGTGAAATGGTAAACACTGAGAAAGGTTACCAACCAATAAGGGAAGCAGTACATTGTCATTGGTATCTTATACAAATGTATACTTTGTAACGTTACAGATTTTGTTGTAGTATTGGTGAAGAAGAAGCTTCAGCTTCAGTTTGGTAGACGGCACTTTGGTCTATAATTGGGCATAAACTATGCTGCTGTTTTGAGAAGAATGCTGATTTGCTACTCATTCCCACTCTTTACAATTTGGGTTTCAAAAGGCTAAGATCGAGGTTAGATTTTTTAAAATCTTAAAAATCTAAAAAATCTTATTTTACCAAGCTGGTCCTGAGTAGTGTAAAGCTTCAATGCTGATCTGTCTGGTGTCAAAATGCCGTTTTTGTTACAATAACAATGAACAATAGCCTGCTTACAAAAAAATGGTCTGGTTTATCTGTGATGTTTGTCCAGAACATACAATGCAACCCTTTTGTTTTTATGTCATATTCTGTCCCAAGCAAATAAAGAAATAAGCAAATAAGTCCTGAAATCATCATCATATTTCCCATCATCATTTCTTTCACACCTTTCAATTGATAGTCTACTGTGCTGTAAAGGTTTTGTAGTTCAGAAGTGGCTCCATGTTGAGCATTCGGTAGCCTGCCTGAGAGACCTCTGTATCCCAGTGTAGTCCTGCAGTAGTCAGCACACCTCCATGCCAGGGGTGAATTTCTCAAAACCAAAGTTGCTTACTACATTAGCTACTTTGTTGTTTTCAATGCATTTTCCCATTGGCAACTACCGAAGTTGCTAACAGGCTAACAACTTCTCTTTTGAGACACTCACCCCAGGTGTGTAACCACTGGAGGGAATGTGACTCCCAGTCATGACAAACCTCACACCCCTGTTGGGTCCCACCTTTCATGTTCCACATTGCCTTGCCTCCTCCTCCTCCTCCTCCCCCTCTCCTCTCTCCTCCTCGGGTCTCTCCTCCCTTCCTCCCCCTCTCCTCCTCGGGTCTCTCCTCCCTTCATGCGCGCTATTTCACCCCCATTGCATCAGGCTCCCTCCAGCAGCTGTGTTTGAGAACAACGCTCCCGAAGCATGTGGTTTTCACTACAGCCCCAGCACACAGCACTGATGTGCATCTGCACTGTATATAGGCTGCAGGATGGTATACCATTAGTCTTGGGGGGGGGGGGGAGACCTGATGAGCCAGACCCCTGATGAGGGTCTTGTGTGAGGTTGAAATGTTGTGCTCTTTCTCATTTATCATTTATTTATTTAGCAAGGGAGCTCGTACAGTGTGCTGATGATTCTCCCCTTTTTTCATGTAGGCCTATTCAGTGCTATGCGGCATAGCAATTGAATTTGAGATGTGCGCGCACTCCATACTTTTATACCATCAGTCCTGGTCATCTCACATGCCACTTTGTTTTTTTAATGTGGCAGGCATCCAGGCAGGACTGCACTGGGACAAACAAAAAGAATCAGGCCTAGCATTTTCAGCCAAGACCAGTCCACCCAGGCACTGAGGGAGACACTGAAGCCTGCGGAAAAAAAATAGTGGCTATTTTTTACCTGGTTGTCGCTAGATTAATGGGTTCCGCCTTGCTCTATGAACATTCATCTGGATCTATGCCATATGCATAGGTCAGCAAAAGTGTGTTTTTTTTGTTGTTGTTTTTTAATCATTGCACGTGATTGGGGAAACCTCTTGTCTGACACTGTTAATGAGGTACTACTTTAGCTAGTCACAAATTCGAAAAATGTATTTATGGCCAGAAGTGAGCCCATGCAAGCGATTATTGTTGTCTGACACAGTGGTCGCGTTTCACTTATTGTTCTCTTGTCCACTACGTATAAACTTTGACCAAGTAACATCTCTGAAAATGCTGCAATCCTGATTGGTTCACATGCATGGTGGTTTCGGAGCAGGGCCAATCTGAAAATCCTCCAGACCCATAGCCCCCTACTGCACGCCGTACCTCCTGTGGCACGCTGTAATAGCCTAGTCATTGAAAAGTTAACTACTATAGTACTACACTACTATGACAGTGCACGGGGCGTTTAGTCACACATTATGACTCGGTCATTGCCATTATGGTTACAGCTCATTTATAATGCCGAGTCTTAAGTAAGCTCAAGAAGCTGGGCAGAAATACACACAAGGGCATGGTAGAGTCAGGTTAAGTTATTTTCATCACAAAAGCAAAACTGTTTTATTTATGTCTGACTATCTCAGAGATGCCGACTGAAGTGGTAGAAGAACTTCAGGGGAGGGTCAGGCCATAATCATCAAAGGTCCACTGGGCAAATGCCCTGTGTATGCCACATGACCAATACAGCATGGCCACATGACCAATACACCTATAGGCATTACACCTTTAGCTATTTTTACTTGGCTGTGTGCTTGACTCAGAAACTCAATTGAACACAAGAAAAAAACGAGAGTATAGGTTTAATAATCCTCCAGATTCTATAATGATTTTCTGTTGCTATTTGTCATGATGAGTACCCCATTTGTATGTAACTACTACATTCATTTACTACAGAAATAATTGTTGGGTGCAATATACTATAGACAATTAATTTGACAATAATAGAATTGACAGAAACGAAACTTAATGAAACCACAGACTGTTCAGTAATGTTATAGGCCTTGTCTGGGGTCAAGCATTGGTTACACCCACAACATTCAGCTTTACCTATGGTCACAGATCACTCATTAATGTTTTAGTTTGGCTTGCCTGACAATGACAACACACTTCTATGACTGAGGTTTTCCCCCTTTAGTTTTTTATGATACAACTAACTTCTAAACTAAAAAAAAAATCCAATATACTGTAGACAGCATTGCTCAGGGCCATACAGTACCAGTAGTTTTTAAAAGGAGGAACTATTGAAGTGATTAGAACTGCAGGACTAGGCTATAGAAAGCAAATTAAAAACAAATATGGTGTGTGTTGTGTTGTGTGATGTTATTTCTCATTACAAGGCATAGTGGTACAGCACTTAGAATGATCCATAGAATGAATGTAAAGCCTATATTCAATGCTATCTTCAGTCACCAGCTTGTTGCTAATGTCTTCTCCCTCAACTCAGCACACAGGCCATGCAACTCTAACACAACTGCATCAGATGAGGTAAAATGTCATCAAACACTCAGGCCACAAAAAATCTTCAAATATATTTCAATGATTTTTTGTTTGTTTTTTGTTTACACAAGATTTGAGTCAGAGCCTTGAAATCTGTTTTGCGGCACTTCCCCTCCAAGTTGGAGTTTTCTGTCTCGCTTGCACTGATTAATAACTCAACAAACACTTTGCAGTGTCAGAAGAACATGTCTCGCCTCCTAGCTCACCCAAGGATATCAGCGAATATTTATCACATGAAATGTTTGCTGTTTATGTAGCTACTATATCTGTAAATAAGTGTTAAACCCACGGGAATAAACACACCCTCGCCAAAGGATCTCATGAAAGCAACCAAAGTGTGAACTTATCGCATGAATCCTGGCCTTTCGGATTTAAATTATTCATTTCCACAGAGGCTCTGGCAATCTCTGTATGAAGTAGGCACTCTGCTTCTCGACCACCGTAGTGTAAACAAAAAAAAACTGTCCACAAATCTTCAGTGCTGTCTCAGTGTGAAAAAATGGCATGAGATTCTCAAGCATGTCTGTACCTGAAGCCTCAGAGGAGATAGATGGGTAATGAGTGGTGTCAACTGGGCCTGATGACAGCAGCTCCTGCCAGAGCAGACGGAGGCCTGAGCAGGCCAGAAAACACTCAGCTGCTGGTCCCTTTGACGCATCACCCAGGGAAGGGAATGAGGCAGGGAGTGAGAGGGAGACAGGGAGTTTATTTACCCTGCAGCACACGGATTCTGAAGCAAATGGCTTTTTTCTAATGTAGGTATTGCCACAGAGGTTTGTTTACTTTGTGTATTTATTCCTCATTAGGAGTGTCTTGTGTATGCTTTTAACCCACAGTCCTTCAGTCACACATATAACTAAGACCCTGATTAATAATGGCCAGGTGGAACTGGGAAATGGGTATTAATTCTGATGCCTATGTGGTCATCTTGAAAGTTGACCATGTCAGCCATCTTGACAGTGTTGGCCTCCAAAATTTGGACAGTCCATCCAGATTTCAAAGCAACATACAGTATTTCTATGCCTTTTCTGTCCGATGATATAATGCAACCAACCATGTTGGTTTTGTATGTCCTGGTCAGTTCTCAGAAGCAGAATGTTCAGACATTCAATTTCTTATAACAAAGACAATCTACGACGTGTCTAGTCTACGCCATTAGACGGACTGCAACATACAGTACAGTATCTAGTCTATATGCTGTCAGACAGCAGCTTGATAGCCGCACCAATCTGAGCATCCGCGCGGGGGGGACTGAGTGACAAGCAGGCCCCACCTGCCTGTCAACTGCAGTCTCCTCCTGGCAGCGGGAGATCAGGCTGCCTGTCAGAGAGTGCGGACAGCACACTGAGATTATGTCAGTCCCATGTGACAAACTGAAAACACAGAAGGACCGAGGAGAGCCAGCTGAAGAGCTCTTACATGCTGGCCTGTCTCTAAACTGGGCCACTGTGTGTCTATAGTAGCCTAGATGTAAATGTAGCTACGCACACATGTGGAAGTGATTCAAACAGCCATTAAGATGCACAAAACAGGGTGGTCACATCACAAGCTGTCTGTTGATGTGAATGTGCTATCAATGGGCATCAATATGCTTGTTATACACAAGGAATACCACACACACAGCATTGGCACAGCATAGCACACACAGACACAGACTCATATAATCTCACCTTTGTTTATATAGTCTTAATGTCATTGTGTATATATTACTTTTTTCTAGTGAAAATGGTTAGCAGGTTTGTGGGAACAGGGTCCATCAGGGAGGTAGTAGGACGGCTACCAGTGATGAGTTTAGATACATCGCCCTCAGAGAGTGGAGTAAACAGAGAGTTGAGCCATTGACCTGGGCAGAGGTTACCATGTAGTAGGACTGCTACATTTGGATTGCGGAGAGGTGTTTTCAAGGGTAGCAAGACCCTTAACCGGAGTAAGCGAGTTGTGACTGGGCAGGTTGCAAAATTGTTTGCCTCTTTCTTCGCGGAAAAGGTAGCTGCCATCAGCAAAGCTATCAGCAGTGAGGATTGTGGCAGCAGGAGGTGGAGGAGGATTAAGCAGCAATTTGAAGGCGGAAAATTATTTCCATGTGTCTGAGGTCGCGTTAACCGACAAATGTCCGTCATTGACGGATTTTTTTGAAGGATGACGGAAAATTCTGAAGCCTGTCCGTCATTTTGACGGATCAATATTCAGGGTCATGATAAATAAATCCTAAGTTTAAGTAGGCCTACGCCTCTATCGAGTAGAGTATTGCATTTCAATTAGGCATAGTTATCAGCGCAGATAATTTCATGCTATATCATTTGCCTTTCTCCCTCTCTCCCTGCTTGTCATGCCATGCGCCGCAGCTGGGCTGTGCGACTGGCTGCAGCAGAGCGCACGCCTCTGCACTTGCTCAAAATAATGAATTAGAACTACAATAACTAAGACGTTGCCACCATACACGTGTGACTTCGACTTTAAGATTCAGAACTATGTGTAGACCTAGACCTACTACATTTACCAACTATCTGATTTTCTGCCAATGACGAAGTTGTCCCTCTATCGCCCTTCATAGAAGCATTGTTTCATAACTCCTCGCTTGAAACATAAACAAATATGCGAATAGCATGTTTGCTAGCCAGAACCTTCACTCAAAGGCAACGCAGGTCTAAAACGGCTTCAGGACATTAACTAATAAAAACGACGGATATTCAAGAGCCTAAATATTACCAGGCAACACAACTTACAACTTGGCAAACGTTGCCTGAAACGGCTTCTCTCATTTCGATAGCTGGTTCACCCATTATAGGCGATATGTTTTATTCAGACAACTTTACCGCGCTCCCAGAGCCAACATATAAGCCGATGGGGCTACTAGAGAGGCTCCCTTTACCGTCGCTGACATTTTTCAACAAAGTTTTGCGAAATCTGGTCGTCATCCTGTTGTAGGCTTCAGTGCCTTTGTCGACTGCCTGGGCTAAACCTTTCTGCTTCAAGACGGCTTTCCTTTCCATCGTGCATGTTAACCCATTTAACACTGCGCCTTTGTAGGCTATTACAATCGGTGTATTAATCAGAGCAAAACGAGTGACTGACAGCTGTTGGATAAAGCCCTGCACGCGTCTTTTAAAAAAAGTGCTTTTGGTGACCATAGCGCTGAACACTGAATCAGACGCGCGTCATGAGAGATATCTGCAGCTTTAGTGCAACGAGGAGGGCAGAGAGAGAAAGTGGACAGCAAAATTGACTCCATCCTCAAAGTTGGAGAATGAATGTCGAGTGAAAGGGGGTGTATTCACAGCGGTTTACTCTCAATTGGCCGCAATTGCGCATGTGTTGTTCCCGGTGCGGGGTCGCGACCCCCCACATTGAGAAACGAGATGGAGAATTAAAAAAATGAGCGATGACGGATTTTTGTCGACACTGTCCGTCAAAATGACGGACTGTGAAAAAGTATAGCGCAACCTCTGGTCTGAGGCGTTGCTGATTTTGTCATTATAGTATGTCATTTTAGCAGTTATTACAGAGGAAGAGAATGAGGCTAGGAGAGATTGAAAGGCCTCTATCGGGAGTGCACAGGTACCATTAGTCTTGTTCGAGATTGCGCAATGTCTGCATGCAGACAGCAATGCATTCTGGATGAAAATGTTGCATGATGGTTAGAAATCTTGTACGACTTACCAAATTTCAATCATGTTGCCTTGACGAGGTGACATGTCACATGGTGTCAAACTATCGCGGGATCACTGTGACTGCAGACGGACCTTGCACCTCCCACAGTTGCTTATCCCTTTTGATGCTTGTCTGCATACAGCCTCCGCACCTCCCCCTCACCTCACACATGGTGTGCTAGATCAAACTGTTGCAAGCTCATCGTCACTGTTTAATTGTACGTGGCATTTGTGTAGTATGCTTCATAGCTCATTGACTTCACAAGTTTTTACCAGTTCAAAACGCGACAGTGACGCATGCCTTTTATCTTATCTGTCTTCCTTTCAGTGTACTTACTGTACTGTACGTACTCCACTGCACAGTGTACTCAGATGGCCCCATGTATGCTCACATGCACCCACAGACATGCACCCAATAGTAATTTGGCAGCCTTAAACAAACTCGTCCTGTTCCTTCAACTGCTCATTAGCTGTGCCATAAACAAAGGATCAGGAAATGCAAGTGGAGTAAATGGAGTGAAAAGGTCCAGGAGAGAGAAAGGCAGAAGATACAAGTCATGGTCCAGGTCATGCCTCCCTCCAGGGCTAGTCTGGGGGAGAAATAGGGCCCCGGCACTTTTGGCTTAAAGGGGCCCCCTCATAATTAACGGCGCAGAATTGACTCACCGGTACATTTCTGAAAATAGGGGTCCACAAGGATTCGGGGCCCACCGGGAAATGCCCGCTATGCCAGATGGCCAGTTCATTCTTGCCTCCCCCACTATATACAAGCTCCGAGCAATGAAAGGGAAAATATGCAAATGCTAGCAAGAGACGCAATTTCACAGCATTAATGAGACATGCATACATTAGACACCCTTGTGAGGGACGCCGGCCGCATCACAGCAAGGGTTCACAGGATAAGAGCACAGACTGACAAGGAGACGAGGCGCAGGGTCTGGGGATGCTGGATGCGTTTGTTGTGATAAATTTGATTTCATGGTTCTTTGCTTGTGTGAGAGAGCAAGCAGGGTAACACACCATGCAGATCATTTACAGCATAATGCATAGCCTGGTGATGTTATCAGCAGACAGTCAGTCCCTCACGTGAACACAATGCCATAGAAATCAATAGTATAGGGGAGACCGGGGCTGGTTCGATCAATTTTCATTCTCATTTATTTTTCTCTGCCTTTACAAAGCTTTACAGCTGTCAAATGGTGATTGACTGAAAGAGTCATGTCTCCTCTATAAGATACATGCATATAATGTCAACAAACGATCCCTTGTTTCGAGTAATAAGCAATGTAATTGTCACTGAGAAATTGATCGAACCTGCCCCGTGCCGGGGCAGGTTCGATCAGTAGTCGGGGCTGGTTTGATCACAGGCCTAACTAAATTATAATGTGAAATAGCAAGCAGATACTGTAGCTTGATAAATTAATAAAGGCATGTCTTTTTATCATGGTTTCTTATAAATATCAGTTTGAATGCAAAGATAGAAATGTTTAATTGGCTAATGATTAAATAGTCATTAAATATCACTAAACTTGTTAAAAAACCTAAGCTGTTGGACATACAGTATATGGCAAAAGCAAGGTCAAACAACATGTCACATTCAACATCTAACCTTATTTGTCTATTTTCAGTTCAATTCCATATTCCTTTCATGTGTCTGAAAAAATACATAGACCCCCATTGTAGTGCCATATAATGGAAGTCAATGGAATCCATTGATCGGACCTGCCCCGGACATTTGAGTCACAGATTTTTTCACGAAAGCTGTTACCCTGCTTGAATCAATCATCTGATTATCTCAAACTTTGTTTTGATTTATAGCTGAGTCCCTTAACAGTCAATCAAAATGTGTTTCATCTTTTTATCTTTAACTGTCACTTTTCTGGGATGTGTTGAGTGGAATGTGTAAAATCCACGGAATGACACCCCAAAACTGAAAAGTTGCTCTCACCTCAAGGGTTAATGACTTTGATAACTCCAATGTAGGTTGACTTATTCTAGTCCAAATGGACATCATTTTGGTGTTGAAATTATCTCTCAGCACCTCTTAGTGTAGTGGCAATCAACAATGATCATACTTGCCCCTGATCGGACCAGCCCCGGTCTCCCCTATATTTGTCCATAACCATATCATCAATGGACAATTCATGCTGCAGTTGATAGAAGTTCTGCCGATGTCACAATAGCACTGTGATTCAAGAGAATTAAAAACAGATGTTATTGCTTAGTTGTTGCGTATTGCCAATTTCAAGCATTGGGTTGGAATTGTCCCACATGATGGATGTTGATTGTCCATTTCTGTGTGGCATTTTTTATGATACAAACAGTAATTAGAGTCAAATTATTCATTTTCGTGTGGTTGGCCAATCCGTGTCACTCATCAAAGAAATTGTAATGGCATGTTATAACCAGCAGGGGGGCTGGGGTAGCCATATATAATGTGGATCGATGACACATGAATCGGTTGAGTATTAAACGTACTGAGATATACATCTCGACAGTTGTGTCCTGAGTCATTACTAATAGTAAGTGTAAGGAACAATACATGGTGTCAGAATTCGACAACCCACGACAGGAAGAGTCGATGCGGAAGAACTGTGACAACTATTTGTGCAGTTTTCGGTGGATATAGGAGAGTGTGTGTCGTGCAACGGCGAGCGAAGTCGGCGAAAGCTAAGAAGCTAGCGACCAGCTAACAACGCCAGGTAGCATGGACCACATCTTCACTATCACGCCGCCCGGAGCTTTTGACTACGAGCCAAGTTCGTGGCCAGCCTGGATCAAACGCTTCGAACGCTTCAGAGTCGCATCGGGACTGAAAGACAAAGACAGCGCTTTCCAGGTGAATTCTCTGATTTATACAATGGGCGACAAAGCCGAGGACATTTTGGATTCGTTTGGTTTAGAGGCAGCTAAAGTGGCCAATTACGATGAAGTAAAAAAGGCTTTTGATGAACACTTTGTTGGCAACACCAATGTAATTTATGAACGAGCCAAATTTAATAAGAGATGCCAAGAAGTAGGCGAATCTGCAGAGAGCTTTATCACAGCAGTGCATAAACTTGCCGAGCATTGTAAATTCGGTGTGCTGCGCGAGGAACTGATCCGAGATAGGATTGTTGTGGGCATACGCGATGCAAAATTGTCAGAAAGAATGCAACTAAATGAAAAGTTGGACTTAAAGACGGCAGTAACGCAAGTTAAGCAGCACGAAGAGGTGAAAAAGCAACAGGCAGTTCTACGGTCAACCGAGGCAACGGGGCAAGTGGATGCGATATCCAGGCGAAAGCTGAGCGGGAAAAAGGCTGCGCAGGGATTCACCCCGCCTCACCCGCAGCATACAGCCAAGCCGAAACCGTGTGGGAAATGCGGCAAATTTCCAAAACACTCCTGGAAGGAGTGTCCAGCAAAGGACGTCGAGTGCAGAAAATGTTCTAAGAAAGGACACTATGCTGCTGTGTGCAGAGGTGCACAAAAAGTAGACTGCATAGATGAGGACAATTCAGTTGCTTACCTGGGGGCTGTGAACCACTCACAGTCATCCACATGGACTGAGACACTTGCTGTAAATGGCGGGCCTGTATGTTTTAAAGTGGACACTGGTGCTTCTGTGACTGCCATTCCGGAAACAGAATATGATGAACACAAACATGGCGCCTGCACAGCAGCACGCAGGCCTCTCCTGGGGCCTTCAGGCAAGCCTCTGAATGTCATGGGGCAAGTGACTGCAGTCATCCAGAGGGGCGACAGAAAGATCGAGGAGGAGGTCTACATCGTGAAAGACCTCACCACATCTCTACTGGGTCTTCCTGCCATCCGGAGACTGCACATGATCCCTCAGCTGAACAGCGTAGACGACACAGAGGCATCCTTCCGCTCAACATATCCAGAGGTCTTCCAAGGGCTAGGCCAGCTCCAAGGTGAATACAAAATCAAGCTTAAAGGAGACGCCCTGCCCTACGCTCTCTCAGCACCACGGAGAGTGGCCATTCCTCTCCGCGCCAAGGTGAAAGAGGAGCTAAACAGGATGGAAAAGTTGGGGGTCATAGCCCGCGTGGAAGAACCCACAGAGTGGTGCGCGGGCATGGTGCCGATCGTGAAGCCCACAGGAAAAATACGCATATGCGTTGACCTGACTCACCTGAATGAAAATGTCATCAGAGAGAGACACATCCTGCCTGCGGTGGACGAAACGCTGGCCAAACTGGAAGGGGCCAGATTCTTCACAAAGTTGGACGCGACATCAGGCTTCTGGCAGGTGCCACTACACAAGGAGTCGATGCTGCTGACAACATTCATCACGCCAGAGGGCCGCTACTACTTCAAAAGGCTGCCCTTTGGTATATCGTCTGCTCCTGAACATTTTCAAAAGAGGATCTCCCAGCTCATCGACGGCATAGATGGAGTCCTCTGCCACGCAGACGATGTTCTCATCACAGGACAGGACAGGGCACAGCACGACAGCAGGCTACACACAGTGCTGCAGAAATTCAGAGAGGCTGGGCTCACCCTCAATGAAAAATGCCAGTTCGGTCTGACTGAGATCCGGTTCCTGGGTCATGTCATCAACGCCCAGGGCATCAGAGCAGACCCGGACAAAATCAAGGCGATCCTCGAAATGCCTGAGCCGAGGGATGTGGCGGATGTTCGCCGCTTCATGGGCATGGTGAATTTCGTTGGCAAATTTTCACCACGCCTGCCTGACCTCACAAAGCCCATCCGTGACCTGCTGAAGACAGAGAACAGCTGGACATGGGGGACACCCCAGCAGAAAGCGTTCAGAGAGACAAAAAAAGAACTGGGGTCAGAGACTGTGTTAGCCCAGTACAGTCCAAACCATGAAACCATTGTGTCTGCAGATGCCTCCTCATATGGGCTAGGGGGGGTCTTGACACAAAAACAGCCAGACGGTGAGTGGAGACCTGTCGTTTTCATTTCACGAAGCCTCACGAAAGCTGAATCAAGATATGCCCAAATAGAAAAAGAGGCTTTAGCGTTGACCTGGGCATGCGAGCGCCTGCGAGGGTACATAAGTGGTCTGGACTTTACCATTAGAACTGACCACAAGCCACTCCTCTCACTCCTGAAGTCCAGAGCACTGGATGACCTGCCGCCAAGGATCATCAGGTTCAGACTCAGGCTGCTCAGATTCAATTTCAACATTATCCATGTCCCAGGTAAAAACCTAATAACTGCTGACGCGCTGTCGAGGGCGCCTCTTCCAACCACAGGTACCGAGGCTGAGCACAACCAGGAAAAAGAATGCCAAGCTTACCTGAACAGCGTGGTGGAAAGCCTCCCAGCCACACCTACAAAGCTGGAACAGATAAAAAGTGCCCAACGCTCGGATGACGCCTGCAAACGCCTCAGCCGTTACATTGCAAACGGCTGGCCTGAACACAGACGCGACGTGCACGAACTACTGCAACCCTTCTGGCAGGACAGGTCATGTCTGCATGTAGGGGGAGGACTGCTCATGAAAGGTGAGAGACTGATCATTCCAGAACACATGAGAGCTGAAATACTCCAGAGACTGCACCAGGGACATCAAGGCATCAACAAATGTCTAGCTAGGGCCAGAGAGTCAGTCTGGTGGCCTGGCATCACGTCCGCTGTGAAGCAGATGGTGGAAAAGTGTGAAATATGTGTGCGTGAAGCTCAGACAGCTGTTGAGCCCCTCCTGACTACTGAGCTCCCGAGCAGACCCTGGCAGAGGGTCGCAGCAGATCTTTTCCAATGGCAGAATGGGAACTATTTAGTCATGATTGACTACTTCTCTCGCTATATCGAAGTTTGCACACTGCCCAGCACCTCAGCAAAACAGACAATAGCCAGATTCAAAGCTGTGTTTGGTAGACACGGCTGTCCGGACGTCTTGGTCACAGATAACGGCCCACAATTTTCGTGCATGGAATTCTCCCAGTTTGCACAGGACTATGATTTCACCCATGTGACAAGCAGTCCCCGCTTTCCTCGTAGCAACGGGGAGGCAGAACGGGCCGTGAGAACGGTCAAGTCTCTCTTGCAGAAAGAGGGAGACTTTCACAAGGCGCTGCTGGCCTACAGGGCCACTCCACTGGCCCATGGATTCTCCCCATCTCAGCTGCTGATGGGCAGGAGGATCAAAACGCCGGTTCCAGTGTCTCCAGCACAGCTACAACCAGAGTGGCCAGATCTACAATCCTTCAGGACGAAGGACGCTGCGTTGAAGCTGCAACAACAACAGACATACAACAGGAGACATCGCACTCAAACCCTGCCACCTCTTCAGCCGGGACAGCAGGTGTGGGTCAGACCGACAAACACCAGAGCGACCGTCGTGGGGCCGGCTCACACACCGCGCTCCTACGAGGTGGAGACAGCAGAAGGAGGACAACTGCGACGCAACCGCTCTCACCTCAGGGAAGTACCAGTACCTCCAGAACCAGGTGAGACTGTTACAACTAGGTCGGGCCGACCATCCAGGCCGCCCGAAAGACTTGACCTTTGAACATTGGACAGAAAAGAAAAAAAAAAGGAAAAAGGGGAATATACCATACCTGACCTGTAAAAGAGAAATGTTATGTTTTTGTTTTCTTTGAATTGCAGTTCAGATTTAGTAGACATAAAGTATTCAGAATAGTCAATGCAGTTATAAGTTACAAGATGGCTATGGTAAAATATGTCTTTATCAGGTATGAGGTTAATGCTGAGCTTTAAGATTTTATTTAGGGGTTTGAAATGAATAAAAATGAATCCTTAAGGTTATATGGTAAATGAAAATAAGAAAAAAGCCATACTGTTTAAAGAATGTTGTTATGGTAATGTTCTGCCTTAAAACAGTTAAACTGCCTACTGAAAGGGGGAGATGTAATGGCATGTTATAACCAGCAGGGGGCTGGGGTAGCCATATATAATGTGGATCGATGACACATGAATCGGTTGAGTATTAAACGTACTGAGATATACATCTCGACAGTTGTGTCCTGAGTCATTACTAATAGTAAGTGTAAGGAACAATACAGAAATCAGACGTGATACTGTACACTTTTGCCAAAGAGGTCTATCCCTTTTCAATCAAAATCATTTTCCGTTTTTTTTTTGTTTTTTTTTTAAAAAAGGCTTTTATGCCTTTATTTGACAGGACAGTCGAAGATGGTGACAGGAAGCGAATGGGACAGAGAGACAGGGGAGGATTGGGAAATGACCCCGGCCGGATTCGAACCGGGGTCCCCGTGGGTGGGCATGCAAGCCCAAATGTGGGGGGCTTCGCACACTGCGCCACAGCACCCCTCCCTGTTTCCGTTTAAGAAGAATCACATTAGTACCAATTGCTTTTGACCCTTTCATGTCTTTTTAAAGAGGGATAGCCATCTTTGTTGTAATGATGCCATCAATAGGGGTATAGAGATTAATGTTGAAGAGCAGGCCAAGAGCAGCTTTTGATTTCTTTTCATTTCTTTTGTCTCTTGGAAACAATTTTCCACATCATTGTATAAGCATTGTTGCTTCCTCAATTTTGTTTTCGGACCCAAATTGAAATATTCCGTTTCTTTAATCCAACTGGATTCAACAGATGCCACAAAACAGCTGTGCAAGCATCTCCTGGGCTGCATGGAGAGTTTCATCTGGCATGTTGCAGAGCCACTGTGGTTGGCTGTGGAGGCCCTGAGGGGCTCATGTCATGGTGGCACCATGCACCTTTTCCTGGCAAAGTGCTATCGCAGCCTTAGAATAGCCGTGGCTACCCTGTAATACTGGACATGGAGAGGGTGCAATCATTGACAACAGCACTGGAACGACAGTGATACCTGATAGCACAGACATAATGAGAGGGTTTAGTGCAGTGAATTGATTTGAGAGGGCAAACAGCACATGTGGCTGGACTAAGCCCAGCGGTGACACTGGCATGCCAGTGAGATGTCCCTCTGCGAATAGCAAGGCTCTGAACTCTGCCCCCCCCTCTCTCTCTCTCAGAATCTGATTGAATGCAAAAAATAAGCATTAAGCGGTTTGTTTCTAAACAACTACTGTTTTGAATGTGCACTTGAAATGTGCATATTGCCTTTTAGATGACTGCATAGTGTTATCACTCCATGTTGGTAAGGTCTTCAAGTTTTGTGGGTTGTAGGCCTATGTAATGTATGTACTGTATGCTCTATGTCTGTGGGTAGGCCTGTGTCCTCTGTCAGTTGTGCGATTAGTCATGTGATGTGATGTTATGTGTACTGTATGTCTTGTATGTCTTGCTCAGGGACACAAAATGAATTTCACTGAAAACTGACAATAATGTACTGTATAATCGTGATAACGGTGATAAAATCATGTAGAAAAGTGGCGATATCAAGTCCAGAAGGGGGGACAATCCCCCCCATCCCCCCCTACATATCGCACCCTGCGTATCGTATCGTATCGTATCGTATCGTATCGCATCGTATCGTGACAAATGTAGTACTTCTCTGCCATGGATTCACATGTTCAGAAACTGCGCTTTTGCACACCTCTGTAACTGGACAGGTGCGGAAGAATATTACCCCAGTGAGGTTGTCATTCAATTATAAAAACAATCCTGCACATTGTCCATTCCACCAGCAAGCTTTAACCCATTGATGCCTAAAGCCCCTGCAAAAAAGGCTGCTGAATGCCTAAGCCCTTTTTAGGAAAAGTTGCCTTTAGTCTGTAAAAAACAAAATATATCAGCCTCCAAAGCACATACAAGATGCAATAAGTTGCATTTAAATATTACAACCCCCATCTTGCATTAGAATGTGTTCATTCATCTCTAACATACCAAGATTTTTAATAAAATTGACTAAAATCTCATGAGCCTGAGTGTTGCGTCATGCAGCTCCAGGAGCCGGGGCCAGTATTGCGCAACGCAACATCCATTAATTGGTTAATACAACGTTTCGGTCATCCGACCTTCTTCAGGTAAAATGGATTCACTTTTAGAATGTGACAGAAAGCAAGCTTTTTGACAGAGTTGGTATACCATGCCTTATCATTTTTGTTTGTTTGTTTCACAGTAATGTGACTTGCTGTTTTCACAAATTGCTCAGCATCTTTGGACACAGTTGTAGTCTTCCCTCGGGACTCTTTATCTGGGCTGAACCTTTAAGACTGCTGCAAGGGAAATTGTCACATATTCTCAAAATGGCCTAATGTAGCCACAACACTGAATATGTGCATCTCAATATGTAATATTTATTCATTTCATTATTCATTATTTCATAATGTATTGATTAAAACCATCTCTGACGTGATTGTCTTTGGACTGTAATTACATGCTATGTTAGTTTCTGTGATGTATCTTATTGTTAGGCCTATTTGAATGTGCATCTACGTATTTGAGCGTTACACAATATCTGTGTCACTGAACGCTGGATCCTTATGTTTGACCTTGTGAATGTCTAGATGTGTGTTGGTTGGCTGCAGTATATGGACACCCATTGTAGATATTTATGTCTTAATGTAAGCATTTCAAAAAAGGAAGAGCCCTGCCATTGAGGTAATTATAACAAATGAGACAATAATGTGTGCATTTCTTGTTCTCTTTACCAACACTTAATAATTTGGAGATCCTATGGGATAATCCATGTCCAATTTGATAGAGACCAATACTGTAGAGAGATTTTGTATCTATTTTATTTCTCTCTTATTTCAATGCGAATTGTCAAAAAATAGAAGTTATAGGGTGGTAAAGAGAATAATATTTTTTGATCTAAGATTTATTATTTGAGGACCAAGAAAACAGTGACAAATGAGAAGATAAGATAACAATATTTCAAATATGCTCTCCTTCAGTACAAACACATTTGGCAACAATTACATATTTGTTATGGTACTCCTGAAAGGGTTAATTCAAACTTTCTTTTGTTACTGTATAGAAATACATCTCTGCACTGTAATTTCCACTTGTGTTAGATTACATTATCAAGGCCATGAAGTGAAGTACCACAAAACCTTTAATAATGTTGCTCACATAAACTGAATCAGTCATTTGACAATAGGTCACTTCCCCATCATTAGATCAACTTTAGAGTGATGTCTTGCCAACTTTATCATTTGTGCAAAAATCAGCAAGAACTAGCAGTACACACGTTCAGTACTTGGTTATTTGGCAGAGCATTAGGCAGAACAATACTGACATCTACAGGTAAAATTGTTTATTGCATAATGTGTGGGTCCATTTGTGTTCTTTCATTTAAAGGGACACTGTGTGAGATTTTTAGTTGTTTATTTCCAGAATTCATGCTGCCCATACACTAATGTTACCTTTTTCATGAATACTTACCACCACCATCAAATTCTGGAAAAGAAAAAAAAGACTGGAAAATTTGCACTTTTCATACATGAAAAGGGAGATCTTCTCCATGGTCCGCCATTTTGAATTTCCAAAAATAGCCATTTTTAGCTGCAAAAATGACTGTACTTGGACCATATTAGAAAATATTTGTTTATTACTTAGTCAACTTTCATGTAAAGATCAAATTTGGTAATAGGGAGCCTAGTTTCAATGAGCAGCATAGTTGCAGTACCTTTTTCGATCATTTCCTGCACTGTGTCCTTTTAAAGTAGGCCTAGATGCATCTTTGTTATGATGCACAGTATGTGATGTACAGTATGTTATTAAAAAATAATTTAATTGTCAAGGAACAAATACAACAATATTCACAAACATAAAAACAATTCATGAATTCACAAAAGTATTTCACACCTTCACAGAAAATGTTACACAACTGTCAGAGAGGTTATATTTAGTTGCAAATCAATCAACCACATTTTACAAGCCACTTTTATACTCCTGACTTCCCTAGGGGGAATAAATGTTTATTTACTGACCTACTAACAATAGTTGTTTAATATTGTCAACCATATGCTCAAACTTCAATTGATGCAGTTGGCTGATATCAAAAATACAAACATTTGTGTGTCGAATGCAGTCAGCAAGGTTTCAAAACCCTATGCCAAATGCCACTAATTCCAGCAAATACAATTCACTACTGGAGATGACAATCCACATAATAGTGCTTTCAATTAAATTTTTTTGAGTCACTGTATTGTTTTTCTACTATATTAAAATGTTAATTTTTTCTTGTTTGACATCAAAA
>NC_085872.1:33860087-33950087 GCF_034702125.1 Engraulis encrasicolus
ATATGAATGAATATGACTGAATGATAGCGTGCCAACATGATATGGGCTGTTATTTATTGTTTATTTTATTTTTTGTCATTCATTCAGTCTGTGTGTGTATGCGTGTGCATGCATCTGTCAAATTCCATATCGAATAGCAAATCATTTACCAAAAGGCTATATCATATAGCATTTGATTGGCAGGTGCACCCTTACCACACGCATGCACACACAGACTGAATGAATGACAAATAAATAGTATCTATAACTTTTAAATAACACAATATACAGTATAATCAGTAAAAGATGATCATTGTTGCCAGCCCATGCTTGAGACAACCAATACCTTTCCTGTTTGTGGTCAAGGGGTTTGGTGCTAGACTCTATTCACTGAGCAGCCAGTCTCAGAAGCAAGGCTGGAGGAGGATCGTCTGAGAGAGGCAATTACCCCCACGTGAGACAAAATGACTGTCATACATGAGGTCTGAGACGACACTGTTCCCACGCTTGTCACCAGATCCAGCCACAAAAGAGACACCAGGGCAGAGCTGTGAGCACACATACGTAGGTTAGTCAGTACTGTTAACAGGGGTCAGCCTGAGCTGATAACATTGGTAATTAAAATCACACTCAAATAGAAGCTTTAATTTAACATTAATTCATGCCAGTCCCTGCAGTTGATGGAGAAGATGAAGTCAAAGACATTTTAGACATTTAAGACATTAAGATTCTGTATTCTCCAGTTTATATGTACAATAACGATATGGCTGTAACTGCAAGACTGTGTGTGTGTGTCTGTGTGTGTGTGTGTGTGTGTGTGTGTGTGTGTGTGTGTGTGTGTGTGTGTGTGTGTGTGTGTGTGTGTGTGTGTGTGTGTGTGTGTGTGTGTGTGTGTGTGTGTGTGTGTGTGTGTGTGTGATCCAAATAAAAGTACTAAACTGTGTGGGTATGCCAGGGATGGGGATCTCATGTGAAACATATGGCACATTTATGACTGTCTTTTCCTCATGTCTTTCCTCACTTGTTTTCCCTCACATGTGTCTGTAAAGATCATTGAATGTGGGATATATGGCTTTTATGTCGGCCACATGTTTTTTTAGTGTTGCTTCAAGACAAAACAAAGCTTGCCAAGTGCCAACGCAGCCCTGAAAGGGGACTTTCCAGGTCCTAAGGGAAGCTGACCAGAATTCACTGTTCAGGAAACGTGTGCACTGTGCACTATACAAGAAAAATAGTTCAAGGGCCATTGACCACAAAGAGACACTATGGCCTAAATCACAATGGTGAACCGATTAAGTCTGGTTCAGATACATTGGACACCTATGTGAAAACTGAAATATACTGAGTAAAATTCTGTAAAATGTATGTATTTATCTATTTGTTCAATCAAACTCTTTTATTTGTTGGTTTCATTTTTATCATAGATTTATTTTCCAATCAAGATTAATTGCTAACTGTTTATTCTCCTTTTCGATTTGAGGAGTTCTATACTTTGGCTATACTTGAGACACAGGCACAATACTTGGTGTGTTGTAGCCTCGTCTTATTGAGGCCATCAGTCGTCTGCTGGTGTGGAGTTGGTGACGCGTCCTGCATGGCAATGAGTGTGCCACAGGTCCCTCCAAAGGCATGGCTGCAGCTCTGAGCTTGAACTTGACTGCAGCAACGGCATGGGAACCACTGCGCGAATCTGACCCCTGCTATTATGATGCACAAGTTGGTGTCAAGCCTTATTATCATAAAATCCAGCCCACTAAGAATTAAAACTCCAAGGCTGAGTGAGTCTCTTCTCACATGCCAAGCAACGAACCATCGCCTCGGAAGCAAGATCAAGAAAGAAAAAGACCATGTAAGTTTTACAGCAAACTAATTTAATAATGACAGGTTATTCACTCCTCTGTTTTCGATTTACTGCTTTTAAATTTGGAGCATGGCTATAGGCCTATTTCTTGAAGTTTTGAAAATAAGTGTTCTATGCTTCTTGTCTACGTACCTGCGCTGCAGTTCTTAGTATTATAGTATTTTTAGCACCTTGGTGGAGTTTTTACATTGGATTGTGCAAGGTTTGTCTGACAGGCTACCACATTAGGCCTACCGCATCGCTTTTTCGCACATATAGGCCTACCTATCCCCTCATTTAGCATCACAGCAAAATTATATGGCCATTTCTGATCGTCAAAATACACATATTTTAGTCTTCGTGACCTTTTTCTATTCCTGATTTCTGGTTCATTTAACACAAAGGACTTCTGATTGGAAACAGAAGTCTCTCATTCCAAGAACAGGGAGGCGCCCAGTATTCTGAAGTGCTAGTGGATAGCAAAGCAAATTCAGAAGTGCATTTCACTCTGTGAAGTCAATGACCAACTGAAGTGCATTATTTTCTTAGGAAAGTCTCAGAATGTAAAGCTTCACAGAATGACACAATCGAGTTGTGGATTTGGGAAAGGTTCAAGATTTATACCTTGTAGGGCCTGTACGTCTTTAGGCCTATCCCTCATAAACTAAATGGTAATATTTTCTTAATTGGGTCTGGGTTTTCCATAATCTAGCAATTTGGTGTGAACATGACAGCTAAATAAAGGTGTTTAAAATCTTAAAACCCATGGAGAACACTGTAAAGCAATTACATTATGTGAAAGAATTTTCAGATTGGAGACGATTCTTCACAGCCTTCCTTCCTAAATGCCATAACATAGGCTACTGTCAAATGGTTCTTTAAATCTGCTGAGGTTCTTTGAAGCCCCGAAAAAAAGGTTTATGTATGGCATTGCACCAATAGAAGCAGAAGCCTTCTGCATTCGTATGTGTAACTCTACTGATGTAACAGAAATAATTGTGGTCTAAGTAGCCACCATGTCGATATAGCAATAGGGATGTCGCCATTAAAAACATATCTGATGTCCAGCTGATTCATAATGAACCCTGTCTGTCAAGGGCTTCCATCCACGGCAATGGAGATAAGTTGCATTTGGTTTTTTTTAAGTATTTTTGGGGCTTCTAAAGCCTTTATTGGTTATTATCAGACAGGGCCATAGACGTCATTGGACAGGACAGTGAAGGAGAGACAGGAAGTGAGTTGGGAGAGAGAGACGGGGAAGGGCCGGCAGAGGACCCGGGTCGGGAGTCGAAGACCAGTAGACCAGTGCCCCACCGTTAACACCACGGCAGGGCCAGTTATATGCATTTGTAATCAAAACTGTATAGCCTTGATTTCCAACACATTACATAAAGTCCTTGGCCTTTTTGGCATTCAACCTGCTATTGAAGCTGTTAGTCCCTTTATAACGTATTGGCTGCCAAAACAATGGCCCCTTTTGTCACTGAACACGATAGGCCTATTCTTAGGCTTTAAGCCTTGTGCTATTGGTGACAAATAATATGGTTCAACAGATATGACTCAAATTAAATGAGATGTTTATGACCAGGTCTGATGAAAAAAAAAACTGCACATAAGTATCCAGGAAGGGTTGGCTAGACTTGATGTTTCTGATATGACTCAAGTGCAGTTTACCAAAGTGTTTAAAATAAACATTATGTAGGCTACTGAGTTACAGACAGGTTAGAGTGAGTATGCACTCTATTACAGTACAAATGCCTCTACAGTATTAGGCTACCTGTTGTACACGTTTTACAAGTTTTTTACACCTATTATATTCACACATTTTTTAATACAGTAAACTTAATTAGCAATTATTACTGAAAATGATGAACGTTATCTAGGCTGTCGATCTACTGTTGATTTTCCAGGCAAATGTAGGTCTACTATACAGCAACCTCCAAACTTGCTGTCAGTAGAGGCTGAATTGGAAGCTGACTGGAGGCCATTAGGCGATACACATTTGATATCAGATTTATTTGACACATTTCTTTGAAACAGCATTGTTAGTCTACAGCTTTTCCTCCAGATGTCCACACAGAGGGTTTTGGCCCTGCTGTTAGCCTACATGATAATAATAATAATAATACATGAGTTTTATATAGCGCTTTTCATGATACTCAAAGTCGCTGAGTCGGCAGCCCACCCAAACCAATTAATATAAGTTGCAGTTCAAAAGGAAGTTAATGAGCTAGTGATTCCCTATTTTCCATTAAGCCCTGCAATCAAGTAGGCTACTTTTTCAGTGTTTTCACTGTGTGTGTGTGTTTTCAGAGTCAAACTGTACTGGTAGGCCTATTACTACGCAGATTATGTATTGTTCCCTCCCTCTTCTATCATTGGCTGCAAGTGAGGGTCTGGAGCTAAGAGCACACAAGAATGTGTTTCATATGTTTCATATCACTGAACATAGACCATAAAGCAGAGTAAAAAAAATGCATTCCACATGGTTGACTCAAAGAGAGCATGATGAAAATAATTCTAATATAACAAAATGATGATATAACAGGTTATGTTTATTAACTTTAAAATTTCGATGAGAAGTATTCTGACAAGATTTCAAATCATTCTGAACATTCATCACAAATTAGAACTTTATCATGTATAATAGGCCTAATTGAGTATAAGCCATGCAATTGGTGAACCATTTTACGAGGGTTTTTTTATACCTTCAAAGTTAAAACAAAATAGTAATAGAACATGATTAATTAGCCTAAATGTTATGCCATAAGTACTGGAAAAGGAAACGTCTAGGAGGAGTTGAGCTGTGATCAATTCCATGTTTGTCATTATGGCACCATTTCTGCAGGTCTGAGGGAAAATATAGGCTGTTTTATACTGAGCTAGTCATGATTTTGTGGTCTATGTAAGGTCGCTGACATAGGCCTAATTTTATTTAACACGTGTTCACAGTTACAAGCAATTTTTACAACTATTAAAACGCGCAATCCAGACTCCGTTCTGTCGCAGAAATAAAACAATTTCAGCACAGATATCGCACTACTTTTTGGACAGTGATAGGCTACAATGTTCTTACGTGATTCCTGCCCTAATAGGCCAATGCTTTCGGCCTTCATCAGATAGGCTGATCTCCAAGCGTTAACCACTAACCAGGATACATGCGCTTTGGAGAAAGATGTGCTGTTTCTAGCCAAATATATGTCTGTGAACTAAACGTCGTGTGAGATATATTCGAACAGATGTTTTCGATTTTTACTGTGCAATAGCCTGCGAAATGTATTATGAGTAAATTCTAATTGAGATAATAATCGAATGTCCAAACATAGGCCTATTCATCTCTGATGTCCATAAAACCGCATTATGGGTGAAGGCCTAACTATTCGGCAACGCCAATTTTCAAACGTTTACCTTTCAAGTACACTGCTACTCGGCGTCATTGGGCTACTGACTGGTTCTGCTATTCTGGTCAAAACTATGCGGGATAGCCTTAACCTACTTTGGTGTTCGAAAGCCGAAATTATGGAACAGTATAACATGGCCTGCACAGCTCTGGGCATAAACGTTCGTCAAGTGTCAAGTCACGTGTAGGCCTACAGCCTACACTTTCATGTGTTGCCGAAGTTTTTTATTCATCCAGAGTTGCCCACAGACATTTGGCAGGTTATGGTTACAGCGTTCACCACTGATGGGCTAATTAACAAATTCCCGCGATATAGGCTATAGCATGAATATTGCGCAGAACCTGTTTTATGGAGCTGAATAGGCCTACTAAAAAAAAGTTCGCTTTAAATTTTGGTAAATGTGTGTCTGATGCAACCATCCTCTTATAAAACCTACGTGTGGCCACAGGAGCCATTTCTGATAGACATTTAAAGCTCGATTCGGCTTGTTTAAATAGCCTATGGCACCATGATATATAGGCCTATTCACAATTGTCAATATCTCCGTTTCAAATGAACTCATAGGTTACATTTGACATAGGTCCATACTGTCAGGCATTCTGACAACTAAACTTCAGCTTAGGCATGTTTACGAGATCATTCGGGGCACGAACAGTTGGCATTGCAGACAAATAGACCTAGGGTAGAATGCCCTAATGTGGGACAATTTTTGTCACTTCAACTTTGGTGGTTTATTAAAATGTAATGACAACATTTCAATACAAACAAATTACACCCTTTTAATCCTCTAGTTATGCTCTAATCAAATAAAACATTTAAAAACATGTTTCGTGTTTCTAATTCGAATAATTTAGATATTAATGTAAGTTGGTCAAAACCATGGTTATGCCTAAAGTGGGACAATCTGTTTCCTAATGTGGGACAGTGTATATTAAAAGGTCTCTAAAACATGTTTGTGTAAAATATTAATTCAAAATGTGATCTGCCACTCTGTAAGACATATCAGCTACACATTTAGAGCATGTTTTATGAATTAATTTTAATTAATTTTATTGGTAAATATGACTGAGACTGTTTGAACCCATTGCACACAATTGGTCACTTCAACATGGCAGCTCTATTTGAGGAAAGAACTTCCGGTTTTTGGACCCAAATGTTGTGTTGATAGCTGTGCTCCAGTAGATTAGGCCAGAAAGACTGAAATACACCTTTGATATAGATTTAAATATCCATTTTCTTATGTGGACATGGTGTTTGACTTCATAGTAATTGTTTGACTTATTAAATTACTACTTTTACAACTGTCCCACATTAGGAAAATCTTGTGTCCCACTTTAGGACACACCTATCCTAAAGTGGGACACTAATAATATGGTTTAAAAATAAAATATTACATTATTTTATATACACCACACATTATTTTCTGATGAACATATACCTACCCAACATATTTATCAAAAAATTGACAATGTTGTTTTGATTGGAATTGATTTATACCCTAAAGACAAATTTGCCCAAATGCTATGTAATTTGCCATTTGACAGACTTCGCCCAAGGTCCTTCTACTTAATTGTAACCCCTCCCTGGAGTATTACTATACATTTACTAAATCATGATATTATGATAACAGGATGATAGGGCTTTTATTTGGTTATAGTTTTGTAAACATTTACCAACTTGGGGCAAAGCTACAACCCTTAAACCTTAAGGTGTCCCACATTAGGCATCGTCCCACTTTAGGGCATTCTACCCTATAGGTCTGCAATTAATGGAGCAAAATAACGTCATGGAAAATGTGTTTAGTGTTTTGCCCAGTCATTATTTCTAAATTAATTAACTAGGCCTAAATCAAAAAGTTTTGCCGAGTAGGGTAGCCTAGCCTAACTTTGCCTATTTTCTCCTTTTTTTCCAACTCGATTTCTCAATGGATAGTTCCTTTCATGTAGGCCTATTACTTATGCACATACATGACTTCTGCTCAAAATTCAGTTGTTGATTGTATGATTGCATTTATTATCAATATTATTCTCACTGTCCTTACTATTTTCCTCTTCTGTAATAATAGTAATAATAATAATAATAATAATAATAATAATAATAGGCCCAATGATGATAGGCCAAGAAGTAGACAACACTTCTTCTAGCCAACACTCATAGGCCTAATAATAATAATGATAATAACCAGCATCTTCATCGTCATCATCATCATAAAAACACACTACAACGTCAGCATCTTCATCATAGGCCTGTTTGATCTGGGTCTGGTTGGGTGCAGTCTTCAATTTTATTGAAGGCTATAGAGCTTACACTTTAGTCAAATAAAGTAGGCTACACTTTATTGTCCATTACCATTGTCGGACCTGCTGGCAAAAGCACAGGACATGTTCTGCCATAATAGGGGATTTGTCCATTTGGAGATGGAGATGTCATATCTATCCATAGAGACTGCCTTTATTTTTATATGATCACACTTGTCAATCTGCAGGATATTTGTTTAGCTCTGTAATTCTTCCCAGTGTGACAATCCTAATAAAAGTACAGAAGTACTTACGTAACTCTCTGTCTGTGTGTGTGTGTGTGTGTGTGTGTGTGTGTGTGTGTGTGTGTGTGTGTGTGTGTGTGTGTGTGTGTGTGTGTGTGATGCTACAGATAGACAAAATGTACCCACATTTAAATCAGTTGTATCAAATCAATTATTATCATTATTTTATTATTCTTAATTGTAGCCTTCCTGTAGCCTACCTGTCAACCATGGTTCCTACTTAGTTGCCTGTTGGGCACTAGCTTTTCCCAAATGTAGCCTCAAAATTATTTTTTGTTTGGTTGTTGTTTGTTTGTTTCCAACTCCATCTTAAAACTCTGGCTATTTAGTGCAAACAACTTAAGTGCCAATACATGTGCCTGTTTTAGACTGATTCATGGCAAATAACCAGTGTGTGTGTGTGTGTGTGTGTGTGTGTGTGTGTGTGTGTGTGTGTGTGTGTGTGTGTGTGTGTGTGTGTGTGTGAGAGAGAGAGAGAGAGAGAGAGAGAGAGAGAGAGAGAGAGAGAGAGAGAGAGAGAGAGAGAGAGAGAGAGAGAGAGAGAGAGAGAGAGAGAGAGAGAGAGAGAGAGAGAGAGAGAGAGAGAGAGAGAGAGAGAAAACCAGCCTAAATATATGGAAAATGTGTCAATGCCTCAAATGTGTCAATGTGGCTTAAATTTTGCTCAGCTGAAATAGCATGCTGAGAACTTTGTGTGCCAAAAAAAAAACAGATCAAGAAAAATGTATCCAAGTGTAATTGTGCTGACTTGACCCTGTACTTGACAATTTCAGTTCTTTAAAAAAAAAGGTAAATGACGTCTCATGTAGGCTAGCCTACAATTAGGCTACGCTTCTGGTGCGTTAAGGCTTACTGGGACCGTGAAGTAGATACACTTTTTCAAAGTATCCTAAGACTGAACATGCCATAATTCCCGCGATCCCCCGCCCTCTCCGCGTTTCAGCACGCACAACAGCTTCGTCCGCTGCTGTTTTTTCCTCTCCGTCGTCTTTATCCCTGTTCCACGGTCCCCATCTCTCTGTATCAGAAAGTATCGAACAAAGGTGATTTGGAGAACAAATAGAGAGGGGTCGTGTCTTTGCTTAGAAGGACAACACGAGAATATAGAGGCAGCTCTCTGCGTGTCTGGCACGTTATATGAAGATGAGGGCGCAGCCTATGGGTATAGCCAAGGGAAGAGACCAATAACGGACGGCAGCGCAATCTCGCTTGCAGTTTTAAATCCACCTTCTGTGGAGGCTGAACGCATCCGACTTGAAGAGGAGGACCGATTGGGAGGGAAAACTTTACATCTAGAGACCGGAGTAGGCCTATAGCGTATTTTGAACTATACTATCAGCCATTAGGCCTACTTATTGGAGGATCTTATGGCTGGATCGTGCTTTTGACTCGGATTTAGTCTACCCATTTTAAAAACGCGCTCCAGTACATCATGACGTTTCCACTGGACAAACGTAGCTGTCAATGTTTTGGATAAACAATTCTTCACCTCTGTGTACGTATGTTTTTTTCCTTTGTTTCCCCCTTTTAAAAAAAAAAAAAAAAAAACCTTTTACACGTTTAACTAATTTACGCATGCGTAGCCGCGCTTTTAAATGTGGGCTATTAGCCTACATTTTACCTGCTGTGGTAGCCTATTATGGTAGCTTGTGATCCAGTTTTTGTTCAGCTGTTCAGTATGGTCGGATAGGCCTATCTGCTTTCCACAACTACCCATTGGAAAACGTAGAACTTTAAACTCAACAATGTATTACTGGCACAGTACAAGAAGCGAGTCAGGCTATTTGTTTATTATGCTAAACTGGAGATGGTTGTTGATGTAATGGTCGTTATCTTCTTAAACCATTAAGCATCTTTTGAATATTACAATGGTAAGACGATTGTGCAGGGCATGGGAAAGTGTTGCAGCTTTTTTTTAGGGGAGGGGTTGAGGTCTAGACCAGAGCGGAGCCTTTATGAGTCCTCTCTTCCAGACGGTATTGTTATGCAAATCATGAAGCAGTAGGCTACGCTGTTGAACTTGATGTTGACTTTGGGGGCTAATTTTTCGTCACTTAACAAAGTTTTCTCAAACTCCAAAGAGATTCGTGGTGAAGAAGGCCAAGATTCAAGAGGTAGCCTATAGCCTACTATGAAGAGAGTAGTGCAAAGTCTGTAGTGGAAAACAGTCTTTTGAGTTATAACGTGAAAACCCCAGAGAAGCTCATGAATCAGAGCACAATCTTTCATAAAAAAATACTCCACACAATTGATAGCATTTAGTTAGTTGCGTCTGGATTTCGAAGATAGACAGGCTGAAATCGAAATGTATTTGCATAACTCGTGCGTTTCTGGCCATATCGTCATCATCTCCCTCACACGTGCGTACTGTATGGAGACCCACGACCCTGCACCCATGCGTCTGTGTGGCTGGCATGTACAGTAGAACAGAGTGAGTTCTTCAGAGGTTTGAGGCCATAACCACAAAGTAAATAACTAACACAAGTATACACTTTCACATGGATGCCTTTATTACCCAGTTATCTCCGTGGCCATAATGCAACAACCCCCTTTTAAAGTGTTGCCGTAACCGGGATTTCAGCACCCAGGACAGTTCCAAAGCCCTATGTAACTACTCATTGTTAGTGACCACAGTTGCTGTCGGCAAATTGTGCCTTCAATGGTTAAAATAACGTTTTGATTTCATGGTTTAGGCTACCCCCGACTTTGTGCACTGATGAATAATTATGAAAATAACTTAACGTAACGAAAATAGGCTAATTTGATTGTTTTGACTAGCCTATAGTTGGAGGAATATCGTAAAATAATAGGCATGGGCCCTAGGCCAAAAATATGTATATTAGGCCTATATCAGTGTATTTATAACATAATTAGGCATGTATTAACTTTTTTTTGTTTTACATCGTCGATATCCTATTATAGCCCTACTTTTTTGTTCACTCGTAAAAAATATAGGGCTCTAGTGAAATGGAAATAGCTAGGCTATTTTAGATGTGAACTTTTAAACTGTTCTTTCGGAGATGTGCGCCTGATTAGATAGCTTCAACTTTCAATGTGGGCTAGGCCTACTGTACGTGTGCAAAGTTGCCCTTTGCTTCAAAAACATTGTTGCGAGTTTCAGTGAAGTAGGCCCACTTAAACACGTCGGCAAATTACACTAGGCCTATGCCTTTTCTATAGCCTAAACCAGTCAGTGTTTTTTATTATTTGTTCTGTTTTTGTTCTTTTGGTTTTTTGGGGTTTTTAATAGGCTTTTAACGAATTGTTAAACATACTATTGGGAAGATAAAACAAATTAAAACATAATTGGGCCAACGTGAAAATGTTTTGCATGATTTAAAGGCCGATGTGGAATTATTTGTTGGTCATGGTAGGCTACAGGAAGACAGGAAGCTGGAAGATTATTCATTCAGATATGAATAAAGACCTGTTGCTGATACGGAGCTGTCACTTAAATTGGTGGATGATAGAACAGAAAAGTAGCTTAGTTCTCTACCTGGCACGCGCGCGCACACACGCACACACACACACACACAAGGCTATCACAATTCACCCTTGTACTTATTCTTATGACTGTTATATTACAACGGAAGGTGGATATCGCTTTGTTTCAGTTGCTGTGTGTGATGCTTTTTAAAAGGTTGATGACTACTCATCCAGTGAAAACGGAGGGGACACTATTTAAATGTTGGGTGAAGTCGTTGTGGTAGTAGTAAAGCATGAGATATTCAATTCAAATTACGAACAGCTTTTAGAGAACAGTAGGCCAGCATGCAACCCTACATCTCTTTCTCTCTCAAATGGATAGTTGTTACCTCAAAGAAACTTGTCTGACGACTCTGATGAGAAACAGGCACTACCATTCGATTTCTTATGACATCTGTGAATCTTCATCTAAAGAGAAAATTCAAGTGCGGGGTCATTGCTTTCGTAGTTACCATCGGTTGTACGCGTTGATTCGGTAATCATATCATTGATATGCAGAAGGCTAGACGCTAGAGGCTTTGGAGATCTGTGTAGGCTAAATATGACTCGAAGAGACCTGCGTACAGTATTCTGGGCCTACCTGGTGTCGCGTGACTGGTTTTGTGGGTGAGGCGACCTCCCTGACCCATTTGAGGGGGCTTGTCAGCCCCTAGAGTTTTACACCTCTATGATCCGAGCAGCTCGCTATTCAGGCAACGCACGATACACGTGGATGATAAAGTAGCCTAATGCGTAATGTGCGTCTGATGGGAAACGAGTGTTTTCACACGCTAGCCATGTGTGCGTGCGCGGGAGCATTTGGGCGGGGTAAAAGAGGTCTGGGGGGCTGGACAATATTAACATACCCAGAGAGCTACAGCACACGTCCTCCACCAAGACTAAACTTTTGCCAGAACCCGATGATGGTCTGAATAGCCTAGTTGTCATAGGTAGTGCCTATTTGTCATTAAGGACGCGAGGAACAGTAAGACATTCCCAGCATAGGCTAATGAGATGTGTGAGCTTGCCGCGCACCTGCTGGGTACATTTTCAGTCAATGGACTTCGATAGTTTAATCTGTGAATGGGTGAGTAGACTAAACGCATTTTATTAAGTGATTACCTGGCGTGGCGTCGCTTTATGAGATAAGTTAGCGAAAATGGATTGTACTCACGTGATAGGTTTAGTAGCCAATATATCTTACAGTTAGGCTATTAAGCATAGCCTACCTGGATGCTGTAGGCCCAGGTGTCATTGAGAGTATATAGCTTGCCATTCCTTAGAGACATGTCTGGCATGTGCTCTGTAGAACTAGTTTTTATTATGAAATATATGTATAGGCTATTTAGGCTATATTGTAGGCCTATTAATACAATGTTAGCAGGTGTGTGTGTGTATGTGTGTGTGTGTGTGTGTGTGTGAGAGAGAGAGAGAGAGAGAGAGAGAGAGAGAGAGAGAGAGAGAGAGAGAGAGAGAGAGAGAGAGAGAGAGAGAGATTTGTCTGAAGCAAGAGACTCTTACTTAGGAGTGCACTCACTGGCTCCATGTGACCAGGCACCATCTGGACCCGGCGCCCCCTTTAAGATGCATGGATTAGTTTTTCTCTTTGGTTATCTAGCTGTATGAGTTTATCCAATATCATAAAGCTAGAGAACCGAAAGTATGAACTATTTCCTCAGACTTCAGGGGCTGCTACCGATGAACAGAGGAACCTAGTTGTGAAGAAGCGGCTCGTGGGGGCTAGACTCAGAGCATCTCTGCTTGTAATCATCTCCGCGATACGACAGCTGCGATCCCTGTATTTTGAAATGAGGGCGCAGTGATGTCCATATGTATCGTGGAGTTTGATTTCTCACAATTTGGTGCACAGAGGTGGGGATGTGTGGAGGGCGCCATTTGAATCCGAGATCGCCTCTGATCACCCGAGAGGCAATTCGGACTTTTTAGTGAAGAGACAAGAGGATTTAAAAGATTTGGCTGTGCGTAACAATTTCATCGGTACTTAGGTAATCAAATTGGATACGGGTCTATCTTGAAAACATCTGTAAAACTGCTTGTAGTTGAATTATTTAGATCGTATGAGGGCTTTGAGGCTTTGCAATGGAATAAGAAATGGTTAATGGCAACGAGTGTTACTATTGGTCTTTCGCCGGGTATCACGTGACTTTAGAAACAGCAGCATCTTCACTCTATGACATGTCATATTTGGGTATGGGGGAATCTTACCAGCTTTTGCCATGGCATGGAAGTAGTATGTGTAGTCTGTTCTGCTGGTGTTTTTTAAATACACAACTGAGATATTCACCATTTATGGAGATGCTTTCTTCTAATGCACCTTGTTGCTTCTCATGGGTTCACAATTTGGTTGAATGACATGTTAAGCAATTAAAGACAATACTGTTTCACTTTGTTTCAATTGACCGACACAAAGTTTATTAAGTGATAGTCTGAACTAACCTAGAAACAGACAGTTAGTTAAAACCTGCAGTGATATGCAGAAAGATTAAGTTGACAGGTACAGGTTGGTCAGCAATCAGCAGTGGTGTATTGTGGGATTTAATGTTGATGTAATAATGTTGGCGACTACATTGATCCTTACATCTGGTGCAAAATATACACAAAAACGATAAACTGAAGCCCATCTTTTGTTACAGCCAATGTTGGAGGACTTACTCCCAACAGCCACCAAAGAGTATTTTAGTATTTTATTAAATCCTTGACTTGAAAGAGTATACGATGCATTTTGTTGCACATTGCTGGATTTTACACAGAGACATGCTTAAAGTCAGTCTAGTTCATTACACAACACATGACACATTGCTATACACTAGCACATTACAAAATGCCTGCATATTACAAGGATTTAGAAGTGCGCACAACAACTGCTTCCTAAAAATGTATTGTCATGTTTACTGTTGTTTGATAGAATTGAAGCCATGATCTTAGCATGAAATCCTAACTCATATTAAATTGTTTTTCAATGTAGGAGAGAAGCTCTGGTTAGTTGTGGAGGCAGAGAAGCACCTGTGACCTCAGGCATGGACCACCTTGACGCATCATCTGCAAACTGTCCTATAGGTAGGCCTACACCATTTTCACAATATTTCACCCCATGCCATGCATGCTTAGTAGAGGTTAATTGCATCTATTTAGAAGCAATAGGGTAGATGATGAATATTTCAACTATGCCACAACACAGCACTAGGCGTGCACAAGTAGGTGCTAAAGCACCTGCCCCTTTGCTGTAGGCTACTGGACAAAAAATACCCTTTTTGAAAGTTCCTTTTTTTCACAATGCACTTTGGTCCATGTTGGCATGATCATCTATGGTACAAATGCTTGATGATCAAAAACATGTGACATTTCCCCAATATAATCCTATATAGTCTCTATCAGGCAGCTGGAAGTTCCACATATCCTCTGCCCCCACCTCGAGCACCTGCAATCATCCACCTCTGCCCTTTGTAGTGACCATGTCTTAATCTGCTGCTTAAAGGGGTATGCCACTATTTTGGGGCTTAATACAGTTAAAATCGTTGGATGGGGTTTATAAAGGTGGTAAAGTGTCTTATTTTTCATGTTAAGCGTTGTCTTGCTGTAAGACAAGTTAAATGAGGGAATATGTCGCTAAGCTAGTGAAAGTCAATGGATCATGCTACACGGATCCATTGACTTTCACTAGCTTAGCGACATGCTCCCTCTTTTAACTTGTCTTAAAGCAAGACAACGGCTTACATGAAAAATAAGACACTTTACCACCTTTATAAACCCTGGCCAACGATTTTAACTGTATTAAGCCCCAAAATAGTGGCATACCCCTTTAAGACTCTGTGTAATGTCATAGTAATGTTGTTATGATGTAGATGAGTATTTTCAGCATAGAGAGATTTGGCCCGTCAATGGGCCCATCTGCATTAAGAAGCTACAAAAATGAAATAGGCCTCAATAAGGATGCAGAAAATGAAGAATGATATATAAGTCCGCAGCAATAATGAGTACATCTCTTTTGAAAAGTAACATTTTGAACAATATTATAAAGACAGAAATTATTTCAAAAATTTGTATAGAGTAATACGACATCTGTTCAGCTTACAACAAAAAAGAACTCTTAATAATAAAACTGAAAAGACATTTTTTTCGATTTTTGTGAAATTATTGTCGTGCAAAGATGAGTACACCCCAGTGACTGAACAAGCATTAAATCAGTGTAAGGTTAGTTTAGAGAGTTTTCGATCAGATGATTGGCAATAAAACACTTCCTGATGTAAGCAATGCACCAAAGCTTTACTTATCAATCAAAACACTGTATCTAAAGTGGTCCAAATATTTGGTAGGCCACAGACATTAACACCTTGGCAGGAGCATATTTTGATGAAAAAAAGAAGAAAGTTGATATGCAAGTTCACTGGAGTTATCCAAGGAAGTACAAAGCTAAATTGGGGTGATTATTTTAAAACAATACAAAGAAAAAAAGGACCATGCTATTGCCTACAGTGAAACCCCTTATGTGGGGTTGCATGAGTGCTGCTGGTGTTTAAGAGCTGTTTCGGTTACACTTTACTTGCCGTGTTGCTTCATAACACATTCATAGCAGCTGTTATACACTTTGCATGAAGGATTCAAGAATGTTTCGTACCAATTCATACCAAACCTTTCATGGAAGACAAAAGGACAGTAACTTGTCAAAATCAGTAATCATTGAGGGTTTAGAACAAAACCGGCAGTGTAGCTTTGTTTAGCTCTTATTTTGACAAGTTGCTGTCCTTCCGTTCGATAGGTTCATGAAAAGTTTGGTATGAATGGGTCATGAAACAATCATGAATGCTTCGTGCAGAATTTATAAAAGCATGTCAGCATGTAACAACATGTCAAGTAAAGTGTTAGCGCTGTTTCCATTGATGGAATCATGAATGCATAGATGTATTGCTCTATGAATAGCAAAGAGCTCACCATCACTCTATGCCATTAATTTTGAGTCATATTCTTTTCCAACATGACAATGAACATAAAGACGCATGTGGCCACTGCTGATTTTCAGAAGAGGTGAGAATGATACAGTGGTTAAGTATGACACCTGATCTGAAATCATTCGAACGTGAACGGGGAGTTTTGAAGAGAAAGGCTGGGCATCATCCTGGGGTGTACTCCATTTTGCACCATCATATTTTCACAAAAATGGAAAAAAAGTAATTTACGTTATATTATCAACCTTAGTTCCCTGTTGTATGCTCAGATGTTGTATTAAACCTAATCTATGCACATTTTAGAAATAACTTCTCTAACTATTGTTCAAAATGTTACTTTTCAAAAGGGGTGTACTCATAATGACTGTATACTGTATACTGTAGAAGCGCCCTGAATACTATCTGAGTAGTTTGAGTTTAGCTGGTTTTACTCAACCAGCCAGAGGCAGAGGCCTTTTTCACATTTCAATGCAAACTAGAATTTGAATAATGAGATGTATTTATGAAGCCAGATGATGGGTTTGGTAAGGGTTGGGGTAGGGTTGAGAACTTCAGTCAGAAACAGAATGCCAAGCACTGAATGGGGAAATTTAGTTGGGGAGGGGGTTCAACAATGGGAGATGGGGGTGGTTTAGGTTTGGGGGTGTCATGGTGGGGAGGGATTTTTTTTTGGGGGGGGGGTCTCTGTGGATAAGGATATGTGGCCTCCACTGGGGCTCAGCAATGGGCGCAGCAGCTGTGAAAAGAGGGGCTCTCTTTTCCCACGCTCAGCCAGACACTAAACAGTAGTCGGGTCTGTAAGGGTCAAGTCACATTGCTAATATATATGTAGTGGAAGGGGGGTAGGGTACAGAAGCGACTTTCAGCAGACTATCGAGCTGGAATGGAGTGAGATGAATGGTTTGGCTCGTTACACCTTCTGTACTGAGATGTGGTCAAAATAAAATTATATTTAGTGCTTTTTTCTTAAAAGTAGAGTATGTCTTGTTTTTTCCAGCTTTTATGCTGCTCATCCAAAATTGCTATCTTCTTCATGAATATTTTCCAGACCCTATAATTTTCTAACTATTCATTATAACTTGGAAATTGACACTTTTCATACATAAAAATGTGGATATTCTCCATGTCCGCTATTTTGAATTTCCAATAATATGCATTTTTGACTGTAAACTTACTGTACACTGGAAAAAATGTGCTGTTAAATTAACATAAAAATCGTGTACATTGGTTGCAAGTACGTCAGTCAACTCTACCTACAGGACATTATTTGTTTCAGCCTATTGAACAATTGAAAGATAATTAATAAAGTTTGTTAAAGATACAATACCTTTATCATAAACACACAGACGTCTGATAGGCCTTTTGTCCTTGAACTTAACAGTGTGGGCCAAACTTGGACTGTGCGTGTGCATGTGTGTGTGTGTGTGTGTGTGTGTGTGTGTGTGTGTGTGTGTGTGTGTGTGTGTGTGTGTGTGTGTGTGTGTGTGTGTGTGTGTGTGAGTGAAAGAGAGAGTGACAGAAACAGAGATAAAGAAGTGAGGGATGGACAGAGGCAAGACACACGTTGTCTTCAGCATAATAGAGACTTAATTCCAAGGACTTTAAAGGTACACTGTGTAATATCTTTAGTAGTTTGTTTCCAGAATTCATGCTGTCCATTCACAAATGCTACCTTTTTCATACCACCACCGTGAAATTTTAAGTATTCATTATGACTGGGAAAATTGCACTTTTCATACATGATAAGGGGATCTTATCCATTTTAAATTTCCAGAAATAGGCATTTTTAGCTGAAATGCTTACTTTACCTTGGTAACACTAGTAAATATAGTTCATTAATTTGTAAATATTAATGAAAAGATAACATTTGGCAGTAGCCAGCCCAGTTTCACTGAACAGCATAGTTGCAATACCTACTCTGGCCACCATCTTACACAGTGCACCTTTAAGATCTGTGATCTAGTCTGAAGAATGGAGAAGGGGGGTGGGGTTCATTATAGGGCATAACATACTTCAACACAGCAGTCTATGAAGGTCATGGTGGTTGAAAAGAGGAAAGTGCATAGATTCACAGTTAATGGCATCATAGATTCTCCACAACAAATATTATTCTAAATTTGAATGTAATATTTTGCTACAAGTAGTCACTCATGATTCCATCAGGCACAATATCATACTGCCCCACCTTGCAGACAGGATTGGGACCAGTATTCCTGTGTGATGTAATGTGCAACCAGTTTCCAGCTGGAGGTGAGATGCAGGCTACAACAAATGTTCCTGTTCCTTTTACGGCCTTATAGGCAGAATGCTGCCCCCGAGTGGTGTCACGCTCAATTAGGTCCCCCATGCCTTGTTTACACTTCTTTATGCTCTCCAAGCTTTGTCCTTTGTGTAAACACATTACTTTCCCTCTCTCCTTTCTTCTTTATTCGCCTCCTGTTTGTATCCCTTCCTATCTCCCTTCCTCTCCCCTTCCTCTCCCCCTTTCCTTTCATCCAATTCAGGAGACACTGCTGGATGGGAGGGGCCCCTCTAATTAGTTCATTGTAAAAAGCATTGTGGCAATCAGGCAGTGTATTATTGGAGCACACATAGGCTGTTAATATACTATTTTAGTGCAGTTTCTTTGCTTCTCTTCATTCCCCCTTTTCAAATATTCCTTCTCTTCTCCTAACCCTCAGATGTGTATCTTTATATGGCTGTGTTGTTTGGCTGTTCTGAATGGAATTAAAATTGCATTCCTGCTTAACTTTTCACTGGCACCCTGACAGACACTGATTGCAATGGGGGAAAAAACCTGTGAATGCAGTCAAATATTTAACATTTCCCATATCCATTTACAGTTTGTTTGCAACTCCATGTGCACAAAGAATATGTGACCATATTTCTAACCCCTCACATTGACATTTCACAACTACTTCTCAAGTCAGCAGAATTTACAGTTCTCATCCATGACACATATTGCAAATCAGTTTCAAAAACGGTGTTTCATTTTGGTGGAATGAGAAGCTGCTTTGCATTTTGTGTGAAAAATAGTTGCATTTGGGTGAATGGTTTTGTGTGAAAACACAACAAATGTGAATAAATGTGTTGGCAATTGAAGAAGAAAAAAAACTTGTAAATTATAGGAGGGGTAACTGAGTGATTCCAGTATGTCATCTCTTAAATTTTGTTTGCACTTTACGTTGTTAAATACAGCACCTGTTGAAATGCCATTGTGGAACCACTGGTCTGTAGCCTATATAATGAGTTTTGGGGACTTACGATTCAGCCCCCCAGTTGTCTTTAGTAATTGAGATGGTGAGATGTATGTTGTCACTGATGGTGGACAGGCAGGGATAGAGAGGAGAAGGGAAGAGAGGTTGTAGTATGTGCCCCCCTGTTGATTTTGGAGAGGTGGTGTTCCTCCTTGACATGGGAGGGGGGCTTTGTGTCCCCCTCTTTTTTCTAGTGTAATCCCCTCAGTGCAGACAAAGGAACAACCCACAGGATTGGCTTAAGCCATTACACACCTGGAGACACATAGAGGCCAGTCACGGAGTACTAAGATGAAGACCACAGTCCACACAATAAAGCTTGTATTGGTCTTTTGCGGGTTGTAAAAAAAAGTAGGGTTACGTGCAGGCCTACTGTTCTCTAAAAGCTGTTCTCTAAAAATTTGAATTGAATATCACATGCTTTACTACTACCACAACGACTACACCCAACATTTAAATAGTGCCTCCTCAGTTTTTACTGGATGAGTAGTCAACCTTTAAAAAACATCACACACAGCAACAAAAACAAAGCAATATCCGCATTCCGTTGTAATATAACAGTCATAAGATTAAGTAGAAGCCTGAATTGTGATAGCCTTGTGTGTGTGTGTGTGTGTGTGTGTGTGTGTGTGTGTGTGTGTGTGTGTGTGTGTGTGTGTGTGTGTGTGTGTGTGTGTGTGTGTGTGTGTGTGTGTGTGTGTGTTCTTCCTGTCTGTCTGCCTGGTTACTAGCTAAAAGTTAGCCTACCTTATAGACCTCCATTAGAGTCCTCAAAATGTCCCAGCATTGTCGAAAGACCAGTTTCATTCTGTAGGGCAGGTGTGGTTTACAACTGAACTGTCCATGACCGTGGTTTATTGGATGCTACGAATCCCTGATTCCCTGCTATTATGTATAGTAGTCCTCAGCCAACAATAGGAAAAAGTTTTTAAAGTAAACTTAGGCCTATGTTCTGAAGAGAACCCTCTGTCTGAGAAAGCTCTGTATAAATCTAGGTAAAAGATGGTTTCACATATGATGTCACCATGGCGGAAACAAGCAACAAGGTTCTGTTTGCCGAACAGTTGAACAGTTTGGTTACACTTTACTTGACGCTGGCAACATACATATGACATAACAGTGTCATAATACTGTCAAAACAGTGTCATGCCACAGTCATGAACGAGTCATAAACATAATGTTAATGTCATTAACGTTTTATGGTCATGAAAAGTTGACATTGTTTGTCCTGTCTTTACCATAACCCGAATTTCACTTAATGACAAAGTCATAAGTGAAGACATAAGTTCATATCAAGTAGGCCTATGCAAGGCTGCATGGGAGTTCCCAGGCTAGTGAAACAGGGCTACTAGAGTCAGACACAAGCAGGTAATTGGAGTGCTTATGGGTCCTCACCTTTTTCCTTGGTGCTCTTCAGTGTAGGGGCTCTCAAACTTGGTCCAGGTAGACAAATGCTGTGGCACTCAAGGTTGCGATTTTTTTTAACAGAAGAAGGCCATAAGGGCCAAAACGTGTAGGCATTGTAGCCAACTAAAAAGTTAAAAAAAAATCACAACCTTGAGTGCCTCAGCATTTCTCTACCTGGACCAAGGGCTACTAGAGTTTTGTGAAACAAACACATTAGAAACACATTAGGTTTAGTGCTGTTGACACGTTGTGGCTTGAATTGCATAATCAAAGGTTATACTAATAATCAGAAGTCAAGACAGTCACATATTCACAATCATTTGTGTTCACAAAAGGACTTTATTCAGAGTCTTCGTTTAACAATGATACCTGCCAACATAAAAGATTCCATTATGCACAGTACAGATGATCAGCTATGGCACTGCCACATTATTCACTCAGCCACAGTTTGATAACTCAAAACAGCTACTCTTGTCAGATGGCCATCATACACCATTACACTGGAGAGTTGAGATTCCAGGCTTTCAGGAAAGGTATGGTAGCCTTTGACACATTTTCGGTATTGGCCTAGCCCTCTGGCTCACAGACTATGTCACAATACCATAATACCACAATTCAATATCATAACCCACCCCAACCCAACCCAACCCATATCTCTCTCTCTCTCTCTCTCTCTCTCTCTCTCTCTCTCTCTCTCTCTCTCTCTCTCTCTCTCTCTTTCTCTCTCTCTCTCTCTCTCTCTCACACACACACACACACACACACACACACACACACACACACACACACACACACACACACACACACACACACACACACACACACACACACACACACACACACACACACATTTGCCTTAAAAGAGGGAGAGAGAAAAATATTCTGCATTGTAGCTATCCACTGACAGTGCTCTACCTAACGCAAGAAATGCACTTGATTCCCATTAGATTTTTGTGTGTGAGATAGAGATAGCTACGTACCAGTCTCCATTTCCTCACTGTGGTCCTCTGTCTCCGTGTATGGTGCCTCACCCTCAAACGCCTTCTATTGTCACGGTTTTAATTAGCCAGCTAATTACCAAGGCTTTGTTTTATTCACTTCAGCTGATACTTCTATGCAGATTCCACTCAGACCATTGTTGGAGATTATTAATTTCTGTGTCTGTCCTATTACACGTTTCATGAACTTGGTGATATGAACTTTGAGATAAAAGAGAAGTAACTTTTGATTTAAAACTGCTATTGCCACTGTTGTTTTTTGCATTGGTCTCCAAGCGCCAGGTCCTGAAGGCAGTGTGACGTTTTTAATTCCGAATTAAATAGTTCTGTCGAGTTTACTTTGATCTTTCATTTAATTCTGAATTGTGAAGTGTTTACGTGACGTTTTCAAAGAGGAATAAAGCTTTATTCAGAATTAAAGTGAGTGAATTCTGAATGAAATGTCTCGTGTAGACGTAGCCAGTATTTCTGGAAAGGACCGGGCACCATGGCAATGTCTTGAGATTTGGCAGTCTTTGTGACATTGACATTGGTCATTCTCTTCTCACTCTCCCATGACCCTGTATCAATGGAACTGAACTTGACGCTGGTGCTAGGAGCCCCGCTCCACCACACACCCACCCACCAACCCAGCCATGCATGCACACACACACACACACACACACGCACGCACGCACGCACGCACGCACGCACGCACGCACGCACGCACGCACGCACGCACGCACGCACGCACGCACGCACGCAGGCAGGCAGGCGCGCGCGCGCGCGCGCGCACACACACACACACACACACACACACACACACACACACACACACACACACACACACACACACACACACACACACACACACACACACACCATAACCTGTTTCATCCATTTAGCAAGGCCTGTTTCTCTTTTGTATTTCATTTTACTTACTCCCATCCTTTTCTATTAGTCTGAGATCATTGTTAAGCAGATAAAGAAAGCATGGGCATGTCCTAGCTAGATGCCAACTATAATAAGAACGTAACTGTGACATTGCATTAACAACTATGTGCATCTCTATAACTACACCTTTAAAACAGGCACATACTCTCTAGTTTACCCAAATTATTACATATAAAACAGACAAGTGTAGAAAGGCGGAGTGGTGATGGTGGTGGCATATGTGTGTGAGGTTGGGGGGGGTGCTCCTTTTCTTGCATTGTACTGACAGCTCGAAACTCTAAATATCTTTACTCTATGTTCCTTTGGAGTGTTGGTGTGAGTGGGTGGGTAGGGTGTCTGTGGCCTTGCTCTGTGAACCCTTTTCAGTTTCCACAAGCACAAAAGCAGCAGAGGCCCCTTTGAAGGAATGTAGCCCACCATCATTACCATGAGAAAAGGATGCAGAGTTGATTTAAATAATTTCACATAATGCTCTCACTGACGTTATTCAGACCCAGTTGCAATGGAAAGATAGCAGTGAGGGACATAAGAGTTCAATTTTAGCTGGTAGTGCTTATCTGATCATTTTAGTAGTATAGTATAAAGTAATTATACCAATTGTTTTATTTATTCCGCAATAATCAGTTTGCCAGAGGTAAATTTGTAGTAGTGTTCTCCGTCAAGTACACACAAGTACTAAAAATACATTTCTTTTTGACTGTAATGGACATTTTTTTTGCAGCCAACATTTTTACACTGTACTTGCTCTTGGTTCAACATGCATGTGCACACAAATATTCCGAGTTCAAGGTGAAACTGAAAACGCAATGTTTCTTCTTCTCTGCAGAAGGAAGAGGAGGATGAAGTCAAAGAAAAGCAGTGGGAGGAGAGGCTATAGGACCAAGAGGATAGTAGGCAGAGAGGGAAGGGAGGGAGGCATAGGGGTGAATGCAGGGCGGGACCCTGAGTACGGCTTACTTGTCTGGATCCACAGGGGCTCTCCCTCTCCCTCTCCCTCGCCAGCCCATGCTGCTCAGCCTGGCTTGGGATGTGCTCTGAGATTCGAGGCCAGGCGAGGAGATGGCTTGGTGGGCTACAGAGACGTGTCTGGAACCCCCCCCAGCTCCGCACCCATTCTGGAGCACAGATCAATGCAGACAGCGGCCTGCGCAACTCTTGCCCCTAGCATAGGAGATCTCAAGACCTATGTAGCACACTGAAGCCAAACACACAAACGCACACGACTCCATAGCACATACACATTTTTCTGAAATGGAGCATCCGATGTGCTGAACACTTCGCCAACGGCTGTTTTATGATCATCAGTGCTGGGAATGTGCAGCCAGTGCTGTCTTGCTCTACTTGGCCTTCATTTTTTCTCAAGTCATACTGTGCCTCAAAATGCCCTTGTCTGTCGGAAGAAGACAAGAAATACATAGACTCCAAAGCAAAAACACAACCTTTCAAAATATACATCTTCTGGGTGCTCTTGTGGAGTGCCAGTGAACACTGACATTGAACTTAGATGCGCAACTTTGTCTATATTGGACAACGTATCTACGTCACATCAACTGTAAGGGTAATAACCATGATGAAAATACCTGGGACAACACTGTAACAGACATCCACTGACCTGGCAAACAGCAAAACTAAACTAAGAGGTAAGACCAACCGGTTACACAAAATGAACAGTGATAACAACAATGCCATTATGTGACTGGATGAATGTGCACTAGATTTCAACACCAGAATACAGTACATTAGGGCTGTAATGATATTGTATCGAACCGAGAAATCGTGATACACAGAGTCACGATACTGTATCGTGATACAAGGAGGCAGTATAGTGATACGCCCTTTCAAAGTTTTATTACCCATTAGTCCAGAAAACAACCTTATGAAATGGGTGATAGTGCTTCAAAGCTTCAAATCATCCTCATTATTACATTTAAACTAGTATTAGTAGACTCCTGTAACCTATTCTACCTATGAATTATCATAGTTTTTAGTCATTATTATATTTTATAATGTTAACATTTGTGAAATCGTGGGCTGTATCGAACCGTAGGTCAAAAATCGTGATACAAACCGAATCGTGAGTTGAGTGTATCGTTACAGCCCTACAGTACATGCATGACAAGAAGTGTCTCTCCTTGTCTGTACCAAATTTACATTTGAAACACCTGTGACAGTATTGTATGTAGACTTCCTTGCTCATGCCCATTCTCCATCTGTTCCTCATACTCCACCACACTACAAGGACAACGCAGATTATACACAGGAGACAAATTGTGGTGTAGGCACTAGGGACGGGAAGATTCACCGATACGTATCGGAAAATCGATACGACCTGTACGGTACGGTTGCATCGATTTGCAAACGTCTGCATCGGTAAGAAACGCAAATAAAATCGAGATACATCGTACCTTGACTGTCCGCATCGGTACAAATCGGATAATATCTCTTAAAACTTTTTAGAAACGGTCAAATTCAGGATTTGTTCTCGTGCGCAACGCACATCATCTTGATTCAGACCGCCTTTCCATCTCTATTGCGAGGAGGCGTGACCAAGCAATCAGTATTTTCCTTTGAGTCAAAGCGGCGGGTTACCAGTAACGTGGAGCACATTTTGTTGTCACATACAGCGAGTTTTCTGGTCATCCGGTGACTTTTTAAATGAAAGTTTCTAGCGACCATCTTCTGCGAGTCTGGAAGACGTGTGGAGAGAGTACTCGCTTCACTATTTGAGATGATAGGGTAGTCTACCGTGCGGCACAAACAACAAGAGAAAGTTGTCTGCCAACATGCTGCAGTTTCCGAATGACAGCAGCATAAGCATAGTCAGCGCACGAGATACAAAAAAACATAACCGTGTTGGGAAACGTTACAGAGCCTGTGCATTCGTTTTAAGTCCATTGTTCATGCAGTAAAAAAGAAGTGAAGTCGCTAAGTTGGCATCATTGCTTAGGAGCCAGTTATATTTAGCCCTCGTGCTGGACACACACAGTCTGATTTGCTGCTCGTGCAGATTGTCCATGAAGTTTAAAAAGTCCCGTTGAAAAGTACACTATTCCAACACCTCAGTCCAGTACGCACGTTATTTCCCCCTTCTGATATTAACCCCATTCCCAACATCTACTTAGTAAATTGTTCTAATTTGGATCAATTGTGGTTGATAAGTTGTTCAGAGCTTACCTGTAAATGTAGTTAGCCTATAACATGTCCAGGTCAATATTCCAACATGATCAGAAGCTCTGTGGTTTTCTCATTTTTATTTAAAAAAGAGATATAGCCTACTGTAATTGGCATGGTATTCATTGTATTGTGTATTTTTTTTTTCATTTTCTCTGCTCAAAGCAATGTGCCCAAGCCAAAATGAGTTCTCACTGCTCTCTGTATGTTTTCCAGTATAGGCTATTTCAAAAGTAATATGCACAGCCAGGGCCGCTGCTAAGGTTTTGGGGGCCTAGGCATAACTGGTCAGGAGGCCCCCTCATAAGTAAATACTACTACTGCTACTAATAATAATGCTAATTACTGTATTCACAATTACAGTTTGTCTGAAAAATGATGGCCCTTTTGATAACTAACAAAAATGTTTTCAAATGTAATGAAATATTTTTTCATGATGTTTTTAGTCAGTCTCAATTTAGGAGGTCACAATTTTGGGGGCAAAGTGGTTGAGGTTCTAAAAGCACTCTGTTTACTCTGCTTATGCCTAACGGCAGCCTTGTGCACAGCCTTTAATATCAATTTGATATTTTAATCTGTTCTGTATCGCATCGTATCGTACCGAATCGCACTGCATCGCATGGCATTATAATTGTATCGCGCCATATCGAACTGCATCGCAGTAGGTAGGAGAATCGTATCGTATCTTACCACTGGTAATTTCATGAATCGTGACTGTATCGTATCGTTGCCATGTGTATCGAGATGCACATCGTATCGCTTTGATGATGAAGATTCCCATCCCTAGTAGGCACAGAAACCACAATTAAACTCAATTAATGTTTAAATTGGTAGTTGCGATGGTGGGGAGATTAACCAAATGGGGGCGGGGCAAAACATTTGGCCAAAACATAGAACATAGAAATATGTGTCAGAGTTACGGAATTTTTGTCATTAGTTGCACAATGAAAGCGAAAGCCCAACTTTGAAACTCCAACTTCCCTTGTCACATTGACACTGCACACAACGGAATTGCATTTATGCCTCACCCGTGCAAGGGGGCAGCCCCCAATGGCGCCCCAAGGGAGCAGTGCGGCAGGACAGTACCATGCTCAGGGTACCTCAGTCATGGTGGAGTATGGGGGAGAGCACTGGTTAACTCCCCCCACCAACCTGGCGGGTCGGTAGTCGAACCGGCAACCTTTGGGCTACAAATTTGACGCCCTGACCGCTTACCCATGACTGCCCTAAATGCAATGTCTGCATTGCTAGTACAATGTGGAGGTAGATGTTGGGCACATAGTGTCATGGCTAAAATAGTTGACTTTCACTTTGTTTGCTTCAACCCGTTTTGCTCTCACATCAGGTGGTGCCCCGTCCCCCGTTTTCGCTTGCCATCTGTGTAACTGTTGATGGCATGCAGAAAATGACTAATTATTACATTTGCATATGCATATGGGAGTGTGGGCATCATCCAGACAGTAAACCGCATGCAAATCAGAATGCATGCAAATCAAATATCAGTCATGTACATGAACATTTTTAAAGTGGGGTAATCCAAATATAAATAACGCATGTGTCTGTTGTATTCTATCATCTCAGCAAAGGTGTGCTGTGCTCTTGGTCACTTGGTCAAATACCATGTAGATTGCTGTGTGTGTGTGTGTGTGTGTGTGTGTGTGTGTGTGTGTGTGTGTGTGTGTGTGTGTGTGTGTGTGTGTGTGTGTGTGTGTGTGTGTGTGTGTGTGTGTGTGTGTGTGTGTGTGTGTGTGTGTGTGTGTGTGTGTGTGCATGCGGGTGTGCCTACATGCGGGTGTGCCTGCATGCGGGTGTGTGCACATCACTTTGTGCATGTGTGTGTGCTCAAAAAGGCACTATAGGTCAAAGAAAGGTATAGAGAGATTTCCTCTGTGTTAAACCATGTATAATCTGCCTGTATCTCACCATGTGCTCTGTTAAGGCAACACTGATGAGACTGAAAGGCACACAGGTAGCTCAAGCAGTCATCAGAGTATTCTAAGAGGTTCTAGAGGAAAAAAGAACCTGCAATGCTGCTTTGTTTAATTTTTATTTTTACAAGTTGCTGTCCTTTCGTCTTCATGATCATGAACGTTTTGGTATGAATGTCTAATGAGCCAGTCATCAACACTTCATGCAAAATGTATAAAAGCTTTTATGAGTGGGTTATGCAGGAACATGTTAAGTAAAGTGTTACCAAATAATTAGTGGGGAAAATGCCAAACTCCCCCTTGAAGCTTGTGCATTAAAGGAGCTCTAAGTAACTTTTTAGCTAATTAATCACCAGTTCCTCGATGCACAAATGGGTCATTAGAAGGTGAATGAAAACTCCACCGTCTGTGGGCTAAAAACAACTTTTGTGAGTCACAGCAAGCTTGATTGCCTTATGAGCCATTTGAAAATCTGTATATGATCACATTAAGATAAGAATAAGATAAGTTAAGATAAGGTAAGAAAGAAAGAAAAAAGTTTTGTCTGTCATACATGAAACAGAAAATTGTCCAGTCATTCTCACAGACATTAAACAAGACATGACAAAACAAGACATATCAAGACAAGACAATATGTGTATGCAGAGGCGCATCTTGCCACCAGGCAAGGCAGGCATCCGCTTGGGGCCCCAAGGCCCTAGATAGTGAATAACAGCCCATACTTTACCACAGTAGTGGGGATTTCGGTTCACATGTTCATTCTTTTGCGATTTCGCTTGGGGCCCCACCTGACCCTAGAATCGCCTCTGTGTGTATGTTGAGGGTGGATAGCTGGTTATGTTCATCTTGTGTTGATTAGGGCTACAGCTGGAGGGTTGGGGGATTACATCTATCTGTCTTTGCTAGTGGTACATTGGAGTGCCAAGCAGGTGGAAGGAGTGATTGAGGGGTCTCGGATAAGTAGGGTTGAGGGGAGCCAGTCATTTTGAGCCTGATTCACTACTACTGATTTACTGATACTATACTTATTTAATATTCACTATATCACTATGCTGGTAGCCTATACTGTTGCCACTCTGGTATGAAAAACATTCAATGCAATGGTTACGGATAGATTTCAGGATGGCAACTAAGGACACAGCTTGATCAGTAGAGCCTACTGACTAAGACTGAAGCCATAGAAGTTCAGTGGGATTTTGGGGATGTGTAGGAAGAGGCGATCTGGGTGGATAACAGGCGATGAATAGTGTCTGGATTGGGCGAGTTGTCCATGTGTGGCTGGATGCCATTTGCATATTCAGTCTGGAAGTGTTTGGCGCGGGTGGGTGGCCCCATATGTTCATGTATCATCTTAAGCAGATGCGTTGTCACGGCGGATCGCAAGCTAAACCGATGACAACATAGAGAGACCAAAATGCATGAGCGCATAACAAAACTGTAATCAACGAGTGATTTAGAATTCACCGGTAGGGAATCGGTTTGATGTATGCACATGCAGGCAATCAGTGGGGCAGCCTCTTTCACGCATATGTCACAGCAGTGCCTCACAGAACATTGCGCCGTCACACAAAGGAAGGACAGAGACATGCAGCCAGTCAAATCTTCAGCCAATCACATTTCAACAGGAAAAGGCAGAGGAAGAAGAGGATGGCAAGTCAAGGAAAGCAAACACACTGTACTGCTGTACTACGAAGCTGTGGCGCAGAGATTTGTGTTTTGTGTATAGGAAATGGAAAAGTCATTGATGACATGAGGCTTAATTATAGGAAATTTAAAAGTCACTGATGATATGAGGCTTAATAAGTGCAGTTGAAATCGTAAAGATAAGAAGTCATAATAAGTCTTGTTTGACAGCATCTGTATGTGGGATTCACATTTTTAATAACACTAGTACATATCGTGAAGCATATTGTGGAGCTTAGATTTGGAAGTCATATCATTGGGGCAGGTGGATGCACACATTCACAATAGCCAGGAGTGTGATGTGAATCGTGAACATGGATGAGAAGTGATCTCATATAATGTAAACATGTCAATCTTTTGATGGACAATACAGACCTCCCTCAGTACAGTACGCTCCCCGCTCTCTCTCTCTTTCTCAGGATGAGAAATGAAAAATGTAATTCACTGATCTCGACCGTCTTGTTAGCCATGTGAACATTGTGTCACAAATCAGACAGTCGTCTGACCCACAGACACAAAGCGACTGCACAAGCCTGACTGCTCAGTACTCCCATCATAACCACAGCCCTAGGGGTATCGCTCTGCACTTATGGTGCAGCTGGACTGAATGAAGAGAGAGTGGGGGATGGGTAGTAGGATAGTCGAGTGTGGTGGCGGTGGTGGTGGTTGGTTTAAGGGGTCTAGCTGTGGACCGTGGGAACACTTCAAAAATGTTCTGTGGTGAAGGGTCCCATAATGCCTCTGTGGCAGGTGAAGAAGGACCAGACGGGTCAAGGTCAAGGCAAGGGGGATGGCTGAAGGGAGGGGGGGGTGGGGGGTGTGGGGGCAGACTGAGACGTCTGGCTGTCATAGAAACGGATGCAAATGAGCGGTTGCCATGTGAGTGTTACCCACGACGATGTGTGTGTTAAAGTCCATACAGGCAAGCGTCTGGTTTGGGGCAAGAGGATGTTGTGAATGTCTGGAGGCTGACTGCAGGTTGCCCCACACCCACCTCACAGATGAGTCTGCACACGTCATATGGGCTACTAGACAAACCAGAAGGCCTTCAGCCTGGTATCAGGAGTGTTTTACAAGGCTGTGATTATCGGTGGTATCTCCTAATATTCACCTTTTAACAGATCATCATTGAAGATCATCCATGAACTGATTAAGGCCTCTTCTCACATCTTGCCAACTCCATAACATTACAATTATTAGTGCATTTGTATGGGACTGTGTATGCGTGTGTGTGTGTGTGTGTGTGTGTGTGTGTGTGTGTGTGTGTGTGTGTGTGTGTGTGTGTGTGTGTGTGTGTGTGTGTGTGTGTGTGTGTGTGTGTGTATGTGTGTGTTTAAAAATGCACTAGGTCAACTCTTCCCAAACCTTTTCCTCTGCGCACCCCCTTGTACATTTCAATATGGTTTGCGCACCCCCTAAGCGAATATTTTGGTGTGCTGACGGCCACGCAAGTATGATTCACTGCACATTAACTGCACATTATGCACGGTTGTTTTGGGGAATCCTCTTTTCCAATAGTCTAGTCTAGGTTAAACTACACTTCAGATGGACCCTTCCAGCATGCAATTCATCATACAATTAAAAACTACTTCATGTTCATTAAGGCTGGATAAAAACTCACATATCCACCATTACTCTATTTAGCTCACGCACCCCCTTATGGCAGGCGGCACACCCCCAGTGGTGCACGCACCACAGTTTGGGAGTCCCTGCATTAGGTCAAAGAAAGGTATAGAGATTGATTCTATGTTAAACCATTGATAATCTACCTGTATTTCACCATGTGCTCTGTTAATGCAACGCTGGTGAGACTGAAAGGTACATACTTAGCTGGTAGCTCAAGCAGTGATCAGAGTGTTCTTAAAGTTTTTTGGGTGCTGTTGCCGTTTCCAACTATAGGTTTTCGCTTTGCTCTGCTTGTGTCATTATATGTTGTTTAGTTTAGTAACATTTATAAAATTACTCATGGACTGTTACAGTCACATACAGTTAACAGCAAAGGAATCAGTCAGATTAAAACTTCTTCAAGAAACATTTCTGTCAGGTATGTTTGCTATACTGTTCCCAAAGTATTTCTTGTTCTTCTCTGCTGTCTATGTAAGAGGAATACACCTTACCTGGGGAAGATGCACTTGACTGGGTAAAAAGTTTGCCTGATTATCATCAACTTTTAAATCTCGTACCGAGAAGATAACAAATAACGTTTCCCAAGCGGCCTGGTTAACCTGCCTCCCTCGGTTTGCTACTGGTCGAGGCCAGAAAAGCCAAATTCTCCAAAGGTCAGAAACGATATTTGTATTGCTCCTGGCCTGACTATACTGGATCCAACGCCGGTGGTGTTCCATCACTAGGAGGGCGTGGCCTGGCAAGTAAAAAGCTACAGGGATGGATTTTTTTTAAAAAAAATACTCGGTTTCAGCTTTTCGTGGTTAGCAAAAAGAGAGCCTCCTTACACATCACCTAGACCTCTCCACATTTGAATGTGGTGCCATACATACTCAGCTTCTCTCTGACGTAATCGTGTCACCCTTTGCTGAAATAAAGCTCAGTAGCAGTTTTCCCTCTCTATATTGAATGCTCCCTTTGTCTACTTTTTCTACCGTTTTCATGCTCATGTCTTCTGTTGCCATTCTACCATTCAGATGTAGCTCTCCGCATACCTGGTGCACGTTCTGTCACATGCATACTTTTTGGTATCTAACATCTCCAAGACAATATTTAAACAGAATTTGAGAAATATCTGTTTGGCTTTACTGTATATACTGTTGTACATGGACAGTTCCCTTCGAACTAGGCCTATATGTTTTTCATATTGAAGTAAGATGTGAATGTAGTAGTTTGAGTTCAACAGTGAAAATGAATGGCAAGGTGAATGTAATACAAAGTTACAAACTTCCAGTTCTATTCTCCCACATATTATGTGTGTGTGTGTGTGTGTGTGTGTGTGTGCGTGCGTGCGTGTCTGCACGTGCGTGCGTACATGAGGTATTTCCGTGGCAGTTGGCAGCCTTTGTACTGTATCTTTGGAGCATGGAACCTCTTGTTGAAACGTCTGCTCAGCAGGGGCTGAAGACTTAAGCAGTCTCTCTTTGTCACTCTCACTTTTCACTCCTTCTGTCACTCATGAGCCTTTCTCTCTATGCACAGACCCTTGCACACAGATCTGCATGTCTGCTTGCATTAAGATTACCGTAGTGGGTTCTGACCAATACAAATGTATTTTAGGTGGTATCATGTGCTTCCAGAGTTTACCATTCGCTCACTGGCTGCTGCAGCCTCTGCATTGTACAGTATATTCCTAGTTTTGGTTAGGGTTAGGGTTGGGGTTTTTGGCTGAGACTAGGGCTCTAAATTAACACCAGCCAACCAGCCAAATGCTGGTGAAATTTCAGTTTGGCTGGTAGAAAACACCAACTTACTAGCCACTTTGACCCATTAGTGAGTGTGTGTTTGGCTAGTAAGATTAACATCTACTTGCCATTTTGGCTGGTGGCGAAAAAAGTTAATTTAGAGACACACTCTGTAGCTGTCACTCATTTCTGTGGAAGACATGGTCCAATCACATGCACAATATCTAAGGAAGCACTTGAGATATACAGTATGTAGAAAGGTACAATGGAAGGAGTTTAAAATGTAAAATGGGAGTAGTGTTCAGTGTTCACAAATAAAAAATGGTATCACAACTAATGCAAATCTGAATAACCTTTAGTAAACCAATTGTGAGTACTCCTAAGATTATGGAGTATGGGAGAGAAAGCTTATCCAGTATATTTGTGCTTTGTTGTTTTGTTTTTTATCCTGTCCATTAGGTCTAGTAGTGTGTAGTTTTTTGTACCACCCCCTCTCTCTCTCTTTGACTCTAGCAGGACTACTGTGAATCCCACTCCATCAGTGGTTCACTCCATCTCTTCCGGAGGGTGAGGAGCGAGTGGCCAGGTGGTGAGCCTCCCCAGAAACGACGGGTCAAGGAGGACTACCATTACACTTGCGCACAGTGTGGCCAGGCGAAACACAACACAACAGGCCACTCTCAACTAAAGGGGCCCTTGGTACTGCCCTGCCCTGCCCTGTCCTGCCCTGCCTCCGGACTCTCTGTTACAGATGGGAAGGAGTCCATGCAGGGGAGTAACTATGTTGTTCTGTAAATTGATTGAGGATATTGGATAGTGGGATAGGTGGATAGTGGGATATTAGATGGTACATTATATAATTTCTGTGTGGAGATAGCGGCGTAAGGTATACCCCCGCAGCCCCCGCAAGGCAGGGGGGCCCATATGAGGCAGGGGGCCCACATGACATGGGCCCACATGACACAGCCCTTGACTTGAAGAAACAGGCCCCCTCCACATGATATCAGGCCCTCTTTTTTCGTTCGGGGGCCCATTCTTGGTAGCTTGCAGGGTGGCCTGAAGTACTTGCGTTACGCCAGTGAGGTATAATGCATACTACACCTAAGATAATAGATAACTACAATGACACAATAATTGCAATATACAATACATATAAAATAATAATTACACGATTATTATACATTTATTTACATTTTTGGTGCTGTTTTCACGCAACTCTTGTGGTGTAAGAGTAACACAGCCATTCTTTGGGTGGAAATTCCAGGTGCAAATCCTGGCAAGGGTGTCATCCAATTCAGCGTTAAAAAATGTATATACGTGTATATAGTTTTTAAAAAGAAAATACAGTAGAACACTGGAGCAGACTTAAAAGCTCTCATATTAGTCTGTACATTGACCATAGGGTAAAAAGAAAGCAAATGATATCTTTTCCTCTCTTTCCCCATTTCCTCCTCTTTTTTCCCCTCTTTCCTCCACCACGGCAGTCCATTATGCACCATCCTTGGCCTAGATCAGAGAGTTGCAGGTTTGAATGTTACCCTTCCACTCCCTGTCTCACTCCATGGCTGAAGTGCCCTTGAGTAAGATACCTGCTCCAGGGACTGTAACCAACACCCTGGTCTTAAAATAACTAATGCGCTTGGGATAATCATGCCAGCTAAGTGTAATGTAATGTACAGTATGCTATTATGTGCCAGCTGTGTGTGCACACATACGTGTATGTGTGATTATCTGTTTCAGGTGAATGAGACAAATAACTGACAGGACTATATTAGCCTGGGCCCAACACTACTGTCAGACTGCATAACATTTCACTTGTCATTTAGGCTCCTTAATGCACTTTAATGACTATGAGCCATAAAACAATACATAGTTAAAATCTCTGCAAGATATGCTATGTAATGGCAGGAATTTGTTTTTGTCATTGTTGGCTCGCATCTCTCAGAGATTCATGTTGATATGCACATGTCATGCTTCACTACACAGCAAGTACAGCTCAACATAGTATGATTCTGCAAAGGAAAATCATTGGAACAGTGTTTATATTTTTGTGCAGTATTCTCTCTCTCTCTCTCTCTCTCTCTCTCTCTCTCTCTCTCTCTCTCTCTCTCTCTCTCTCTCTCTCTCTCTCTCTCTCTCTCTCATACACATGCACGACATCATGCACTACATCTTTGTAGCCCAAAGGTTGCCGGTTCGACTCCTGACCCAACAGGTTGGTGGGGGGAGTAATTAACCAGTGCTCTCCCCATCCTCCTCCATGACTGAGATACCCTGAGCATGGTACCGTCCCGCCACACTGCTCCCTTTCGGGCGCCATTGGGGGCTGCCCCCTTGCACGGGTGAGGCATAAATGCAATAGCGTTGTGTGCAGTGTGCAGTGTTCACTTGTGTGCTGTGGAGTGCTGTGTCACAATGACAATGGGAGTTGGAGATTCCCAGTTGGGTTTTCACGCTTTCATCTTTATACACTACACAAACACACCCATACCACTCCTCTCTTATACATAGCCTACTGTTTAAACTGGCTCCATCCGACTTGGTAACATGCATAATCCAAGGAAACGTTCACAGGCAATACAGACACTCCAAAAGGCATCGACATTATGGCATTTCAGATCTGTTGGAACATATTCGGAAATCCTTCTTTCAACCTTAATACTGATTCAATAGTAAACATGAAACATAGCTAGTATTTTTCCAGTGTTGTCACTTTAATATCTATTTTTTTGACAGCAAATATTAATCTGTGTTGTTAAAGGGGTATGCCACTAGCTTAGTGACATGCTCCCTCTTTTAACTTGTCTTAAAGCAAGACAACGGCTTACATGAAAAATAAGACACTTTACCACCTTTATAAACCCTGGCCAACGATTTTAACTGTATTAAGCCCCAAAATAGTGGCATACCCCTTTAAATTAACATTAGGCTGTGATATTCTAGACAACCAGCAGGGTTGGGTGGTTAGTGATCAAATAACTACACCGCCTAAACCAAGCCCTACAGTCTGACTGCCATAATAATCTATGAATATCAGATAGGCAAAACTCAGCATGTCTGGACGTAAGTCTGCTTCTTTGTGTGTGTGTGTGTGTGTGTGTGTGTGTGTGTGTGTGTGTGTGTGTGTGTGTGTGTGTGTGTGTGTGTGTGTGTGTGTGTGTGTGTGTGTGTGTGTGTGTGTGTGTGTGTGTGTGTGTGTGTGTGTGTGTGTGTGTGTGTGTGTGTGTGTGTGTGTGTGTGTGTGTGATTATTGTCCCTGAGGGGATGTTAATGGTGTCCCAGAGGAGTCAGTTTCCTCTCCTGCACACTTCTCTCACCAACCGCGTCCAGGGGTCACCAAGAGACCATCAGTCAGAGCTGGACTGGCCATCTGGTATAGCTGGCATTTCACTGTGGGCCCTGCACCCTCATGGGCCCTATTTTTTTACATTTCTAGTTTAAAGAAACTCCCGCACACTGACCATTTCGCTGTTCTTTCTTTAATAAACGTCGTTTCGGTACTAGACCTTCATCAGGCAATCTCTTGCCTGATGAAGGTCTAGTACCGAAATGGTCCAGCGAAATGGTCAATGTGCGGGAGTTTCTTTAAACTATTGCTGAGTGACCCATGGTGCCATCTCCGACGCACCTGCCAGCTGAGGTGTTCGAAAAAAGTCGAAGTTTAACGTTTTTTTACATTTCTGAAAGTAGGGGCCATCAAGGTGAGTCAGTTCTTTGCTGCTAATTACAAGGGGCCCCTTTAAGCCAAAAGTGCCCGGGCCCTATTTCTCCCTCAGTGCAGCCCTGGCCTCCGTTCTCAGAGGGGATGGGGGGTGGGGGGATTGGTGGTATTGGGTGGTTAGAGCGAAGTACAATCCTTTCTGTGATATACAGCTCATAGGCAACTGTCTCGTCCCTCTTTCTCAATTCAAAAGTTAAGTATGACATATCTTCAGTGAGACGGCTGAATGGCTTATAAATAAAGCTATCTACTAAGTTGCACTGAGAAGTGTAGTGATTCGTCATATCCACATGCTATTTCTAAAAATGTGAAATTTATTTGGAATTTATGTGTTTCCATTTCAGATGATCACTGGCAGTAGACTGGAAAGGAGATACGTCTGCAGCATCCTATGTGCATAAGCCTGCTTTAATAATGCATATTATATACAGCTACCATACTTCAGCAACAAAAAACAATGAAACAACAAAAACCTGTATTAATCTGTTTGAATATAGAAGACAAATGGACAAAACTTTCTTCTCTGGATTGATCTTCAATGTCTAGACACATTAATAACTGTACAGTTTTGACTGCTTGTCTAAGCCAGTCCCAGTAGACGAACAAGCATTAACAATCACACATCAACTCTTGATTGGAGAGATTCAAGAGGAAGAGGCAAGGAAGTGGCTTTGTAATCATCAGTTGGGGGGAATATTATCAAAATGCATCTGTGCTTATAAATATATTGAGGCAAACAAGTGTTACTTATCAGACACCAACTCCAGGTTACAGAGAAATAAGGAATAAGCACGGAAGTGCCTTGACGTTATATTGGTGCATCTGTTCTTAGGCATAAAGCACAATATTTGAGTCAGAGTCAGAGTCAGAGTGTACTTTATTATCCCCAGGGGGAAATTTGTCTTGGGCTTCACCCACTGCATTGTATACAGTACTTACATACACACATACATTCATACAACATAAAAAAACATAAAAAACATAGAGACATTGAACTGTGCACTGCACTGTGTGAGTATGGCATGTCTATCTTTCATTAAGCAATCTTATGGCAGTTGGGACAAAGGAGTTCTTACATTTTACTAGTCTGCAGTTTAATGTCCTGAGAACTGTAATCCCATATCTGCTTATTAGTTTCAATTCTACCACACTGTTGGATAACAATAATTGACCACAAAAACAAAAAACTCTACTTTTTACGTGATACAATTTCACTGACGTTTTTAAAGCATGTGTTACTGAAGTGTTCAAATAAAGTACAACTGAATATTGTTTTGAATATGTGTTGTTTTGAATACCATTCAAGTACCATTGTGTACCTGTATTCTACATGCAATACAGCTCCAGACCATTTTTATTAGAATAGCATGAAAAAGTTGATTTATTTCCATAATTCCATCAATAATGTTAAACTGCCATGGATTGTAGATTCATGGCCCAGTCTTTAACTATTCCAATAATTAATTTTTTAATTTTTATATACGTTGGCCTTCCAGCTCAAAAAACCCATGAATTGGGGAATTCGCAGCATTAGAATAATGTAATAAAATCACATTTTTCTTCATCAAAATTCGGGTCACATTAAATCAGTTGAAATTTGGTACTTTCTACATAACATGCAATGTTCAATACTTGGTTAGGACATTCTCTGTCTTCATAACGGCCATGATGCGTTTAACATTGAAGTCAATGGCAAAAACAGTGCATGGGAGTTATGGAAGCTCAGATATCATTGATGCTTTGCTGTCAGCTGTTCTTGTTTGTTGACCTGGTGCCCCACACTTCCCTCTTCAATATACCTTAAGATTTCTATGCCACGGTTTGGTGTTAACTCACCAGTTTAATTCTAAATCACCAGAAATGAAACCCTTCTGGTGATTTAGAATTAAACTGGTGAGTTAGCGCCAAAACGTGGCATGGAAATCTACAGGGTATATTGAAGAGTGAAGTGTGGGGCACCAGGTCAACAGGTTCAAAAGACGTTAAGTTCATAAAACAATGAAAAAAGAACCGCAACACCGATGCTCCCATTTACTTCATTTTAATCTTGTGACGTTGGAAGGGCCAGGGTGGCCCGAAACGTCACAAGATTAAAACGGTTCTTTTTTCATTGTTTTATAATAAGCATACCCACCTGAAAATGTCAGGTATTTCAGTATACTAAATACTAAAATTGATCGATTCAATATTTAGAACAGCACAAATATGCAGTAGGCCTATACCCACCACAAAAAAATGCTCCAATATACAGTATACCCACCACAAAAAAGTAGACTACACCACTGTTTTTAAATAATGTATTGTCTCAGGTGCAATTTTTCATCATCTGGAGTTTGGATTCTGCTAGATTCCTCTCACAGCCGAGAGCTAAACATAGACAAGGGCATGCGGTGTGAAAACTGTTGTGTTGAGTTTAGATTATTTAATTATAATGCACAGGCACCGTGCACCATACTGCAAAGCCACCGACAGGCTTGGCTGGACCCTGGATAAAGTGATTTGAAAGCCCCCGGTGCCCACCCTATACATACAGTACTATATAAGGGGGACAAAATTCAGGGCAATCTTTGTTAAATCTCAGCAGAGAACTCCTGATTCTTAAGTCAGAGCTGACATATCATCATTCATGTGAACCTCTGCTTAGTTTGTGGCGCCATCTGGCGGAGAGTATATAGGCATGCATGCATTTCCCAACCAATAACGCAGCCTTATCACTTCTGGTACTTCTGTGACTGCAAACAATGACATTTAGAGGTAATTTTAAATTAAACACCAACTTTATTAAAGTCACTAAACAAATACATTTTAATATTAATCATTTTAATATACATTCTCTTGGCACAAAAACTGTAAAATTTACAAAACAGCTTTGGGCTTTACATCAAAGCAAGATGGAGATCAACTCTGATAAATGCTGCTATGAAAACAATCTGTCAAGAGCAAAAAATGTGTTATTGTCAGAAGTCATGCACAAAAGATACCACTGAACTGGTAATACAGTTGTTCCATAATGAAGCATTATTTTGATTATTCATTTTCTGGTGAGTCATTGCGTTCTCCTGATTAGAACATCCACTTTTTGTATTAAATGAGTTATATTTCTGGAAATAGGCCTATTTATCTTTACTTTTTTCCCTAAAACAATAAGGGTACCATATGGAGTAAAACAGCAAAATTTGCTTTGGCAAAGCTTGATTGTCAATTCCGTTTTAATACTGTTGCTTTCAATGCAGGACATCACTACCGGTGGCCGCTGCAGCCGAGGATATACCCAATTAGTCTCACTATGTTTTAGTCTGAGGCAATTGGACTTTATTCTGCTTTGATCTGAGAGGCGGAATCAACAGGACTCAACATTGATGATTAAACGCCGGTAATATATCATCAGTAAATACAATGTAGGCAGCATTGTAATTACACATCTTCACAATATGCACACTACATTAAAAGGTTATAATATCGCTTCAGCTACACTTAAGTAGTATAGTCAGTTAATGCAGTATGTATAAAATTGTATCACTTTGAAATTACAACACCTGGTTACATGGCACTTACAACCACAATGCTGTAGCAAAATTTGTGTTTGTAATGCAAAGCATTTATCAAACAGTGAAAACACAAACAATATGACTACTCCAGGGTTGACATGTAGGTGCGGCACAGCTGAATCCAACGTTTATCAATTGTGAGGTCCAGGTCTCAGTTTTTCGGGAGATTTTTTTTGGATATGTGCAATCACGCAAAAAAAACATTGTCGGGGAAATGATCTTAAATCTACCAGTCAGTCAACTTTGTACCACCACATACAGGAGACAAAGGCAAAAACCCTGCAGTGACAACCTGAATTGTTTTCTCTGCATTAGTAATGCCAAGGCTAAATGGAAGCAAGGAGAACAGCTGTCGATCCTTAATCAGTCATTTTGTCTAGTGCCAAATTTAAACTCAAAATCAAGTATAGGAAACGATTTGCCCTCATAACCTACAGATTTAGGAACTCAATATCACACGTGTATGCTTTGGAAAGTGTTTGCCTGATTAGTACATCAGCCAGGGGGGGCAGACATAAAGGCAGGCAGAGATTAACAGCTACTTCCAGTTTGACACGGCATCTACCCTCCACTCCATCCTTTGCCAAGCCTCCTCTCTTCCACACAATCATTTATTGCCCAAAGAAAAAAATATATATAATCTCCAAAAAAGATGACATCCACAGAAGAACCTCAAGTGTACCACAGCACACTTTAAACTTTTGCATTTAGTGAACAGTAAGTATGCACTACTACTGCTATTCTAGGCACTTAGAAGGCAATCCAGCAAACAGCTGGACAAGATGTCAGTCAAAAAGAGCGCTACTGCAACACACCCAAGTCGAGCCAAGTCAAGGACCTAGCATACAGTAGGTGTGGTTGTTGTTAGTGTGCTGACAAGTGTTACAATCTGAAAAGATTTAGTGTGATGGCTCATTTGAATCCACATCTACACAAGGAAATGGTATTACAATGAGGCAAGAAAACATACTTAAGGACAGGTACACATTCACAGACCAAATGTGTGGCAGTGTTTTTGTACAGAGTGTGTTTATCTGCAGTTGTCAGGAGCTATGTAGTCCTATGAACACGCACACACACGCACACACACGCACGCACACGCACACACACAAATATACTTCCTTAAGTGACCCAACACCTGTTGTTAGAAATCATTTGCAATCAAGAGTTGTGATCTAAACACAGTCTGAACTGAAACAATAGTAAGGATGCGTCAAACATTAAAACTTCACTAGGTGATTATGTCTCTGTGCTTATTATATGGAAACATCCTGTGGCAGTTTGCCATCTTTCCCTTTGGTAATTATTTTGATGAAACTATATCTAAAAATTACAAAACCAAACAAAGAACTGCCTCTTCTTCAATCTCCACCACCACTTTTACAGGAACTCAAGCTACTGTCAACACACCAAAAAAAGAACTGGTGTGTTTGTATGCGTGTGCAAATAGCTTGCATGTGCACATGTGTGCCATTGTATTCATATGAGCGCATGTGTGTGTTTGTATGGACACTGCGTGTGCGTGTGCATGTGTCAGCCTGAACCAGCTCATACCAGAGGGCCCATCCACAATTAACAACACCTTAAGGCAAAATAAGACAAGCACAGAAGTATAAGTGCGGCAAATGACAATAGACCAACATACTGTAGATAAAATATGTTACCAAGACTTAATTTACCAGTGTAGCATCTACGTGTGGAACAAGAAATATTGGTGAGGAAGAGAGTTAGAGGAAATTAGAGTCCAATAGAGCTATAAGGTGCTGAATGTTGGATGGGAGCTCTGAGATAGCGTGGGCATACGTACCATACTGTACTTGGTAGACAGCTTCTCACATGGCCAATATGAGCCATTGTGCAATTAGACTTGCGTTCAGGTTCAGCCTAGTCTTAACCCTCATAAACAAACATCACACATTTACATTCCACTCAACCATATCTGACTGCAGACAAAATCAAGGATATAACACACTAGCTATAGTTTGCCCTTCCTTACAACCCAAGCAACCGGGTACACACCAACTTGTCAATAATCCACACTGAGTGTTGACAGCCTCCGGTACAGTCAAGAGTATGTGTGGGGGGGCTGCTGGCAGTCTAGCAGCTGTTGCCTGCATTGACTCTTGCACTGCTCTGGTGCCTAAAAACAGCTCTCAATGTCCCTGAGCCGCTGGTTCTCTCACGTGTTCTCCACTTTAAACTCCTGTGGTCTTTCTGTCCATCTTGTCTTTTTTTTTTCTTTCTCTTTACCGTGGTGCGTAGCCCAACTTCCGCAGGAGGATCTGCGTGAGGTCAAACGTGGTGAAGCTTATGCCCACAGCTATTGGGCCTTTCACCCAGTTCATGCTGAGGCCCTTGTAGAGGCCACGCACAAAGCCCTCTTCCGACACGATCTCGCGCATGGTTCCCGTAATGGTGCCGTACGTATGGCCAGTCACTCCTGCCGTCTGCATGCGCCTCCGCACCACGTCCAGCGGGTAGGAGGCAGACTGACCGATGAGTCCTGCACACGCCCCAAACGCCAGTCGCTCGTACGAGTACGGCTGAGGACGACCTGTTTGTTCTGGGGGAAATAAAGAAAATGGAGAAAACAGCAAAGCGGATTGAGTTAAATACCCACAGAAACAAAGTCAAAACATGAGAGGAAATTATCTGATTTAACGCACTCCAAATTAAAATGGCTTTATTATTTGTGACAAGTCCTAAAACCCTAAACAGACCAATCAACCAAATGCTAAACTGTGCTAAGTAAGTCACAGACGAAATAACCTCTCCATAGAGATGAATGGTATTTGCTAATCTGATGTCAGATATCAAACAAGTTTGGTGGCTTGGGACTGTGAGTGAGATTCTCTCCACTTCAGAAGCCCAAAATCAAAAGTGCAGGGTGTGGATTCAAACAATGTGAATAACCTTGCTGCCAGTTAAATGTAAGGAAGTAAAACGCCCATTGTTTGTTCTGAGATAGTCATCTAAAGGTGGGCTACTACCATCAAAATAATGCATACTTGGATAGTACATCCTTATCAGTTTCAAACTCCATATCCATGATGCCAAGAGACTTTTTAAACCCAAGACCAATTTCAAGACAATGTGTTCCAAACCCCACCTTGATTGCCTCCACTTTCTCATGATATGGACAAAATGTTGGAGAATAACGAAACAGGCGAACAGACAATTGAATACATCGATAATTTATATTTTAAAAATCTTTAAAAATAAAAAAGCATGTTGTACCTCCATGGAGCTTTTTAAGGGTCTCGTAGGTGAAGAAGCTGAGGCCTGCATAGGGAACCACCCCCAATATGGTGGGGGAGAATCCACGGTAGAGAGTCTTCAGACCCTCCTCACGAGAGATACGCACGAAAACGTGCATGATGTTACTATACCTGTGGAAGAAGAGACACACACACACACACACACAACTAATACATTTGGCGTGGTTCTGGCTCTTAAGACAGAAACCCTTTCTTACTCATTTCAACTCAAGGCTGCCCCCTTGCACGGGTGAGGCATAAATGCAATTTCATTGTGTGCAGTGTACACTTGTGTGTTGAGGAGTGCTGTGTCACAATGACAATGGGATTTGGAGTTTCCCAGTTGGACTTTCATGGCTTTCACTTTCACTTATGAAGTGTTCTGGCATCATGCACACTACCTGGCCATAAGGCATTGCCTTCACGGCTGCCTTCCTCAAGGGCACTCTTACATCTGATATGCATTGTATGAACTGTGGATATGGATATAGATACAGGATTGTGAGCATATTTATCTGGTAAAATGCAAGAGAATTGTATAGTAATTTAAATGGTAGGATGTGATAATATGCAAGCCTAAACCAGAACTGGGTGTTGTCTAGCACTGAAATGGGTGGAGTGGTCGAAAGTGGGTGAGGTCATGTGACCAGGTAATCACCCTCATCACCTTTGGGTGAAATGCGTAATGTCAGAGTGAACCTGATGAAGCAACAGCGAAACGCGTTGTTCACCAAATAAACTATCAGCAAAGAATACCAGTGTGCGGTGATTCAAACTTCCTTTACTTGGATTACTTTAACTGCACATCACCAGCACCTGGACAGTGGTTGTGCACAGGGACGTTACACTTTGAGTGCACTTACATCTCTTTGGGCGTGACGGCCATCCTGGCCCGTACCATGTCCAGCGGGTATGTGATTGACACAGCGGTGGTGCCTGCTAGAGAGCCGGCCAGCAGCCGCGGCACAGGGGGCAACGTCCTTTAAAGATAACAAAAGCAATTATCAGAAAAGTATGGATACTTCACACAAACACACACACACACACTCACTCACACTCTTATAATACATTAAAATAACTCTAGAAGTACAGGTACAGAAACAAAAAGCAAAAGATGACAAATAGATTACAAAATTGTATGTAGACAAAAACACAACTTTCTTGGCACAGGTAATAAAGCATCGATCAACCGTATTTCCAACACCCTTCAGAGGAGCGGGCAATCTCACTGCAGTTTACCATGAGACCACTGCTTCTACACCTCAGGGTGGCCAATGGGCCAAAGCTTTACTCAAAAAACAAGTTAAGCAAGCTACTTGATCTTAATTTAACGAAATTGTCTGTGGTGGTGCTATGGTCAGTCTACTTATCAACACTAACAATAAACCGGTACTATACAATATTCAGTATTTTAGTGTCTGGGTACTGCATTGTCATTGCATTGTTGCATGACATTTCCATGCAGCGATGTGAGGTGGAACACAACACCATGTAGAGAGGTGTTTTCTTAGACCGTGATATAATTACTATTGGCTATTTATCGACTGCTTGTTGCATGTGTAGAATGGCTTGCATCAGACCATAGGCTGGATGTGCACTTACTTGCCCTGGCATTGGTAGTAACCACCCAGCAACCTCTTGTATTGCTCGTGAGCACAGAACTGGATGGCAGCATAAGGAATAACACGGACCATGGTAGCAGAGTTACCCCGCCACAGACTAAGGAAGCCATCCTTCAGATAGGTTCGGTATATCAGCAAGTAGGCCTCCTAATCACAGAGAGTGGGAGAGAGAGAGAGAGAGAGAGAGAGAGAGAGAGAGAGAGAGAGAGAGAGAGAGAGAGAGACAGAGAGAGACAGACAGACAGACAGAAAGACAGAAAGACAGAGAGAAACACAAAACAGTCAAAAGAAAAAAAAAAATATTTCATGTCAAAACACTGAACACTGCAGATTATACATTATATATTAACCCCTTTGCACAGTCTTGCACTGTTTTAACCTAATTGTTACAATTGACCAAGTCTTAATCTGTTACTTAAGACCCCCAGTAATGTCAAAGTCATGTTGTTATGTTTCAGAAAAGAGTGAAGTGGCCTCTGGCGGGCCCATCTGCACAAAGAGGCCGACATTGCATCATGACTTGCGTAACGATGACATGCTGATTTGAACCGACCATGACGTGTGTCCAATACGCCTTTGCAAGTTAAGGCGTGCTCCACAAATGCCCTGTGACAGGTTAGGTTTAAGGATGGTTTTGGTCAGGGCACAATTTTGCAACAAATTCACCAATCGCTTGCTTATTTCGCTGTTCTTGGCAAAAGTAAAGCAGCAAAAACATTGCTTTACTGACAGGCTTGGTTTAAGGATGGTTTTGGTCAGGGCATAGCAGAGCATTTTCGTGTTTAGCTACAGAAATTCGCAGTGGCAAAAGAAAATCGCAGACATGCTGTGAAAATTGAGCAAACCTCATCACATGACAAAAGCGCATGAAAGTGCTTAAGTAACTGTTGCGTTTGAGGAGCACGCCTTAACTAAAAGGCGTCGCATCAACACACAGAATGCACTAGTGTGCGATACATTTGCAAAACTATGTGGTCAGCCTGAGGAGGCTATAGGTCATACACAAGCTCAGCTCACCTTAGCAGAAAACCTCGCTGAAGACACTGCAATGACAGAAAAGAATAACAAATTAGTATAAGGCATGCTATGTTGTTAAATGACTAAGGGATACCTTATTTACGGAGCCCTTTTCTTATCAAACAATTCGTTGTTTGTTGGTGTCTGTGCATGTAGGTGTGTTATTGCCTTGGAAGATGATCTTGGTTCTGTCCAAAGGGGCCACAGCTGTTTTGGCCACAGCACCAGCAAGGGCTCCCGACAGCAGGGAGTTGATCACGGTGCGACCCTGTTTAGAGAGACCCTGAGAGAGAGAGCGAGCGAGAGCGAGAGAGACAGAGAGAGACAGAGAGAGAGAGAGAGAGAGAGAGAGAGAAAGAGAGAAACATGATCAAACATAGAGCCAGAAAGACTATTTAAAAATATATCTAGAAATTGGTGCTTGCCGATACAGTAAATGTATGCATTAGGGCTGCAACTAACGATTATTTTAATAGTCGACTAATCAGTAGCTCTAGTCACGATAAAAAAAAAGACTTGCTCCAACCTCCGACAAACCTTCCCGGCTTGTAGCGCAGGGAAGTGAAATAATTCTTACAGCTCACAATGAGCTTTAAATCATGGTAGTAGCTTATTTACTACAAAACACAACGTCCAATTCATATATTCTGGGCAATTTTAGGTATCAATAAAGTAATAAAGCATTAGTAAAGTAAGTAAAAAAATGTTGAATTAAATGAAGCGATTAGTCGACAACGAAAATTGTTGTCTACAAATTTGTATAACTTACTCGATTAGTCACGATTAGTCGACTAATCGTTGCAGCCCTAGTATGCATCATTAATTCTATTAACTAGAACACTGCATTGTTTTACTAAATATTAAAACAAATTACATATTGGATATTAAGACGTAGCTGAACTTCGATCAAGAATGCACATTACACAGAACATCTGTATTGGCATAATTTTCCATATAGCAGTCTGAATATAGCAAGCTGTCTACAAATGTATGATCATGTACCCCATGCACAGTGTGACGAAGTAGCAATTTTTCTCACTTCCACGAATCAGAACTGAAGGAGTCAAGAACAACCACTGCACTTTGGGTTTAAGGCATTCGTAGTTAAAGCACTACTGTTGAGTTAAGAGGAGATCATCCATGGCCCCATTTTTGTTAAGCAGTTTTCACAAAGAATTTAACATCAAATGCTTTTCATCCATCAAGTTATGGCTGTAAGTAACATGACTCTATTGCAATTCTAGACATGTGGCTAACCACTTCCACGATGTACATGTACACAAACACAAGTGACCTATAGGACTATTAGCCATTCCTTTGTTGACAACACAAACTATGCAGCACAAAACATATAACTTGGTGTGATTTGCAACCACAAGCACTCCAGGAGTGAAAGTGAGCAAGGATCAGTCACAATTGAAATCCAACCTTAATGGTGATGTGTAATGGGTAATGCATTAAGTTATGCACACACCCAAACAGGTCCTTTCTCATCCTGAACATATATTTACCATATATTTCCCATCAACATCAATGTCAAGTATTTTTTAACAGGTTTTACATGTTACATTTTGTATAGCCTGCATGAAAGGTGGTATATCCACCAAATTCATGCATGTTTCAAAGTTCTTTTCCCCTCTCATTATGACGCGATTTCTCACAACAGTCAACAGCGAACACGCCTCAGACCTGGCAAGTTTGAAGAACGGTAGAGTAATGTTACACAGTGGACCTTTGCTGGACTGCGCCACTCCATAATCACAACTGATGAGATCAGATTGCATCTGCTCCCTACCTCAATGGCACTGAGAGTGACATGGAATGGGATTACAATATAGGACAAGTATACAGCATCATAATTACATGCAATATTTCTTTCCAGCTTTTGTTTTCAGTGCACTGTGGTTCAAGCCAAATGCGTCTAATCTTCCCCAGTCGCAGGCAGGGTTTCATTCAGAGAAAAGGATGTGGTGAGAGCAGAGGACAAACAGTGGACATTGAGAGGGCTTCCTCAGAAAATGAGAACAAAGAGGCTTTTGGAGAACCCTTTGCCATCCCTCAAAAAAGTCCTTATCGGTCGTGCTCTGCACACATTTCTAGTATTTAGTATTTATACAAAAATAGCAGGAAGAAAGCCATTTTAGTGTGCAGCAAACATGTTTAACCCATTATATCTCAGCCTCCGAAGCACATAAAACATGAAATAAGTTGCTGCAAACAATGCGTTTCAAATCTGAAGAGCCTGAATGCAGCATATATGTCGCTCCAGACGCCAAAGGTCAAACAACGCAGCATCAGGCTAAAATGGGTGAAGAAGGTGCTCAGGTCAGGTGAAATTAAAATGGAAGTCCAAAACATTAAATTTGGCATAAAAATAATAACTTGCACATCAGCCTCAATAACCATCCCCACAGCACTGTCAAACCTGATGTTGCTGACAGCATCATGATCTGGGTGATATTATTCTGCAAGGACAAGGTAGATAGTGAGCTGGGTGGAGCAAAATAGAGGGCAGTCTGGGAACAAAAGTTGTGTGAGCCTGCAAACATCTTAGACTGGAACAAAGGTTCACCTTCCAACAAGAGAATGCCATTATCTGGAGCCACACCCTAAAATCATCAGACCAAACAACCAACAGACCAACAACATGAAATGCTAACCATGAATAAGCCAAATAACCTCACCATAGAGATTAGTAAGATTTGTTGATAACAGGTATCCAACAAGTTTGAAGGCTTGGGAATGAGATTCTCTCCAGCGGAAAGGATAAGTAAACCTATATTTTCTCATTAAATTAAAAGAATCCACAAGTCATCCCACTAACCGCACTTACCCCTGATTGGCTGCTGCTGGAGGAGGGGAGGGGCAGCACTTCACTCTGTCTCAGTGCCGCCTGCCGTTCCTGGACCCCATTCCCCATGCCCCTGTCCCGCCACTCATGCACACTGACACTCGGGGTGACACGCGGACATCAGTCCCGGTTGCGCCAGTCAATTTCCACTGTTCAGACAGAAAACACACAAAAACAATGACAAAGTTTAATCATGACCTAACATTCAGAAGGTAAGCATATAACAAAAAATAACAGACGACACAGGCTTAAGCAAGTACTATTTCATGTCATGTTTGTTGTGTTGATTCAACAACTTCTCTGACTGATTTATCTTATTTTCCGGGACATGTGAACATTGTAACCGACCGTGGCCTATATCAATGCAATTCATGGATCATCATAGTTCAGAACTGTTTATTTTATTATTTTCAGCAGTTGGCAGACAGTATACACACACTGAAGAGGAACTTTAGCGCAATGAAGCAATATCAAACAAGCGTTGTAACTTGTTACAGTTGTTCTCGTGCTGTGCACGACGGAGTGAGTGAAGTGCGACACCATGGGAAGTGGAATGGCTAGGCCTATTTATAGGGGAGAGGTGAACAAGCAAGATAGCAGAAGCCGTACCCTTACGCATCATTGCGAACGGGGTCATATTCCCCACGACAAGGATCAGCTGAGGGAGACGCAAGTCCACTGCAGATGGAAAATTTCTCTTTCAGCTATTACACCACCACGTCACCAACGTGTAACAGGTTACTTTGATACATTAAAAGTGTTCTTATCTGGCTGTCACAAATACGGTTCGATAGAGGGCCGTCATCTGATATCTTGAATCTTCACCACTGACATATTTTAGATGCTATCCAGCTCAGAGTGTATGACTAACAAAAGCCTGAAGCTTAATCCAGGGTTTTGTCATCTACACTGCTACCATAGGAGACCAATCGAGGGGAAAATAAATAATAAACAAAGAGGATATTTCCGCTGGCCCACTACAAATCGTCAGCTGTCTTGGGTTAGTAGTTCGATGGCCCCTTGGAGCCGCTTTAATCCCCACTGTGCCAGTCACCTCTAAAGCTGTGACATGCAGCACTATATGAAATAGCAGCAAATACTGCCTCACTTCTGAAAAAATAATAAATAAATAAACCTTGCACAAACTAACATGACAACAGAATGCATGCCCTTCAGACAACTTGCTTCCTTTGTCCTTTGCGTAACTTTCATTTCCATCTTTCCCCTGAAACGCCATCAACAATCCTTGCGGTGGTCACCAGCCAGCATAAGTGGCCTATTCTGAATGCTTGCGGAGCTGCACAGAATGACCCTTGCCCCACTCTCTTGCCCTACATTTACTAGCTATATAAGGTGCAGGGAGAGACCATCCGCCACCCTGCAATACACCCTGTCAACAAACAAGCATCTCTGGAGTGTTGCCCTCTGAGGGACAGGTGTTTAAGACACACTATTTTTCAACACGTTGAGGTTGTCTCCACCTTGAATGTTTCACAATGTGCGTCTCTCTCTCTCTCTCTGTGTGTGTGTGTGTGTGTGTGTGTGTGTGTGTGTGTGTGTGTGTGTGTGTGTGTGTGCGTGTGTGTGTGTGTGTGTGTGTGTGTGTGTGTTGAATAATGAGCAATTCATCTCTCAAACAACAAAATAGATCAATTAGTTAATGACAACCAAAGACAAGACAGTCTGTGCAGAGAACACAAAGACTGTCACAGCAGCACAGAAGTGTGGAGCTCGTGCAACACTGACCAGATGACACAGAGAGTTTGGTAACCAGCCCTCTTAACGTGGTTAATTGTTAACAGAGAAGAAACGCTCCTCCAAAAGCTCTAAGATTTCTCTGCAGTCATAGAGGCAGCAGAGAGAGAAGGGAGAGGATGGCTGGGCAATAAGCAAACATGAGGGCTTGTATGGGTAGCTTGTGTTGTCGAGGCAACTGGGTTGGCATCTTTGTGGGCTGTGCCAAAATAAGGCTATGGAGGACAATCCTTCCCAACCGTTCTAACTCATTTGACCCTCATCTCTTGTCTGTGCTGCTCCCTTTTCACCCACTCACCCAGCTTTGTCTTCTTAAAACAGCTCTGGTGTAGGCTACACCACAGTACAGGCCTGCAAAGTGGCTATTGCACTTTCAACATAATTCTTGTTTTCGAGAGTCCTCCTTTCATGAAATTCCTTTCACAGCCTACTGTCCTCTCTGACCATATTCTCTTATAATATAGGCTAGCATTCAAAATCCATTTTCCTTAATTTACCTTACTTCATCATTCACCTGTTATCATCTATCTCCAGAGTACCAAAACCAACAAAATGCACTTATCATTAGAGGGCATGTTCTTGTTACTTTTCAGAAACCACTGCAGTCCAGACTTTTCAATCCCAGCCTTGCCATACAGACACTCTGGACTCTGGACTGTCTTCAGACGAGCCCTACCGTAAACACTGTTACAGCCCATTCTGCTGTCAAATTAAAATAATGAATAGGCATACATGATATGCACCTGCACACTTGGTATCCCAAAACTGCGCTTGAGATCTCGGTTTCAAATAATTAGTCTATCTAGCCCAATATCATGCCCCTTTTTGAGTGCCATTACCTCCTTCGCCACTCATTAGGCTACCCTTCTGCATGGCCGTCTCTGCCAGGCGCGTGTTTTTATTCGTTTCGTTTACGTGCTCAAAATGGGCTGCCAAAAGAGACCGTTTTCTCGCCCAGAATGAAATAAAAAAAAGGGCTATCTCGAGTTTCGTAACGACTGAGAGTTTCACTGGCCAGACAAAAGTCCAGGTGCGCCATAAATGCATTAACCCTACCCTGAATTGATAGTGGCAAGATCAAGATGCCATTCGTCTGAAATGAAGACAACAACAACACAAGAAAAAACATAATAGCAGCGTGCTGTAACTAGCGCTGGGTCAATGACAAAGTTCAAGGCTTTCAAGTTTATGGAAACTGAATAGCCTCTTTGGCGCTGTCATGTTGATGCTGCTAGCGATAGAGCTCTAGCTAGACTAGACGGTTCACAACGATTTCAGACGCTGCTCAACTTGCTAACGTTGACGTTAGCTCTGAGCACACTGAGGTCTAATCTATCCTAGTAACGTCAACGCAATATTAGTCTGGACTCACCAGGAATATGATGGCACCTGTGGATCTCGCTGTTGTGTCGCTCCTTCGTCCGATCTGATTAACGTGGTGAAATTGTGACAGTTACAATGACGGGTAGAGTATTCCAGCTGAGTTTAGTTGTTAGCTGTTACACAAGTCACTACAACAGAGCTAGCAGGTTATGAAGCTAACTGCCAGTTAGCCAGATGGCTATCTAACGACTGTGGAGGTATGTTTCACTATGCAAAGTTTTGCTTACTGTCCTAGCGGTGTAATATTCTTATGACTGTCTATTGCCAACCTTTTCGACCCACAGGGAACTATAAAAATAATACCCTATCCTTGCTTCAACTGTGACTTGATCAGGCTGACATCCTTCCATGCTGTTTGGTATCTGCTTTGACACTACTGAAGGTAAGCAAAGCAAGCTTTGCAAGGGCGAGTTAGGTTGCCTTCTGGGAAATGTAGTCAATGGGTGGCAACGCACGATAGGTGCGTTTGGGGGGCGTGAAGAGGACGCTCAGACTGGACTGGAGCCCCTGTGTTGAAGCAGTAGTTGAGTTGATTCATTGAAAAAGTTGAATAATAAAATATGTCTGGTAACCAAACGAGGATTTAAATTGGCTGTTGCATTTTTAAGTGTAGTCACTCACAATATAATTAAAAAATATAAATAACATTATATAAATACATGAAGCCCATCTCCACTCAGGGCTGGCCTGGTAATATGGCAATTTTCCCTGTGGGCCGGACAGTCCTCAGGGACCGATGGTGTGTTTTTATGTCCGTTTGTTTGGGGGGTTTTTATCTTTTAAACCGGCCCTCCTTTTAGATGGCCCGTTCCATTAGTATAATTAATATGGACCGTTGAATGAGCAAATCATATTATAGAAAAGCAATGTGTGAGGAGCTGGTTTGAGCCAAAAATGCCAGTGCTATATTTTTGTCTGACATCCCTGTCTTCACTGGACCAGTAGACCCTATCCAATAGAATAACTCATAGCAGATTAGAAAAAAAATCAAATAAACTCCTGTTCTCACTATTATGTTCATGTGGAAGGCAGTGGAGTGCTTAGAACTCCAACAGTTAGACGTCGTCAGACATTTGCAGTACTTATAATTATCTGTCAAACTTTACCCTCCAAAACATATTAACTTTTTTAAAAGGCGTGTTGCCAGTCTGTTGGCTTTTACACCCAAACAAGTGAGACCTTGTATGTCACACATGCATAGCCATCATTTCACTCTGAATTGGTCACCTACTACAAAAGAATTCATGGCACATGGAGGGTTTGGTATCTGTAGGGCAATTTTATTAAATGTGGAACATGCAGGAATGATTTGGTTGGACGAGCTACAGTGATTACATGAGGAGAGCTCCAGGTTTTGGAATTAAGGCAAGAGCAATGCTGTAAAAAATAGCATGGCAGAACATAAGGACAATTTTAGAAAATAATTAAAAAGTGCTCAACCAAAAAGTTATCAGCAGTATCTGTAATGAATTAGAAGTTTTCCACAAAACAACCTAAAAACGCAAAGTAAAAAAAAGAGATGTTCAACTTTTCAAAAGACAAAAGAACAACAGAAAAGTTAAATAAAGTTAGACAGGGTAAACTGTAGGAATCTCCTCATTGACCATTCACAGCTAACATTCTACATTTGTGTTTTCTATAGGCCACAGTGCCATGGTGTGACACTCAAGTGTGGATATGTGGGAATCATCTTACAACTCCTTGTGATAGTGTTCGTTGTCTGTTATCCATTTGACAGTCCTCTGAGCTCTCTTTTTTTCAGTGCAAGAGTTCACCTTTCTCGCCTGTCCACAGCTCTCGCAGCTCAACCTTACATCCGAGGTCTCTAAGTGCAGCTCTACCCACATCTCCACAATCCCTGTGGCTGGCGAGAGCTTGACCGATCAGACCTTCGGCACCCATCTCTAGGATTGGCTGGTTGAAGTCTTTGGTCCGGGAGACCAAGTTCCTCAACAGCATGCAAGACTGTTTCTGCACAGAAAACAACAACCAAATAATCAACATGTGTATGGAATAGGACATTTGCTGTTCAAAAGTTCCAATAGCCTTCATGCAATGGGCAAAGTACCTTTTAGAAATTAAAAATAACCGTTTTGTCATGTCCAAGCAAATCACTGTAAGACACTAAGAGGAAACTAGGTAATAGTTTAGACCTTATACAAATCACATCATTGTTTAACATGAAATTGATATATTAAGAACGTACCTGCACATTGACTTCCCCTGGATGGGACTTCATAGCCTGAATTGCTGCAAGAGCACCACCATTCTCCATGATCACTTTGCAGTTGTTGGATTTCCGCAATGCCAGAACACACATGGCTGCAGAGCCTTGCTCACACACCTGTTGAGACAAAGAGAGTATGCTGAACTAAATATATTATTGTCCATAAAAATAACAATACTTAGTTTTATACTAAATACATTTTTATGTACTGTGTCTGACGAAACTACCTGTGCATTTGCCATATGTCGGTTCATTGCCAGGACGATAAGTTCTACTCCTCCAGCGTTTACCACACCATCTTTGACATCATCGTTTCCTGCTATAGCTTTTATGGCACTCAAAACCTGCCTTACAAGATCCTGTCAAAAACACAGAAGACATTTTTAGAAAACAGTGCAAGGGCAAACTGGTTCAAATGTAAAGGTGCACTGTGTAAGATTGTGGCCAGAGTAGGTATTGCAACTATGATACTCATTGAAAGTGTGCTGCCTATCGCCAAATTTGATCTTTGCATAGATATTAGCTAAGTAATTAACTAATATTTACTAGTATGAGCAAAGTAGAGTAAGTTTTGAGGCTAAATATGTCCATTTCTGGAAATTAAAAATAGCGGACCATGGAGAAGATCCCCCTTTTCCTGAATGAAAAGTGCCATTCTTCCAGTCATAATGAATACTTAGAATTTGATAGTGGTGGTAAGTATTCGTGGAAAGATACAATTTCTGAATGGGTCCTGAAATAAAAAATATTGTACAGTGCACTTTTAAGGCAGTCACAGGCTAGCAGTTAAGAAGTCTAACATGTAACCAAACAATCTCATTTCTGTTCTGTAAAAAGGTTCATTGTATGTGCTGTGTGGTCACATTAACAAATGGAAATCTACCAGATACAAAACTGTTTGTCTAAAGCTTGAGAATGATACCATCTGTTGGTGAGTTTGCAAAACTACAACCAAGTGAAAGTCACAATGACATTAATTTCATGCTGATTCATTCATGACATGCAGACTCATTGTGACATTGGGTACGTTCCAATAAATAACCTTGCGTCCTCCACTTGTCCTTGTGGCCTCGTTAATGCTAGGCTGACAGCGGGGAAACTTAATTGTTTTCTCCACGGAGGCGGGGCATCAGCAAAACGTGAGGCCACAAGCCCAAGTGGAGGACGCAAGGTCGCATATTGGAATGCACGCCTGGTGTCAATTCAAGATACAGTTATGTATGGATTTAAGGATAATGCTACCATACAAAGGCAAAGTGCTGTAACTACACATTTAGTGAAACTTAAGTTTAGACTGAAAATGGTCTTCATTGCTCCTTTTTTATCTCGTGACAAAGAGTGCATTCCAATATGCAACCTTGCTTCCTCCACTTGTGCTTGTGGCCTTGCCCCACCTTCTGGCCCCTCCTCCGTGGAGAAAACAATAAAGTTTCCCAGCTGTCAGGCTAGCCACAACAACTTTTTGGGGGAATGTTTTTCATTCACCATCCCAATTGCAAATGAGACTTTACAATTGAGCTTTTGCAAGATATTTAAATATAATGCTGTTGTCAGTGATGTCATCATGACATTTTACTTCCTGGTACGAGGCCACAAGCACAAGTGGAGGACGCAAGGTCGCATATTGGAATGCACACAAAGACTTATGGTCCAAATGTGTCCCATTTTAGAGATATTGCCATGTCAAACTTGCAGTAACTAACTACAATATCCAACCTAATGCCAAGGCATTGAAGGTATTTTTCTCAGTTTCAATGTTGGTGTAGTTACTGCACTTTGCCTTTGTAGGGTAGAATAGTCATCATTTTTTTCCCAAGGGATACAGCGAATACCATACACACTCACTTTAGCATGGCATAGCATGCAGATGTTATCAACTCTGTTTACTGTAATAATACCACACCTGGCGATCCAAGCCATCTGCTAGCAGACTCATTAAAAACTTAAGGCCTCCTAGGTCCACTATATCTTGACAGAACTCATTCCTCACAGCAAGTCGAGACAGTGTAGCACATAGTTCACTCAGAACGGAAGTATTCTGAGGGTGTTCTGAAAATAAAGACAGAACAGCAAAACTGGTGGTTATTAGTAGTAAATGGCATATGCATGTAATAATCAGCTGACTTTGTGATGAATGCTGGTTATAAACAATGAATAGGATTTACTGTTTTTTACTGGTGTTACTGGTTCACCTCAATGCTCACACAACCAAAATCACATTTACTGTAAAAAAAATACTCACACAACCAAAATCACATCTGCCAACTGTTAACCTAGATCACTGTCTTAGCATTAAGTAAAACAGCTGTGTTATATGACATCATGGATAATTTGCAGTATAGTATGGTATATTTTGGGATGATCAGGGACAGTACCTTTGGCGGCGTCAATTATAACTTTCAAGCCGCTGTGTTCCAAGACGATCATTTTGGCATGTTCATGAGCACGTCCAAAAGGCACGCGGACATCATCGTCGAAGGTCATTATCCTGAGAGCAGCACAGGCCTCTCTCACCACCTCAGCATTTCCAGTGTGGCGTTTTATTGCTTTAGCAAGCAAAGCCAACACACCTGCCTTCACCAAGTCCTGGCGGTTCTGCTCGTGCTTCAGACAACAGTGCCGAACCGCACGCACCGCTACACACGTTAAAGAGGGATCCTCCTCATGCACCTGCAGCACCTTCATCAGGAGGTCACTTCCCTTCGCATCCAGCAGGTCAGGCTGCCCGTCTGTCAAAGTTGAAAGGGCAGAAAGGGCACACAGCAGGGATGCAGTGTCGTCCAGTGATTTCTGACAACAGGAGAGTATGGTTGGATATGCATCCTTCTGGGCTGCTAAGTGTCTTTGGGCAAAGCCAAGAGAGCACTGTTCGGCAAAACACTTCAGGTCATTGGTGATATCTGTTTCCTGTGCAGGTGACATAGCTGCGATCCTCAGTGATTCCAGCACCTTTCAAGAGAAAGTTAGACAGGCAAATAGGTTTTATAAAGCACCACATGCAATCTGATATCTGTAATTGTGAGTCAACGCACTGATCAATAACCCCAATTGAAGAGTTTCAATGCAAAATGGTGTATATCCATTTTAGGAAATTGACATTTTTGTATTGAGAATTCCATTGCATTGCATTGCATTGCAAAATGCATTTTATATAGCTTTTAAAAGTATGTTCTCAAAATATTAGAATGGCAAGAATTCACACATAAATAAATTATAGGACTTCTGAACAGCCATGTCCAGTAACAAAATACAAAAGTCAAAAATGGTGGCTACACCATTTTGCAATAAAACTCTTATTTGTTTTTAATCAACATTTGTATTCTAAAGAAAGACTAACCTGAAGGACCTCGTGCACCTGATCTCCCCCTGCGTCGTCAGACGCTGTAGGCACTTCCTTCACGATGTTGCTGAGATCCACACCTTCAAGCAAAGGTTTCAACAAAATCAAAAAATGACACTTAACAAAGCCATACATGATAGAAGACATTATGGGTGACTGGGTTACTGAATGATATGGTGGCACCTTGCGAATCGAACTGCTCAATTGCCTCCTTTAACGCATCCTCAGCATCCATATCGAAGTCCTCAATGTTTTCCCTGACAACAGCATCGAAGGTCTCTTGTGTTATCCTGCGTTTGTCCATCTTGTCTGTCGATGGCTGCTAGAAATGGAGAAGGAGATCAAATGGAAACAATCAGTGTCAACAATGTCATAATGTTATGTTATTACAAGGTTAGCAATGGGATTGCATTCAGTCAAGACTTAATGGTATCGAGGGGAGCACATGACAGCGTCAGGTTATCATTTGTTTCCCTGGCCTAAATGGCCATAGACATTGGTCCATAGTGCCGCCGACAAAGAGATCGATTGTCTTAGATGTAGATACCCGTTCTACTGGCCTATTATCACACATCGTTATTTTCTTTCACTTAGTCTAAATCTATACTCACTGTCGGTGTAGGCTACTTCCAGGGTGGTGCTTTCCTTCTTCTTCTTCTTCTTTGGTGTTTATTGGCGGTTGGCTACCGACGTGGAGCATTACCGCCACCAACTGGTGCAGTTATGTACAACTCTTTGCATGGCTTGTTCAGGTCAGAGGTACGGAGCATTGATGGAGTGTGCGCACTAACGGGGGTGCTAGATAACAGAAATAAATAAAACAAAAGCAAACAAATAATAATGAAAAGAAAAATACATAAAAGGAAGGGAAGCCATTAGGGAGGGAAAGAGAAAAATAAATGATCACTCAGAAATAAATAACTTAAATCCTGTCAAATAACTGGGTTGACTTCAAAAATCTCATAAGGGGGGCCCATGCAGATGGCCTATTGGAGAATGCCAGCAGGCCTTCCAGAGTTAACCTTGTCATCCCTATTGGCCTTACATTTTGCATCAGTATTTCCCTTTCACAACTATATGCTGGGCATTCTAATAACACATGTTCTACTGTCTCTCTGTGGTTGCAGAAAGGGCATTGTCCAGTGGCATGTTTCCCTATTATGCTGAGGGAGTGATTAAGTTGCGTGTGTCCTATTCTAAGCCTTGTGGTGACTGTGTCAGCTCTTCTGTCCCTGCTGTCTGGTCTTCTTGTGGGGACTTGTGGTTGGATCTTAAACAGGAACCTCCCCTTTGTATTTGCTACCCACTGCTCTTGCCACAGTTTACAAACTTTAGTCTTGATTAGGCTCTTTACCTCCTCTCTGCTTAGGGGCACCACCAGGTTGCCTAGCTCCATCTTAAGGGCGTTTTTGGCCAGTATGTCAGCCACTTCATTGCCTTCCACTCCTGTATGAGCTGGAACCCAGAGAAAACAAAAACATATGCCCCTGTGAGACAGTCTATACAAGCACTGGAATATTTCACAAATCAGGTCAGGTCTGCAAGCAGACTTAAAATTCATGATACTAACCAAGGCTGCCATAGAGTCTGAGCATAAAACATATTCATTTGGTCTAAGGTCCTCCGCCCATGTGAGTGCCATTAAAATAGCTAAAAGCTCAACTGAATATATTGCCAAGTTATCTGGTGTTCTCTGTTTAAGTGATGCGTCAGCATCTGGTACATATACTGCTGCTCCTGTCCTTCCAGTGTCTGGATCCTTAGAACCATCAGTATACACCTGCACCCTGTCGTAGTACCTAGTGCTTAAGTAATGTTGTACCATATTGCTTAGTCCACCATACTCTTTGCTCTTTTTAGATTGTCTGGCTATATCCAGATCCACTTTAGGCATTGGGAAAAACCAAGGAGGAGTGGCTGATAGTGCTACTGTGGGACAATATGATAGCTTATTCAAGTCTAGTCTCTCAGCCTCTTTGTCTCCCACCCATCCAAAACTGTTAAAATCCTTACGGCCATGCTCCCAGCACTTATTCAGCACACCTTTGGATGGATGATCATGTGTATGCCCCTGTAATGTAACCCAGTAATTCATGCTTAGTTGTAGACGACGCAGTGGCAGTGGCATTTCACCAACCTCCACCTGTAACGCTGGGACTGACGATGTCTTAAAGGCCCCACAGCATAGCCGTAGAGCCTGTGCTTGCACTACATTGAGCTTCTGCAAGTGCGACTTTGCGGCTGACCCATAGGCGATGCAAGCATAATCCAAGGCAGACCTAATAAGAGCAGTATAAATATGCCTAAGGGCACCCATGCTCGCCCCCCAGCTGCTCCCCACAAGGCATCTCATCACATTAACAGCCTTTTTACACTTGGTTGTGACCCTCTGGATATGTTCTCCGTATGTCAGTTTACGATCCATCCACACTCCAAGGAATCTGACACTTGATACTTGCTTAACTGACTGCCCATAGAGAGTGATCTGTACCTTCGGGTTAACCCGCTTGTTAGAGAAGCACACCACTTGAGTTTTGTCAACAGAAAAACGGAAACCCCATTTAATTCCCCATTCCTCCACAGCACTAACTGCTGACTGTAATTTCAGTTGTACAGCTACCGCATTACGCCCTCTCACCCACAGAGCCCCATCGTCTGCATATAATGACCTGCCAAGACTAGCGTCTACACCCACAAAGACATCATTAATCATGATATTGAAAAGAATAGGACTACAAACGCTCCCTTGTGGAGTTCCATTTTCTATGGAGTAAATACAAGAGTGAGATGACCCAACCCGTACTTCGATACTTCTGTCTCTAAGGAAGTCCATCACCCAGTTATACATTCTACCCCCTATGCCTATTGACTCTAGCTTCATGAGAAGACCATCTTTCCACAGCATGTCGTATGCCTTTTCCACGTCAAAAAATACTGCATTTACATGCTCCTTATTGGCTTGAGCCTTCCTAACTTCGTTCTCCAGACAGACTACTGGGTCCATTGTGGTCCTCCCTTTCCTAAAACCGCTCTGGTGGCATGAAAGCAAGTTTCTACTTTCTAAGACATATGTTAATCTGCTGGTAACCATGCGCTCCATAATTTTGCACATGTTTGAAGTCAAGGCAATAGGTCGATAGCTGGTAACTTCGCACTTATCTTTCCCTGGCTTCCCTATGGGTATAACAACAGAGTGCTTCCAGATCAATGGAATTGTCCCTTCCTTCCATATTCTATTATAAAGCTGCAAAATTATTTCCTGTGCCTCAGAGGTTAAACATTCCACCATCTTATAGGTTATCTCATCCTTTCCAGGGGATGTGGTTCTCACCCCATCCAGGGCTCTTTTGAGTTCAAACAGGGAGAAGGGAACATCCATTGCTTCGCTAAAATCTGTCTTTTTATTATGTATGTTAGGGTGCTGGCTTAACATAACACTTCTTGCTGCTCTGGCTTCTGGTGTCAGGTTGACAGAGCTATGTACTTTAACAAACGTTCTCGCCAATGCTTCTGCCTTATCCTTATTACTAATCATAACTTTATCCTCAAATCTTATGGCTGGAAGGGAAAGCTCCCTTCGTATACCACTCATCCTCCTAACCATACCCCAAACTTCAGAGATTTGAGTTTCCCTCCCAATTTCATTGCAGAATTGTTGCCAGTATTGCCGCTTTGTTTGCCTTATAACCCTTCTTACGTGAGCCTGGGCTCTTTTATACGCCACCATGTCACTAAAACAAAAAGTAGTCTTCACCTTCCTAAACGCTTTGTTCCTTTCCTGTATGGCCTTCTTGCACTCCTCTGTCCACCAAGGAACCATCTTACGTCGTCCTACACCACTCCCCTTTCCTATTATCTCTGTTGCGGTTGAATGCAAGACTTCAGTTACTTTTGAGGCAAACTCGTCCACCCTGCTAAAGCTATCTGGCCTAATAGCTTCCATCCTAACACTACAGAACATACTATAGGCCGTCCAGTTAGCATCTTTTAATTTCCATCTAGGAAAGCCTATGTCCTCCAGTTGCACTGACCCTACTCCAATGTCACAGCGAATCGGATAATGGTCACTACCTACTGTAGTATCATCAAGAACTTCCCACTTAGTAACACTAGCTATTTTCTCAGAAACCAAGGTAAGGTCAATTGACGACTCCACCCCTCTCCCCACATCTATCCGGGTACCCCTCCCATCATTCAGACACACCAGTTCCATTTCCTCTAACAGCTCCTCAACCACACACCCATTATAATCTGTTTGTGCACTACCCCAGAGAGTACTATGGGCATTGAAATCCCCACACCAAACTATTTGATTAAAATCCTCGCCAATAATGTTACTAAGGTTCTCTTTACTTAACTTCTTACAGGGGTTATAGAAATTGGCTACCCGTACATTGCTGTCGCCTATCCATACCTCCACTACTACTGCCTCCTCATCTCCGCATGTGTTCATTACCCTGTACCCCAGCCCTTGTTGGATAAAGGTTACGACGCCACCCCCCACACCCCCTTCCCTGTCTCTACGAATAGCAACATACCCATACAAAATGAAGTCCAGCTGTGGCTTAAGCCATGTTTCTTGAACACAAATAACATGGGGCTTCTCATTCATGTCGTCCAGAAAGCTCTTGAATTCCTGCCCATTGGAACAAAGGCTACGGGCATTCCATTGCAGAATCATGAAGACCATTATTGACCAATACATGGTGTCTGTGTATCTGGAATCCCTGCATTGTTAAGTACATCAACTATCATTTCTAGGGATATGTTCCCCATATTGAGATATTTCTCCGCTGCCCTTATAATTATTTCAATTCTCTCAGTTCTGCTCTCTGATTTAGCTGAACAATTAATTACATAGGCAAGAAAGGCCACAAACTTTACTTTGTCTATTGACATGGTCATGTCAGTTGCACACCGTTTCTCTGGGTAAGACCTAGGGTCACGGCTTCGGGTCCTCTCGGCCTCTTTATTCATTGGTTGCTGACGTACGATGTTTTCGTTCTGACCAGATTTCACTTTTTTGATAGCCTCCGCGTATGTCAGCTTCTCCTCCACTCTAACTCTCTGTACCTGAGCAGCACGTTTGTGAGCCTCACACCCTTTGTACGCTGCGCTATGCTCACCACCACAATTACAACACTTTGCTTTTGTATTCTCACTACATTTTCCATATTCGTGATCCTCACCCCCGCATTTGCCGCATCGCTGCCTGCCTCTACACACTGCTGCAACATGGCCAAACTTTTGGCACTTATAGCACCTGAGTGGGGGAGGAATGTATGGTCGCACAGTGTAGCTTAGGTACCCAACCTTAACCCTGTATGGCAACGCATGCTCGTTGAAATACATCAGTACAGAGAGACTGTCACGCTTTACCCCATCTTTAGTGTATGGCAGCCTTCTAGCCTTAACCACATTAGCCCCGGTCACATTACTCATTATTTCATCCGTAGACATATCAGTGGGAACCCCTGTGATTACCCCCTGCACTGCCCGCTTTCTTTCCCAGGGAAGACATGTTACCTTCTTTCCACCCAATGATGTAAGCTTAGTTACACACTCTCGCTGCTGAAGGTCCTTGCATGTGATCAACAAACTACCATCTCTAAGGGGTTTCACATTAACCTCTCCTACACTGTCGTGCAGGGCTTTGGTCAGCTTCAATGGGTTGACAGAACCGGGAGACTCAAACTGAAGTTTTACTTTGAGCATTTCTGCCGCATTCGCAGCCACACTGATAACGCTACCAACATCAGAATCCCAGGAATCATCAGACTGGGATGTCCTTCTCATTCTCTTTCTCTCTGTTCTAGCAAATGCTTTTCCTTTCCCTTTTCCTTTACCTTTCGTTTGCCAACCATCCTTGTTCGAGTCTCCCGCGTCCTCTCCCTCCATCTCCACCGCCTCACCCCCTGCGTCACTTCCTGCCATCTCCGCTCCGACCATCCGCCAACCCCAGGGTGGTGCTGCTATGCCAGTTGGCGTACAATGAACAACTTGCGAGGTGGAGACTACGCAAAAAGTGTTAAGAAAATACCGTCAGAGTTGTTCGACTGTGTATTTTCTTCATTGGAACATCGAAAGGCTGGCGTACTTACCATCCGTGAATAGCAGTTACGTAGTTGTAGTTTAGTCCTGCACATAAATATAACCGACCTGACACTAGATTTTAAAGAAGACGGGTTCCTCTTTCAGGGGAGCTTACTGGGTGTTAAGCCCATTTTCAGTAATGCCCTCACCATTACAGCTATAAGTGTAATAAAATAGCAATGAATAGGCCTACATGAACAAAAATAAACCTAACAAAAACTTGTGAATAACACATTGCAAGACAATACACAAATAAATGAACTACATTGTGATATGGATCAAATACACATAGGCCTACACAAATAGGCTACAGACATAAATAGATAATAATAATAATAATAATAATAATAATAATAATAATAATCATAATCATAATCATAATCATAATCATAATAATACTTTAAAAAACAAATACTAGAAAGCCCAGAGCGCAACTTCCCCCAAGGCAGCTCAGAATTAGATTATAGCCAAAGCAGCTTGCAATTCTATCAATATATCCATGCTGTCAAACTTTCAAAATGACCTTACATCCAAATGTTACTTGTCAAACTCCACTATGGCATAATAGGCCTACATGTCTCAAGGTATGCAAAATACATCTTCTCTGTCTGAATGGGACAAGCTAGGCAGCACCTTTTTGAGGAAGACATAGACTAAGTTTTCCTTACACTTTTCTTTTGAACAAGTCAGAGCAAAATATGGATTTTAGTAAATACTCACAGTTAAAGAACTGTATTCTATCATGTGTATTCTATCATGTGTCAGTTAAAGAACTGTATTCTATCATGTGTCAGAATACCAACACTTACTGAATTAAATGAAAGCCCACCTGGAAATTGTGACATAGCACTCCATAGCACACAGTGCTCACTGTACACAATGAAATTGCACCCCAAGGAAGCAGTGTGGGGCGCAGAACAATGCTCAGGGTGCTCAGTCAGGGATGAGGATGGGGGAGAGCACTGGGTTACTTGAATGTGGACACATTTTTGCTTTTTTGAGTCAAACTTTCGTTGTAGTTTTGAAGTGTATTGCCAGCCTATTCACCAGGCCCATAATCTAGGCTACATCAAGGCCCAGGGGTCAAATCCAACCCGCCGTGTCATTTGACATGGCAGATATTGTGATTTCAAATGCAGTTGACACACATTCAGGCCTAAATTGTGCATCACACGTGATTTATGAATAGGCCCACGGACCACGACAATGTAATTTCTTAATATCGCTTATGAAGGATTCTACAGAATTATATGCAGGCACCACTTGGCAAACTGTGTTTTTAGCTCTAAATTTTGTTTGTGCATACACAAGTTCAGTTGAGTTTTGCCTGTGTGCGTCCCAGATTTAGATTTTGGTCCAATGTGAATTTGAGTTTCCCTGTCACGCCCTTGCCCTATCCTACTTGAACCACAGTATCTTTAGGACCCAGCAGCCTCCACTGAGGCGTAGTAGCCTTGCTTACCAGTTGTTTTTTTCTTTGAAGATGGGTTTAGTAGGCATATATCTACAGTCGCTGTCTCATCGATAAAATCTCAAGTGCGTCATTTGGTTTGGCTATTGGATTATTTGTCTGTAGCCCATCTTAAATCAAACATTTCTATGCACTTAATCAATTCAATATCCAGTCTTTCCGTGTTATGACGGTTTCGTTTTGTCGCATAAAAGTTTATTGACTTTAACGTAAAACACGGTTTCTTTACACGTCAAATATATTTTACATTGCAAACTAACGATAGTTATTGCACGCTCGAAGATGAAACTAGTCGTGTTAGGGGGGACTGGTCAGACGGGACAGCATTTGGTAAGCCAGGCACTGCAGCAAGGACACAGCGTCACGGCTGTGGTGAGGAACCCGGGCAAAATGACAGTCACACATGACAACCTAAAGGTAACCAAAGAGCTTGGATAACCTCAACCTGTCTTGACAGTAGGCCTACCACAAGCTAGGCCTACCTACCTTGGACTAATTCTTACTATCTAAGTTTACGTTAATTTATGCTGAAATGGGTGAAATTTATTTATTTGTTTGTTTATATAGGCCTATTTATATATTTAAATAGGCCTAGTCATGATTCGCAAACATTTGTCTAAAAAGTTGATCATGAAATGAGGCCATCAATCCAGAGCCTATCCTTCATTATTCTTCTTTAAGTTTTATATGTTTTTCAAGCACACCATATGAATATGATAATAGGTGCATTCGAGATGTGTCAACGCATGTATGCGCATTTAGACAGCAATGCATCCTGGATGGAAAATGCTGCATGACGGTTAGATTTCCTGTCAAACTTCGAAATTTCGTCGACGTTGCGTTGACGAGGTGACATGTCACATGGTGTAAAACTATCGCGGGATGAATGCGGCTGCAGTCAGATCTTGCAACCTCTGCAGTTGCTTATCCCCTTCAACGCTCGTCGGCGCTCGTCGGCGGACTGCCTCCGAGGTCACGCGCCCATGAACTGGTTGGTCAACAACTCACTCACGTGTGTATATGGGTCTTGTCTCACACCTCTACACAAGTTTGCGCAGGTCCCCACTTCAGCTCCTCCTCACTGCCTGTCCCCCCACTCCTCACACGTGGTAGTAGAGCAAACCGGTGCGAGCTCATCGTCTCGTTCATATTTGTGGCCGACTTTAAATGCGCTGTATTTAATAACACCCACATCGTGACAACAAGTTCTCGCTGACGTCCGTTGCGCAACGTCGACGCTCGCAATGAAGTCGTATGGGCTTAATGTTTTACAGAAACAGCCAGGCCTACATCGATTGATTGATTGATTGATTGATTGATTAATTGAAATTAATAACATTGAGAGAACTCTTCTCTCGGCCATATGATTAGACGTAGGCTATTAGGCATCTGATTCAGATGATTTGAAGAATTTTGGTCAGCAGCTCATAACAGAACAAAAAGAAAGGCAATCTGAAAGCATGGGCCTACATACATACACATAAATTCATTCATTTATTTATTTATTTTCTGATGTCTTTATTTGCAAATGGTTTATAATAGCTTCTGTGTCTCTCATTCTGTAAACATTGTGTTTCAATATTAAGGTTGTTGAAGGAAACATCTTCTCTGAGGAAAGCTTGAAGCCCCACTTTGAAGGACATGATGCAGTACTTTCCTGTCTTGGTTTCCCCACTTCATTTTTCTCTGGAGTCACAGGCTATTCCCAGTCAATGCGGGCCACCCTTAACACCATGAGAGAGACCAAAATCAACCGCGTTATCACCATGACTTCCTGGTATACTGCACGTGAGTGATCAAAATGCTATTGACCGGTCATTTGCTTTGTTATAAAGGAAATTCTGCTGCCACTGTCTTCTATTGGTTTCTGCAAAGTCATTTTCAATCACATGAGCAGTGACTGAAGTAATCAGTGGCTACAGTGACCGAAAAGGCTTGAGTCACAGGACATCAGCTCTGCAGAAAGTGTTTGGCAGTAATTGAAGGTGTTGTTGCAGTTATAATGTTTGCAATTTGTCAGCAGCTCTTGTTTACTGTATGTGTGTTAAAATTGCAGCTGGCTCCTCGGCCAGTGGACCGTTTTTCATCCGGTATCTCCTGGTCCCAATGATCCAGAGCGTGCTCACCAACATGTATGAAATGGAGAGTATTCTGACCAAGACTGAGGGGATCGACTGGACTGTGGTGAGACCTCCTGGACTCCAGAATGCGCCTGCAACAGGTAGAGTCTTAGCGGTAGTGAGTAATAGTAAAAGCAGGGCATTGTCAAGTTACAACATGAGCAGTAGGACTTTAGCAGTCAAACGGTGGTGATGTCGTGTGTGTTTATTTCTGGGTGAATTGGTGTTTTGGTTGATTTTTCTGGTTGGTGTTCTGCAACAACCACTGGGTATTCCCTCTATCATCATGAGAAATATCTTGTTGTGTTCTGATTTCATCCCTTCCTTGCAAAACAATAGTAGTCATCAGCTACAAGAAAGAGCAGAAAAGTTCTAGAAGTAGGCCTACAGGTTTGTTTCTGTATTTGGTGTAAAAATGATTGGATTCATTTGCTATAAATTCTCGTTCTGACCTTTCATCTTTTTTTCAAAGCAATCATTGCATACCCCTTACCTACTCTGATAAATGATTAACCCAACTCCCTACTCTTAGGTTAGGTTACAACAGTTAGAATTACTCTTTATACACCCTCATAACTGCCTGCTCTTGTACAACTAAAAGTATTTGACATGACATGTCAGTAAATATACACAGTACAGGCCAAACGTTTGGACACACCCTCTCATTCACTGCATTCTCTTTTTAATTTCTCTCTCTCTCTCTCTCTCTCTCTCTCTCTCTCTCTCTCTCTCTCTCTCTCTCTCTCTCTCTCTCTCTCTCTGCGTACGTGTGCGTGTGTGCATGTGAATTGTAACAATGATTTATTGGATTGTCATGACATGTGGGAAACTTTCTTTCTTAATTCTCTGCAGATAAAGACATTGTGACTCATGAGGGATATTTTGTTCCTGATGCCGCCGGCCACTCTGTTGCCAGGGGTGATGTTGCCCGTTTCATGCTCTCTCTCTTGGGTACCAGTACTTGGATGAAGAAGGGGGTGGCCATGACTACCAACTGAACATTCATCTGTGTCCACACTGCCTTCTGGACTAGCATAACCAAGTATAGCCTACATAAACTATATCTGCAAAGACTTGTTCGGTCTCATAATCACTTTGCCTATTTTCTGTGTGATTTACTTCAAGGCTTAGATCACAAACAGTTGAGACTGAAGTGTGTGTGTGTGTGTGTGCGCGCGTGTGTGCTTGTGTGCGTGTGTGCGTGTTTGAGTGTGTGTAAAGCAAATGCTTTGTATGTTTACTATGTCTATGTATGTTCATTTGGTGAAGGAAATTAACTTGCAAAACATGTACATTTGTACAAGCACTAAAGATGTTAGGTGTACACAAGGGTGTATGCCAAAGGCATGAACCACTTTGCATAAACAATGCTGACATGTTGTATTTTGATACCACTATATTCAGGGGCTGCTGGTGATTCCCTGCCCCAAAGAATGATTAAGCTACTCACTCCTTTACCTTGTCATCAAAATGTACAAATGTAAGTTGACTGTTTTGTGTATAGGGCTTGAATGTTTGAGTAATTCAAGGTTGTTGGATAAATGGTAACAAAATTCATATTGTTGATGTTTTATATGAATAAAACTATTTTCTGGGCTACTTAAATGTTTTCCTCATCAATTGTAAATTGAGAATCCAACCATCTATGCCAACATCAGGAACATTCATTCATTTACAAATGAATACCCAGTGTCGTGCAAATATGAGGATGACATTCCAATTATTTTGTGTGAATGGGTGAAATGATTGTCTTTCTTTTTACATTCCGCCCCCTCAGTGTCCTCTGCCCCTCAATACCAGAGAGTCAGTGAGAAACATGCAGACATGCCCCATTTCTGCATTTTGCCTTGTTATTTTTTTATTATTTATTTTACATTAACTACATTACATTACGCATTTTAGGCTACATAATTATTTGTTTTATCATGTTTAACTAATTGTCTATTGCTACATTTGAATTTAAAGTTCACAGCAGTGGTACATGTGGATAGACCTATTTCTAACCAGTTATGGATTGGCTAAAGGTGTATAGCCTACTATACCTACTCTATTATAGTGTCTGACCCTCAGTTAGAGAATCTATGGGCTACAGATTGTCTACCTGATCGCATACAATGATTTGTAAGTGACAGATGAAAGGCTGTCTATTATATTATATTATATTATATTATATTATATTATATTATATTATATTATAGCCTATTCTAATATTTATATAGGCCTATTATATTAAATAATTGGTTGGCCATAGGTCCGTGTATATTTTCGTTCATTCACTATTCTATTTTGGATATCACACGAGAAAGGAATAAGGACTCGTTTATGATGATTTACGCTTGAACATCAGTTTATGAAATAGAACCAAACGCCATATTTTGCTATTTTGTAGGTACTGAAAATGAAACGCTGAATCTTAGAAAAGAGAGAAAAGCAATAAAGAAAAACGTCCTTCTGAATTGCGTCTTTTGTTTATTCAGAATTCGGGTGACCTGAGAGTAAATCCTGGAAGGCTGGTTTGGCCTTCATTACATGGTTTCTTTGGAGGCAAACGGACTTTGCAGGCATTGTTGATGCAATATACAGAACGTTGCTACACTTCAACGATGTGGTCGATCTGTGATGACTGTGCGAGGAATTTGTGTCATGAGATGGTTGCGTAGGCTATCCATATCAAGCAAGCGCCACAAGCATGTGCATACGCGTCACCACCATTGAGTAGGGCGTCCTAGAGGGGGGTAGAAGAATGATTTACTGTCTATTTTTTTACTTAAACTTATCAACCAATTTAACTTTCGAAACAACATTTCATGTGCTTAGGCTGGTCTTAACACTTGATTGTATTTGGCCATATAGCCAATTATAGCGTCCTAATCCAACAGAAGTGCAGCTGTGCGACCGGGACAGATATCTTCGATGGGAAGGGGTAGACCAACTGTCATCGAGAACATTGACAGTTCTTACGATCAGCATCAGTTTCACAGTTCATCTCAAGCCTTTAGGTGTATCTACCCGGACATATTGCTTTCCAACAATATCACTAATGTTCCAAATACACCAAAGCGAAATGTGTATTCAACATGCGTAAAACTTGGTATGGAGAGTGCGCGCTTCAGCTCATTACACTTGCCAGAATACGCAACAGTTTGCGTGAGAACACTGCTTTGGACCGTTTGCTCCCTAATGCATATTACTACATGTGAAAGGGTATAATAGGTTATTGATTCCAGAGACTTTAGCCTTTATTTAGGCTATAAAGTTGAGTCCATAACATAAAGGGAACTTCATCTCTATTTTATAAGGCGGACGCATGCTCCAATACAGGCCTAACCATCACGCGTGCTGCGCATAGGCCTACTAGCCTGTACATCGCAAAAATGTTTTTCATCATTCTATTATTTTTCTGTTGTGTCTCTGGCTCCAGCTACTGTTCTGTGTGTCGTTTGGTAGTTAGACCTTTTCTGATGCGACTCAGACGGCAAACTTTCCTTCCGGGTAAACAGAGGGGGAGGGGTCAGTCAAATGAAATTCAATAAATGAATAGCCAAATATCACAAATTGAAAAACGATCAAAAATGTTGTCATTTTTTTATAATGCTATTATGGTATGAAGTAACACATGCAGAAAACAAAATACAGCCATTTCTGCTTGTATTGCTTTAATCAAAACAAGAAGTTGCACCCTTTTTTGAATTTCATATTTCATTCCAAAATAGAATAATGAATGAACGAAAAAGTACACGGACCGCCATATCAAATTATGCACTTCATCATCTTGCTTCCAAAGATAAATATTCTACATATCACCAACCGGCTGTGATTTTTGTTATTTGGTTCTGAATCAAAAAACAAAAGAACGAATGGTACACGGACCATATCACCACTTCCAGCATGTATAATGAGTTTTGTGGCTGGCAAGGTTGACTGGAAAATTGTATCAAATTACGGGCTACGTCCTACGCAGATAGTTATGAAAAGAAAACAATCCTATTTGACAGATCACAGCTGATCACATCCACTTCTGTTAGTGTCAATGGTGCGCACACCTCGCCTCTTTTATTTTGAAATTTCAATGTTCCACATTGACCGGAAGCAAGGTGTTGTAAGTTCACGGACGGTGTTCCTCCAGGAAGTTCCACGTCATTTTAGTGGTGCACTGGAAAAATCCTCGGTGCATCTTCTCAAAACTGGCGAATGTGATAATACTCTACTTTGACCGAAAGTAGACGACTCCTGCAAAAAATCATGGTAAGAAAACAGAATGATGACTTAGGTAATGCCAAATTGTATTAGACATGAAGATTTGTTATTGAACATCCATTTGCTATGCTAGCAGAGTTAGCTCGTGTCATCTAGTTACCAATTGCTTATGTTGAGTTTGCGTAGCTCTATGTTGCATGTTAGTCTTACCTTGCACTTTTATAGCAACTCTAACATGTCATAGTTGCTTGAGCTACCATATTTGTTTGTCTTCCAATTATAACTGGAAAATGTGGTCTGATTGTAGAACGATTGATGAGTAAAATGTTTGCGATTCTTGAACAGATGAATGGAATTATTTCAGAGCTTTCACGACTGTCGTACTTTTCATTCAAATTATCTTGAAGTCTTTCTCCCCCTTTGATATAGTTAGAAAACAACAACTGGTAATCACTTTTCAAATATGCTTGTTGTCATTAGCTATGTGTTGGCCTCCTCAATAATAAGATCAACAAACAGTGCAGAACAACGCTTGAGATATGCTAACTGACTAGCTTGCTAGCGACACGTCAGTCAGTTTATTAGTCATTCAAAGCACATTGATTCGGAATGAAAACTTTCTGCTTTCGGTCTACTATTATTATTGACCAACATTTTAGACAGCGTCAGTTGTTTTTTCAGGCATTTTGCGTGTAGCGATACTGTAGGCCTACTTACTAGTTGGTGATTTGAGGACGTTATTTCTTCCTGTTTCATGTACAGTAATCTCTCATCTATGGTCGTTGGTGTATGACTATTTACGTGTATTTTATTTAGCCTCTCAGGCTGGACATCAAGCGCAAGCTGACGGCCCGGTCAGACCGTGTCAAGAGCGTCGACCTCCACCCAACTGAACCATGGATGTTGGCCAGTCTTTATAATGGCAGCGTATGCGTCTGGAACCATGAAACACAGGTTAGTTCAGGATCCTCAGCAGTCAAAACGTCATCATGTACATGTATTTGTGTGCATCTTTTGAGTCATTATCTGTGTTTTCAGACGCTGGTGAAGACTTTTGAGGTCTGTGATTTGCCTGTGCGAGCCTCCAAATTTGTGGCCAGAAAAAACTGGGTCATCACTGGAGCAGTAAGTTTTCCACGTCTTTTACTTTGAAGAGATAGAAGGACTGATCATAGACATAATATAGTTCTGCCATTACTGTATATTTATATTCAGTGTATGACAATATATTGCATTTCATTTCTTTACACTGAATTGTCGTATTCCTTTGTGTTTATTAGGATGACATGCAGATTCGTGTTTTTAACTACAACACTTTGGAGCGTGTTCACATGTTTGAAGCGCACTCGGACTACATCCGTTGTATTGCTGTCCATCCTACACAGCCTTATATCCTCACCAGTAGTGGTAAGTACACAGAACTACCCATAACCCAGCAGTTGGCAGTGATCTTCCTCTGCGCCTCTGAACCTCTTAACAACATTACAGATGTTCTTATTCATGCCTTTCCTTCTGTATTTAAGATGACATGCTCATTAAGCTGTGGGACTGGGAGAAGAAGTGGACATGCAGTCAAGTTTTTGAGGGCCACACGCATTACGTCATGCAGATTGTCATCAACCCTAAAGACAACAACCAGTTTGCCAGTGCTTCATTGGATAGAACCATTAAGGTACATCTTGTTAAAGTACTGCACCTGTTGTATGCACACAACGATGTGATGTGTGTTTGTTTGATTTATGTGTATGTTTGTTGGCTAAATGAGTACATACATACGTACATTGCCTTTAGCACCCTTTCAAGTGTGGTACCCTAAGAATAATATACAAGTGTGTGTGTGTGTGTGTGTGTGTGTGTGTGTGTGTGTGTGTGCGTGTGCGTGTGCGCGCGCTCGTTTGTGCATTGATGGGCTTCAGTATGTGTGTGTGTCTTTGTTATTGAAGTATGTCCTACATCTTTTTGTTTTTGCTTTTGTGTTGTCTTGAAGGTGTGGCAGCTGGGTTCCTCTGCTCCGAACTTCACACTCGAGGGACATGAGAAAGGAGTGAACTGCATCGATTACTACAGTGGAGGAGATAAACCATACCTGATATCTGGGGCTGACGATCGGCTGGTGAAGATCTGGGACTACCAGGTTCGATTTACGGCTGTTGTGTTTTGATAGTCTGATCTTTTTTTTCCCTTGCTTGAATTGCGATGTATTTCATTGCATGTATCCCTTTTCCTTTCGCAGAATAAAACCTGTGTGCAGACTCTTGAGGGCCATGCTCAGAACGTGTCGTGTGTCAGCTTCCACCCAGAGCTTCCCATCATCATCACTGGCTCAGAAGATGGTGTGTTGGCTTTCCTTCTCTCTCACTCTCACTCTCTCTCACTCTCACCCTCTCTCTCTCTCACACACACACACACACACACACACACACTAGGGGTGGACGATACAGGCAAAAATAATGTCTTGATTTTTTTAGGATTTTAACTGCAGTCATAGGAAAAAGTTTGTACACCTTTTGAAATTTCTTTCATTTCTGTCAAAATTGGTCATAAAACATGATCTGATCTTCCCGGAAATCACAAGAAGTAGCAATCAAAGTCTGCTTTAACTAATTCCACCCAAACATTTACATGTTATCATATTTTTATTGGCCATAAGATGTAAACATTCACAGGACAGCAAGACATAAGTAAGTACACTCTTGCTTTCAATAGTTTTAAACCCTCAGTTATTCGCAATAATCTTAACCAGATGTATCCTGTAGTTGTAGATCAGATCAACAAAACAATCTGGATGTATCTTGTCTCCCTCTTCTTTACAAAACTGCCCCTCTTCAGCAAGGTTTCTGGGTTGTCTCGAGTTAATAGCTTTCTTGAGTTCATCATGCTATATCATCTAAAAAAAAATGTCAGGGCTTTGACTGGGCTATTCCAGAATTTGTATTTCATTGTTATGAAGCCATTCTAAAGTCGGCTTGCTTCTTAAATATGGGTTGTTGTCCCATTTCAGCACCCATCCTCTTGTGTGCTTCAACTGTGTGACAGACTATCTGACGTTTTTTTCTAAAAACTATATATTTCTAAAATGATCTCACAGAGTACTACAACATTGAAAGTCGAATGTTGTATTACTTTTTTTAAGGCTGGCGTCATGGCTTAGTGTGGCACTGAGGTGAGGAGGATCCCATTCACAGCACTCAATTGTTTTTTGTCAGTTTCTGACAAACGTCAATGGTGCAAAATTACACATCACCAAAACAATGTTCACAATGATAATACAGATGATATAGCATATCGTCCACCCCCTAACACACTCATACACACTTTTGCTATTGCAGTGTTAGTGTAAAAATGTATGCTGATTTGTGACTTGTTTTACTTTTGCACTTGTCATTTGAAGGCACGGTGCGTATCTGGCATTCCAGCACCTATCGTCTGGAGAGTACACTGAACTATGGCATGGAGCGCGTGTGGTGTGTTTGCGGCTTGCGTGGCTCCAACAATGTGGCACTGGGCTATGACGAGGGGAGCATCATCATAAAGGTAATGTCACAACACTATTAATATGACACTGTATCGCAAAGCATTAGTATTAAAATAGTGAATGTCCCCAAGCAATGCAATTCTCTCTTCCAATTGGCTAAGAAGATGAGAATAACCTTGCACATTGTGTAATTGTTGTACACTTTGTGCACAATTATGAGACAAGCAACTTTTTGAACCATAGCGTCCATTGTATGCATAATATTTTCCGACTCTAACCTGTATGGTCGGGAAAACCTATTAGATTTAAGCATTCCAGGTAATGCACATTATGTAATCAGAGACGGTTTCATCTGAGGAGCACAACACCGTAAATGAAGTGTGCATAATTATTAGGTATCTTGGTTATCCTCTGGGAAAAATGGGTTCATGTAACTCTCTTCAAGCATTTTAACTCTGGCTATCCTTTCTTCCTTTTCTATTCAGCAGCTATGTCTTCGCATAGTTTTACATTAGGAATAGCAGCAGACTGACCAGGGTATTGTCTAGTTGTTCATTCTGTAATTTGTTCATTTTGCTGATGTCATAGATGTTGCACTAGTGCCGCAACACTAAAGCCACCAGGGCACATATTATGTATGCAAGAAGCGATAGTATAATTAGATAATGCAAACAATTCTCCTGTCATGTTTTGTGGAGTTGACAAATGGGTTTGGATTGATTATCAGGCGCGTAAGATCATCAATGTGCACATTATTTTTATGATGGACAACGAACATTGCAGATATCTTTGAGTCATGAGACTTTGCTTGTGTTTTGGCCTGTTTCAGCTGGGACGTGAGGAGCCCGCCATGTCTATGGACACCAGTGGAAAGATCATCTGGGCCAAACACTCGGAGGTGCAGCAGGCTAACCTGAAGGCCATGGGCGACGCTGAGATCAAGGATGGAGAGAGACTTCCTCTGGCAGTCAAAGACATGGGGAGCTGTGAAATCTACCCCCAGACCATCCAGCACAATCCCAACGGCAGGTGAGCTGATGTGAACTGCTAGCCAGGCCGCACCCTCCCGGTGACGCAACCCATTCAGCGCTGCTTCTAGTCAGGCTTAGGAGCAATACAAATATAGTTTCTGAACACCTCTCACTTTGTCGGGAAGCAATCAACTAGTAGCAAACCAAGGGAGGTGGGTCAACCATGCCGTTTGAGAAATGTTAACTGTTATGCTCTTGGTCAGACCAAGTCTCGAAGAGATTTGAAAGTCGATGAAAATCAGGCTAGTGACCTACAGTGGGGCACGTCGAACATTTTCTCAGAATATGTTAATGTAGTGTCAGACTTAACACTAATGGCGGCATCAGTCAGACACTACCATTACTGGGATGGTGAAATAGCACTGCTCTGTAGATTCAACTCATTCAACACAAGTTACCACTACCATAGACGGTCTGGGACAGCTGAAATGAAAAGTGAGTGGGAGGGGTAAAGGGGAGGGGCCACAACATAAAGTGGAGGGAAATTGAATTGTGGTTTATCAATGTGAATTGAATTGAACAGAGTTTATGGATGTGAATTGAATTGAACAGAGTTATGGATGTGAATTGAACAGGGCGTTGTTAACGGCATGGCTTATACTCTTTTCTAAACAAGTGTGTAGAGAAATGTGGGCTGCAAAACGTGTTATCACTAAATCACTGTTATAATGGAGAGCTGTTGTTCTCGCACACTCAGAACTTAATGCAATGGGATTTTATTGCACCAGCATTTCGGCTCACTTCTTTGTTTGGGTCTTAAACACAAGCAGGTTATTGGAGTGCTTCTGGGTCTTCACCTTTTTTCCTTGGTGCTCATCAGTTTAGGGGCTCTCAAACTTGGTCCTGGTTGACAGATGCTGAGGCAGTCAAGTAGCGCATTCAGGCCAACTGAGAACCGTGCTGGAGCCCGTTCCCGCACCTAATCGCGAACTGGCCGTCGTGTTCATACCACAGATATTTGCGTTCGCGAACCGGAAAATTGGTACGCAATGCGAACCGCAAAATACTACGTTTTTCTTTGCGAACTGTGACGACAGCGTGGTCATCAGCAGGTTCTTCCGGGTAACACGGTCACGTGCGGAAAAAAATCAGAGCCCGGTATGAACACTGGCGGTTCGCAGACAAACACTTTAGTGCCGAACGTAACTGGTGCGAGCACCGACACCGGCTCCGTTCTGGTCGGCCTGAAAGCCATAAGAGTTGCAATTTTTTACTTTTTTATTTGGCTACATAAAATTTCAACATTGAGTGCCTCAGCATCTGTCTACCTGGACCCTCTTTATTTGGGTCTTTTCGAAATGACCTACGATTAGAAAGTGATCATACAAGTACAAGCTAGTATTCTCAATGCCAAACTTTTCACTGCCTCACGGCAAATTAATGAATGAAGTGTGTTTTCGGTACTGTTTACTAGAGCAGTACCAACTTGCATGACAGAAGAAAAATGTGGTGGCGTTGTCTTTGTAGTTGTCCACAATGTGCTTACAGGTTTCGCCACCTGCCTGCCTTGTATGTCCCTACAGGTTTGTTGTGGTGTGTGGGGATGGAGAGTACATCATCTATACTGCCATGGCCCTGAGGAACAAGAGCTTTGGTTCAGCACAGGAGTTTGTTTGGGCCCACGACTCTTCTGAGTAAGTACTGATTCTTCTCAGGAGTCTAATTGGATATTTCACAAGAACTTCCTATTCACTAAAGCAGAGCAAGTCTATAAATACAGTGTACATGCCTGATACTGGATGTAATTCATGTCTTCACAGTTATGCCATCTTGTATAAATAATGATGCAAGCATGATTTTTTTTTTTGATGCAGGTATGCCATAAGGGAGTCCAGCAGTGTGGTAAAAATCTTCAAAAACTTCAAGGAGAAGAAGTCTTTTAAGCCTGACTTTGGTGCAGAGGGTAAGATGTTCTTGTCTCTGTTTCTGTGTCGCACGAACAAGAGATCACCACAGACTGTTGGTTGTTAATTCCATATCCTGACTGGCGTGTGTGTGCGTGTGTGTGTGTGTGTGTGACCACAGGTATTTATGGTGGCTTCCTGCTGGGTGTCCGTTCTGTGAATGGCTTGGCATTCTATGACTGGGAGAACACGGAGCTCATCAGGCGAATTGAGATTCAGCCCAAGCATGTGAGTTTGCAGGCTACATTGATACAAGCACACTGTTGCATAAGTATACATTTAAAGACTAATTCTTGACTTCTCATGACTTGGGTTCATGCTATGCTGTCTCTCAGCGATAAAAGCACTAAACGAGGTCAAGTGGTTATGCAGCCATCCAGTGTAGTGTGTGTGCTAGTGTTAATGTTATTTTCTGTGTTTTCATGTTTGTGTTTCATGTGGGGATTTTTTATATGTCTGTGTTTCATGTCTGGTGCCAGCGAGCACAGTTACAAGTACAAGTACAATTGCCCTACAGGGACAATTAAAGCTGAAACTAACAAACATGTCTCCTTTCAGATCTTCTGGTCAGACTCTGGCGAGCTTGTATGCATCGCCACAGAGGAGTCCTTCTTCATCCTGCGTTACCTGTCCGAAAAGGTGGCCGCCTCCCAGGAGACTAACGAGGGAGTTACTGAGGACGGCATCGAGGATGCTTTTGAGGTAGGTAGCCAATGGGTTAACATTGGCAGGCATGCGCTGGAATGTAGAACATTTTTTGTATTAGAAGTGGTACATGTGTGGCCCTACTGTAGCGCTAACGGTAGGGCACTCATCTGCTACGCGGCTGACCCGGTTTCGATTCCGGCCTGGGCCCTTTGCCAGCCCTTCCTCGTCTCTCTCCCCCCCAAACGTTTCATCTCTCTCTCTCTCTGTCTCTCTCTCTGTCTCTCTCTCTCTCTCTCTCTCTCTCTCTCTCTCTCTCTCTCTCTCTCTCTCTCTCTCTCTCGCTCTCAAACTGTCCTGTCACTAATAAAGTCTAAAAGACCACAAAAAAAACCTTTTAAAAAAAAGTGTACATTGGTGCTGGCATAGTAAACATCATGCTGACCTTGATCAAGGTTAGGATGTTGGAGGTCAGTGTTGATCTGTGGTGTTCCTTCTGCTTCAAGCTGATGGTTGGTCTGTGTGAACTGAGATGGAATGTTGTGTGTAGTCCAGCTGTATAAACATGTCGGGCCTCTCCCCCTGTGTGTGTGCTGTGCATGCTGTCTCTGCTCTCAGGTCCTCGGGGAAATTCAGGAGATTGTGAAGACTGGGCTGTGGGTGGGAGATTGCTTCATCTACACCAGCTCTGTCAACAGGCTCAACTACTACGTCGGAGGAGAGATAGTCACCATTGCTCACCTGGACAGGTGCTTTCCAGAACGTTCCATCGTAATCGTTGTGATTGACATGGTGACGCTGCATGACCGCATGCCGGTTGGGCCATATCCAGCAGGGCTATAAATTAACTTTCTTCATCACCTGCCAAAATGGCTAGTCGATGTTAATCTTACTAGCCAAGTCTTTCTTTTGGTTTAGTAAACGCACACCGAGTGAGGTGCGCTCAGCGTTCAAATTAACTTGATGGAAAAGCAGTTGTCGTCGCACACTCAGAACTGTGTATGTATTGTATAAGTATTGCATGAAGTTCTGGGTGTGCGATGAGGTTTGCTTTTCCGTTAAGTTAATATCACTAGCCAAACACGGACTCAGTAATGGATCAAAGTGGCTAGTAAGTTTTTCTTTTCTACCAGCCAAACTGAAATTTCACCAGCATTTGGCCAGTTGGCTGGTGTTAATATAGAGCCCTGGCCATATCTATTCTGTGAGTTTTTGGCATGCTGATGGCCAGTGTTTGTGCTTAAGTTCTCATGTTCTTGTGTGTTCATTTGTTGCTGATTGCAGAACGATGTACCTGCTGGGCTACATCCCCAAGGATGACAGACTCTACCTGGGAGACAAGGAGCTGAACATCGTCAGCTATTCGCTCTTGGTGTCTGTGCTAGAGTACCAGACTGCCGTCATGCGCAGAGACTTCAGCATGGCAGACAAGGTGCTGCCCACCATCCCCAAAGAACAGCGGACCCGCGTGGCCCACTTCCTGGAGAAGCAGGTAAGGACTTTGTCAGTACTAGCCCACCTACTATAGCCTGGTCCTGACCATCCCATAATACTACCATTTCATTTCGTATTTATGGTCTGGCATTTGTTTGCTCTGAAGCGATTGCAGGAAGCAGGAAGTTTGCACTCAGTTATGGTTTGAAATTATTGGACACCTCTCACCCAATCGCCGGCAGTTACTCAACAACAACATAGCGCAGACCAATGGCTCTGGCGCAGATGTGTACGTCATTGTCACGAGCGTCCTCCCCCTTTCGCCCCCATGTGGGGCACTTATTCGCTTATTGGCTGTTTTCTGGGGGGGGCGTTGCGATCAAAATCCTACTGCTCCAGGCACTCCACAGAGAAGCACGGCCAGACTACCGTAGTGGAGCCAATCCTTTGGCGGAAGTACGTAGGATGGCTCACGAGGCTACACCTACTAATGCATCTTGGGTGTTCCTCACGTAGTATGAGCAGGCCACTAACTTAACATAAGCCAACTGGCCAAATGCTGCTGAAATTTCAGTTTGGCTGGTAGAAAAGACCAACTTACCAGCCACTTTGACCCATTAGAGAGAGTATGTGCTTGGCTCGTAAGATTAGCATCTACTAACCATTTTGGCTGGTGATGAAAAAAGTTAATTTAGAGCCCAGAGTATGAGGTACCCAATGAGATGCCGTGGTTAGATGTTACAACATTGGAACACCTTTAATCATACACCACAGCTATTAAACATCACCATGTTCACATTGTGTATCTGTGTGTTTGAATTGTCTTGCAGGGCTTTAAGCAGCAGGCCTTGGCGGTGTCCACCGACCCTGAGCACAGGTTTGAGCTGGCCCTCCAGCTGGGGGAGCTAAAGATCGCCTATCAGCTGGCGGTGGAGGCAGAGGTGAGGCCTGGAGCTTCGTCCAACCAAACCCACTCATTTTGCTGTGCCACAGTTGGACCGTGTATCTGTGTGTGTGTCTGTGTGCGCGCGTGTGCGTGATTGTGTGAATTTTCTTTCTGTGAAGCGGCTTTGAGTACCCAGAAAAGCGCTATATAAAACCGATTTATTATTATTATTGTTAATAATACTATTGATATTGTGGGGTGGTAAATGCATTTCTGTGTGTGGTACAGTGTGATGTGGAGAATGATGTATGAATGTATGAAACCGATGTATAAAACCGATTTATTATTATTATTGTTAATAATACTATTGATATTGTGGGGTGGTAAATGCATTTCTGTGTGTGGTACAGTGTGATGTGGAGAATGATGTATGAATGTGGTACTGTATGTGGTACTTGCTTTGAAAAGAAACATTCAACTGAAAATATGTAAAGGATACAACAAAGAATTACTACTTTTCAAGGATCACAGTTGATTTTCTTGGCTACTTGTTTATTTGGTCTAGAAATTGTCAAACAATGTGTTGTTTAAATTAAATACAATTTCTAACTGTTGTTTTGCCCACACACCAAAGACTTGAAAACATGTAGTTTACTCTCCGAATTTATAGTATTTTACCATTAAACTGCACAAATGTTAGCCTGACCGCTTATTGAACTATCTGAAGAGGCCTGTTGGTAGTTTTTGGCTTGGTGTGAAATCGTCAGCTCCCACAATAATAAATATTTCAAATGTTGGGTACGATCTGACGTGGAGTCACACCTTGTGTGACTGACTGTGCTCTCTCTCTGGTCTCCCTTGCCCCCCCCCTCAGTCGGAGCAGAAGTGGAAACAGCTGGCCGAGCTGGCCATCAGCAAGTGCCAGTTTGGGCTGGCCCAGGAGTGCCTCCACCACGCACAGGACTACGGGGGCCTGCTGCTGCTGGCCACCGCCTCGGGCAACGCTGCCATGGTGGGCAAACTGGCCGAGGCCGCCGAGCGCGACGGCAAGAACAACGTGGCATTCATGACCTACTTCCTGCAGGGGAAGTAAGTCACTCACGGCGTGTCGCGGAATGTTTTGTGAGATGTTTTGCATGCGTGGGCGTCAGCGTGTGCGTGTGCCAATGTGTGTCTTCTAGCCAGATGGCCTTGGCAGTACTGCCTACACAGGAACATGCCATGTCATAGTGGAGGTGTCTTCACAATTTTTCAACAAAAGCATGATTTCCAGTTTAGTCATTTGCTTTGATTAGCGATGAGTAAAACAGTCAAAAATTATGTTAGAGGGTAATTAAAGATGATAAATAACGATGCCTTTTTATGAAATGCTTCAGTAGGCTTTAAAGGTGGTTTTTTTCATGTATTTATTTATTTTTAATGTATTTATTTATTTTTTTATAAATATATGTAATTCCTTCTTCAGCACAAGCATGTCATTGCTAATACAGTCTGTCATTATATTTCAGTCAGTTTTAAACATACAGATTGAATTGAATTGTCATTTTATTCTATTGTTTAGACGAACCCCCCCCCCCTTGAATAGGAGGTGTGTTTGAGTGAATGCTGTCCAGTCTGTCTTCTAAGGCCAGTCTGTTTCTTCTTCCCAGACTTGATCATTGCCTGGAGCTCCTGATCAGAACCAACCGTCTACCTGAGGCGGCCTTCCTCGCCCGCACATACCTGCCAAGCCAAGTGTCCAGGTGTGCTGCTGACCAGACTCTGTGTGCCACTGCCTGATTAGTGTTTTTATGTGTTGTCTGGCATCTCTATAGAAACTCATATCTTCTTTGTGATTGTGTATGTGACTTTGAAATAATTTGAACGCGTGTTTCTGCTTTGGTGTTGAAGGGTTGTGAAGCTGTGGAGAGAGAGTTTGTCAAAGGTAAACCAGAAGGCAGCCGAGTCCTTGGCTGACCCCACAGAGTATGAGAACCTGTTCCCCGGCCTGAAGGAGGCCTTCGTTGCAGAGCAGTTCCTCAGAGAGACCTGCCAAGGAAAGACCAGACCTGCCACCGACTACCCACTGATCACGGTATGTATGCCCCTTTGTCTCTTCTGCTGACGGCTGCGTTTTCACAATTGATACATCTTTTTTTCTGTTTCTGCCTTGCTATCTCTTGTCTGGTCCCCCCCCTCCTCTTGAAGTTGTTGTTCCTTTCCTCACCACTTTCTGCTGAACAACCCGGCCCACACAATCGATGTCATCTTGTCCTTTCTTCAGGGTTGGATGACACAGACACTCACTCACGCACACACACACTCACTCACACATGTGCGCGCGCACACACACACACGCACACACACACACACACACACACACACACACACACACACACAGACGCACACATACCAGTGCTGCACTCTCAGTCATGCTCCCACACTGATGTGTTTTTATCATGGTGTTTTTGCAGCCGAACGAGGAGAGGAATGTTCTGGAGGAGGCCCAAGGCTACGAGCCCAAAGCTGCGCCAGCACCTGTTGAGGTACGGCGGACTGCTGCAGACACAGACACAGACTCAGATCACAGCTCCCCAGACATAAACGACCCATGAGTGGCTTCCCAAGAAGTTTTCTCAAAGTTGTGATTTATCTTTTCTCGCATGATGTTAATGTTAATGTTAATGTTATTGTTACCCATGCCTTTTTTGGAGATGTTCTTGCCTACCTATACATTGTTAACCCTTGCCCTCACCATCTGCATGCCCAAACATGAACATTAAGTGCTGATAAGTTTAAAACCAAGAAACCAGTAATTGAACTAGTTGCTTTTTTGTATTTCGCTGGCATTCATACAATTGTAAATTCATACAATTCATTTATACAATTGTAAATGTTTTTTTCATTGCCTGGTGTACAATTTCAATTGTTTCAACAGTATTTTGTCTGGTCAGTGATTCTAAAATTCGGTGTGACATCTATTACTGATTTGTGACACGTAGGAAGGACGGATTGTAGAAGTTGAGTTTGAAGGATTGTAGAGCCTGAACCTGTAATAATTATTCTGATAATGTAATAACTACTATTGTAACAAAAGTAACATTCCCCAAAACATGTACTGAATCATGATAATGTAATAATTTCCTGATAATTTAATAAAGTACATTTCCCAATAATGAAGTAATTGCCATACTGATAATGTTCCATATTGAGATAATGATAATGGTAACTCCCTATTTATGTAACACTTCATTACATTATCCGGTTCCTCTGATAATGTCATGATTTCCCAGTTATGCACCGAAAACTCTCTGGTTACTGAAACATCATGTAATAAAGCCTGATCATGCAATCATTTGACTTGGCCCCAACTGTTGCCAATGCGTCCACATTGTCAAGCACTACAATTGAGTGGACAGAGCGTACAGTGGGGAGAGTTTCACCATATCTTGTATGGTAACACTCTGATAGGCACATGAACTTATTCAATTATGAAGGCCAACGCTTTCAGGATGGCCAGCTTTTAACATGGCTGAATGGGTGGATGGATTTGCACAAAAATGCTGTGTACGAACACTTTATTAGGTATATGAATTGACTAAATTTTGGGGAGCAACATTTTCAAGATGACTTTCAGCATGGTCATTGTTTATTGGCACAATGGCTGGTTAAAAGAGAATTTCAGCCAATTTCAACATGCATTTGTATTGCTCATGGCTTATCACCTTTCACTTGTTGTCAGTACCCAATGATGTGTCATTTTTTTGTTTAGCCCTTCCTTGAATCAGGGCCATTCTAACAGGGGCATGGTATGGCTTGTTTACTTCTTTTTTTAGATATTCCAAATATCATCTCACAATGATGCAACATCAGCAGACAACCAACAACACAGCAATAACTTAAGATAAAGAAAAAAAACATGCCCCTATTAGAATGGCCAGGATCTTGAAAAAAGCTGGCCAAAACATGCCATGCCATGGGTGCTTTCAAGTCAAGGGTGGAGTGAGTAATGCAACTGCATTTTGAAATTGGCAGGAATTTTGGAGGCCTTAAATGGTCAAGATGGAAGCTTCATGTACTGACTTGAGGTTTGAGGTATTTGGGTTTTTTGGGGATATGCAATCGGAGGTGACTGAAAAGGCCTAGTTTTAATCAAGTGGTGGTGCTGTAAGGTGTCACACCACTTTATTGTCATATTTTGATCTTAATGAAGCATACATACATTAAATGTACAGAGCCCAACAAGCTTCCTTACCTCAATTGATGATTGCAGCGTACTCTCAATGCTATAGTTTAATATTATCACTTGAACACGGTGCGTCAGGGATAGTCTGATTTTTACCGTGACCACCACCGCCGCATTTTGTTATTTCGGAGCTAAAATTGCTTCCAGAACACTATTCGGTTAATATCAAACAAGTATATTCTTCCACCCACCACATAGAATGACCCTAATGCTTTTATTACTCTTATGGGTCAGCGAAAACCGAAGTACCTGGACCGTTTGCGTCCTCCGTAATGTTCAATTCATGTGGTGGGGGCCCTATGTTGACCTTAGTAGGCTGTATGGGGGGCCCTATCAGTGTTTTGCTCTGGGGCCCTGTGTGGAGTTGTTCTGTCACTGTCCATCCACCCTTTCAAGTTATTGGGCATAAAAAGGCATCAGAAATGTTGAAAGTAGGCCATTTTGAAAGCACTGGCCCCACACAATGATAAAATTCTTGTATCCATTATAAAGAGTTAATATTTTGTGCAAGTCTACCCACCCGTTCCAGTTGTGGCGCACACAAAAGTTGGCCAGCATGAAAGCATCAACATTGAGCATTGTAATTAGATTGTTGCAAGATGCACTTTTTTTTTTACATTATCATGTTTTATTACAGATTTTGGGGACTTCTCTGGTGATTTTCATGATATTATCAGGAGTTCTTACATTATCAGGAGTTATTACATTATCAGAATGTTATCACTTCATCAGATTCGTTGTGGGTGGTTCCTTATGTGTGCTTCTTGGTCCTGGTGTGCATGCGTAGGTACAGCAGGCTCCTGCAGTGCAAGCAGAGCCCTCACTAGTGGATCTGGAACCAGAACCCTCACTAGTGGATCTGGAACCAGAGCCTGAACTGGAACCAGAGCCTGAACCAGAACCGGTACCGGAACCACAGGCCCCGGCAGGATCCAGCATGTTCGCGTCAGTTATGGCAGCTGTAGCTGCACCTGTGGCTGCAGCAGTGGCCGCCGTGACTGCCTTTGAACCAGAGCCAGCTGCAGAAGAAGAAGTGGTACCAGAGGAGGAAGAAGAGATGCCTGAGGAGGAGGAGGAGGAAGAGATGCCTGTGGCAGCAGAGGAGGAGGAGCTCGTGGTGGAGGAACAAGAGGTGGTGGCGGCAAGTCCAGCAGCAACATTAGTGGCTGTTGAGGAGAAGGAGGTGGCGCCAGCAACCCCAGAACCAGCAGCAGTGGCGGTTGAGGAGCAGGTTAAGGAGGTGGCGCCAGCAACACCAGAACCAGCAGCTGTGGTTGTTGAGGAGGTGGCGCCAGCAACACCAGAACCAGCAGTAGTGGCTGTTAAGGAGGTGGCGCCAGCAACACCAGAACCAGCAGCAGTGGCTGTGGAGGAGGTGGCGCCAGCAACACCAGAACCAGCAGCAGTGGTTGTTGAGGAGGTGGCGCCAGCAACACCAGAACCAGCAGCAGCTGTGGCTGTTCAGGAAGAGGAGGTGGCAGCAGCACCAGCAGCTGTAGCTGTTGAGGAGGAGCTGGTGGTGGTGGCAGCAACAACAACAGCAGCAACGCCAGAGCCAGCAGCTGTAGCTGTTCAGGAAGAGGAGGTGGTGGCAGCAACACCAGCAGTAACAGCAGTGGCTGTTGAGGAGCTGGTTGTGACGGCACCTGAAGAGGAAAAGATCCCTGCAGCATCAGCCCTACTAGACCTAGAGGACGATGAGGTACATGTCATGTCTATAGACGCAATAAAAGGATGCATACACATTGCACATTTTGAAGTTTAAATGTAGTTCAATCATGAAACTGTATGACCATCTATCATTGGCCTACTGAATGTGTATTTCCTCAATTGTCTTTTTAAATGGGTATGCCTTAACCAAAGAATGACGGCGTGTGCTCAAGTTTCAACCCTGTTGGTAACTCCCATGTGTTCCCAATTTTAGATCCTGGATGACCTGGAGGACGACCTTGACAACATGGAGCTCGATGACATTGACACCTCAGACGTAAACCTGGATGATGACTTTTTAGATGACGAGTAATGCCCTCAAGAATCATCATCTTTGTTTATTTAAGAGACCAAACTTCTTTTGTATTTCCACGTGCGTTGTATAAGGCAGAGGGGCTGATTCTGTGCTTTGGGTTGCAACATGAATCCCTAGTGGAGATTCAGTGAATGGTGTTCGTACTGGGGGTGATTTTATTTTTTCCCACGTGGAGGTTGTTGGAGGTGGTGTGGAACCACATCTACTCCGACTTTTTTTGTATGTAACTCCTATGCTCGCCTTTCACACAACAGCCCTTGCCTTGTATGTATTCTTTATCTATATGTCTGTCCTAACCTTGAGCAATCATTGTTTCCTCACTTAAATGGTATTTTAAAAATAAATTGAGTTTAAATATGGTTCTTTGTGATGGTTCTTATTTGTCCTTGCATCGCTAGTGTTCATTTTGATCTGGAATATGTCGGTGTCATCATGAGAACACTAGATGGCGATACACACTCTGGTGAATTCACCGCCTTCGGTGAGGAAAAACATAAAAATAGGTTTTGGAAAAATGCAGTTGCCAGAGGATGTGTTGGAGCACATTGTTGCGTATGTGGTTTTGCTTTCTGCCATCTTCAAACACATGTCCCTGCAGCTCTGCCTTAGTCATGAGGGCAAGAGAATGCAGGGGCCCATAGGCTGTCGTGTGGTCTGGCATCAAAGAATTCCCAATGAGGCTCACCTCCACAGTACGTCAACTAACTCCTCGGCCTCATTACACAGAGAACTGGTATGAGCGAACTTCATATGACGCAGCGTGTCAGAAACAAATGTACAGTAATTTCACATGCACAAGGAGTTCACTCAACTGCCGCCTATCATTAAGATGTTGTCACAAATGGGGTTTTTTTGTTGTTGTTTTTTAAAACGGTGTCTGAGACCACATATTTATGTTTTAAAAATGGCATTATGCATGGCCTTAAATGCTGATGACCACACACTGTAATTGTGCCATTGTGCAAAAACATGTTCAGAAAGTAGACGATTCCAGATCCAGTTACATTCAAGGGGCGAAAAACGTTAGCTGTGCATTTGTAAGTGTTTGATTGTTGGTGGTTTTATCACAGTGTGAAAAAAAAACCTGCTGCTCAGCTAGACCGTGAGAGTCCTCCATTCAGGAATGGAGTTTATACTACAACAAAAACAAAACAAGATAAGAGCACTCATAGATGACTAACTAAATCTGCTTGTCTTTCTAGTTGTCTGTATATGAAAATGTACATCAGAATTACATGGTTCAGCTCAGATTAAAACTCTTCCTATGATTCAGAAAAGGCCCCTACTACTTCCCTCATCAAAAAAAATCCACTCAGGAAGTAGTGATCAGGCCTGTTGAAGTGTGTGTTTGTGTGTGCGTGCGAGTGTCTCCGTGCGTGCGAGACGTGTGTGCGTGTATGCGAGTGTCTATGTGCGTGCGAGTACGTTCGTGTGTGTGTGTGTCGAGGTCAAAGGGAGGTGAGCCAAGTGGTCGGCTCGGAGAGGAGAGCCCTCTTCCAGAGTTTCCTCTTCAACTTCTCTCATCTGAGTGGGAGAGGAGCAGAGAGAGAGAGAGGGGAGATGCGGAAAGGAGGAGGAGGAGGAGGAGGAGGAGAGGGGAGCACTGGCAGATCACAGCCCACAGGGTTACGGTGACATTCAGAACCATAAGCTCTCACAGCCTCGCCGAAATTTCTGCCTGCTCGGAACACTTGCCACGCCGGGGCAGCCTGGGAAAGCCATCTGTGGATTTTACATACTGTAATTAACAGCCCGGCCGCTACAAGGTGAAAGTGCGTCAGAAATGAGGGCCGCGTCGTCAGTTTTGTCTCCTGCCATTCGGGTCAAGCTGTATTTGTGCAGCGGGAGTCCAGCAGGGGAGTGATATACTCTTTGCTGTTGCAGTGGGCATGAATGGTATTATCTATAGCAGGGGGAGGGCTGTTATCTCAACGCCGACTTCACACACCCACAGTCAAGGTTGAGTTGGAATATGCTGCATTCAGTTTCTGTTATCTTCAATCAAACTTCAGCACTAAATCGCTCTTGCACCTCAATGCACTGCCAATCGGGATTTTTACGAACAGAAATACAATTCTGCATGGTCATGTTAGTTTTTTTGTGTAAAACATGATACATTATGTCCCTGCCGAGGCCTAATGGTGGGGCACTGGGTTACTGCACTGGCAACCCGGGTTTGAGTCCGGCCTGGCTCATTTGCAGATCCTCCCCCCATTTCTCTCTCCCCTTCACTTCCTGTCACCATCTCCAACTGTCCTATCAAATAAAGGCAAAACAGCCATTATATATAAACATAAGTAACACATTACAGCCATGTCAGTTCCAGATTAAAGGTCTTCGTTACTAGTGCAGAAAAGAGCCATGTTGTAGGCTAAGGCAGCAGCAGTGTGTCTCAGATGACCATCGTGTTAGACAGCCATATAATGTTTCATACCAGACACAGAAACCTCCACAATATAAATTGACTGGGCTTGTACAAGAACCAACCCAACTGATCCATGCATTGTTTTTAGGTTACATAGTGTCCAGACAAAGCAATCCATTTCAGCACGAGTAGTCACTTCAGACTAGGCCTACACACAAAAACCACAGAGCTTCATGTATGTAACGGCTTTCTAAAACAAAGGGGCGAAAGATGAAGAGTTTGTGAGGAAGTTTGACATGGTTTCTTTCCACAAGATTGAAGAATTTCAAGTTTAGGAACTACATTACTTCCTTCTACTACGTCACATAAACAACTTTTCCCAGTACTGCCCCCATCCCAGGTTGTAGCATGAATATAGCTGTTAAGTTCACCCCCCGTGAAGTAATAGAGCTGCTGCTTTAGTCACAGGCCCACTGGGCCCCAGCCAGG
>NC_085872.1:33955087-33957587 GCF_034702125.1 Engraulis encrasicolus
GCTGCAGCTTGAGTCTATTATTGATGTCATCTTGATCCAATTTGATGAATCTTAGGGGTTCGCCCAAAGAGAGGGGCCAGTCAGAGCAAACGCAGGTCAGATTTCTTCAGATTTCACCCCAATTCCTTCTCCCGAGCTCACACTTACACACTACACACGCTCACTGACTACACACGCACAGACACACACACACACACACACACACACACACACACACACACACACACACACACACACACACACACACACACACACACACACACACGCACGCACACACACACAGTCATACAAGGAGACACATACGCATGCGCACGCACGCACGCACACACACACACTCACGCACACACACACACACACACACGCACACACACACAGCTCATTTACACATGTTCATTTAAGCTATCGTGTACCACTACTGGATTCCTATCCCCATTTTCTTTGCACATATCTTTTTCAGCTTGACCTGCTGCTTCTCTCTCTCCCAGTGATTAGGAATGCATCCAAAGGTAGGGCGTTATTTCATTAGGGACTAAACAAGAAACAGGTTCTACCCAAGTGCTCTTGTCAGAATGGGTGCTAAATGTTCCGCTAAACTCCAAAGCATGCCAAAGGTTAGTTACGTCCACCAGATGCACACAAGTGGTCGTACTAAATGCATTTAGTAACCCATTCCCTTTGGGGACCAATCCACATGTGTTGCATTGCATCATATCTTTTATGAAAGTATAAAACAATTTTATAAACGTTTAAACCAATTTGCATTACGTATTTCAAACCACAACCTCAACCAAACCCCCTCACCCCCCCACCCCCCCCATTACACCTTAGGTGAACCAAAGATCTTACTGCATGGCGCGCACAGTTTCCGAGCCGGGTCTCGGTCCCCTCTCAGGTACTGGCGCTCACGGCTTTGATCACGAGCCTATCTGAGGTAATAGCACTATCTCTGCCACACTGCTGCCAGCGATGACAAGTAGCATAGCCGTGCACGCGGAGGGTTACAGTCCAGCCCTTGGTGCAGTCGCCACGGGCTACAGCAACCTCCGACGCACGGAGAGGCCTTATTGGATGTGGCAGGCTTGAACTCTGTCCCTGCTGACGCTAACTCAATGAGGTGAGGGGGTGAGAGGTAGAGGTTGGGTTCGACTGGAGACAGTTCTACTTTACATGTCTAAGAGAGAGCTAACAAGAACTGCCTGTGATTTCATTTCAGGAAAAGATCGTTTGACCCCCGAAATTCCTTTCTTCTTTGGGAAACGGATTCGTTCTGCTCTGCTTCGTATTTCGGCGGTTAAGCAGGTGTACATTTCAGACGTCTACTAATAACTTGCTAATTTAACTTAAAAAGGACATATTTCAGGACCTGTAAGCCTCAGTAGCGCACAAGAGCACACTTAAAAGCACAACGCAGGATACGTGTGTTTTCACAATGGCCTCCACGCTGGGAGCACAATGGCAGTCATCAGGCCCAGCTCTGCGGCCATAGGGTTTCTCATTTGGCAACGGGCCTGCACAAACAGAGGAAGTCAAAAGGCTTAAATGGCTTTGCTCCCTTAATATTTATGTACTGCACCGTGTATGAGTGGCTTGTCAATCTTTCATAGTTATGATTTTATGAGATATAATAAATGAAAGACCATGTTTTACTGATCAACGGTTTATTGTGTTGCATAATAATATTGTATCAACTATTAATTATTTTATCTTCACCAGTCATCTTCATTTGTCGCATGGTTTGATTTCAGTTGAAGAGTAAACGCTGTATTTCAGTAAATTAATTTAATTATTTTGTTTATTAGGAACAAAGAAATATCCATTGGCTTCATCACCAAGTGGGTCACACTGCGTTATTTTAGCAGTGGTCAGACACCATTTAACTTACATTATACAATCTATGAATCAGTTCTGTAAGTAGATGCTCACATTTACACATGGGACGGTTGGATAACTTGAGTGTTTATTCTTTTTTTTCTTCTGTAATCGTCCTGTATGACTAAATTCCTGTCTGTAGTTTTCTTTTGCTCCTAATCACCCATGTCTCAGTTCCACTCATCCCACTCATCAACAGACAGACATGTCCTCACACACACACACACACACACACACACACACACACACACACACACACACACACACACACACACACACACACACACACACACACACACACACACACACACACACAGACAGACAGACAGACAGACAGACAGACAGACAGACAGACAGACAGACAGACAGACAGACAGACACACACACACACACACACACACACACACACACACACACACACGCACGCACGCACGCACGCACACGTATCCCACTCAGAGAACCTCAGGGCTGCCCAGGGGGATGCTGGGTAAGTGAAGCTGACAGCTGAGACAGAGGCATCGCTTCACACCCACCGGCCCAGTCGCCCTGAGAGGCACAAATTCCTTCCTGGGGCTTTTAACACCTGCTCTCGCTCGAGAAGGAGAGATGGAATTAAGGAGAACTGAGTGAG